>NW_006238917.1:1697386-2023442 GCF_000375325.1 Capsella rubella | reverse complement strand
GTATAAAACTTTATATACTTTTCATAAATAGCGTAAAAATAAATTATAAAAACCTTATAAAAACCTTATAAAAACCGTATAAACCCTTTTAAAAACCCTTTAAAAACCTTATAAAACTTATAAAAATGATTTAAAACTATTTAAAACATTTAAAAATATTTGTATCGAATCTCCCAGTAGTAGTTATTATATAGAAGTACCTTATAAACTATATAAAACTTTATAATTTTTTATATTTAAAAAGGGTATTTTTGAAAATGGATAGATAAATGGGATATTTTTAAAAAGAGGTACACCAAAAGGGGTATTTCTAAAAAATTCTCTAGTTTCTATGGATTGGGTAAGTTGATAATATAATTATGACATAACAATTTTCAAACTTAATTATGAATTTGATGAATCGATGTTAAAAAAAAACCAATTAAATTAGCCATACATGAAAAATACAAGATAATTTTCTTATATTACAAATTATAAATTTATTTAATTTAAAAATAAAATAAAAATCTAAGATACCCAACTTAAGATCCTACCAATAAACACATCTCAAAACTAAAAACAAAACTAAAACTCTTAGACTCTACTTTTTCAAATTTTATACTAAATTAATGGTAACATACCCTAACTAACATACTACCTATAATGTTGCTCTTAAGACTTTTCATGCAAAACCTAGAATTTCAAATTAAAATCCGACATAAAAATATTAAGCTAGATTTTTTTTTTTTAAACTCAACTCAAGTATGCATCTCATTACATAAAATATATGTATTTTGAAGACTATATGTCACTATTGCAATAAAATTTTCTTCCCGGTTACCTGTAGCACTCAAAAATGAATTAGTTTACAAAATACGATCGAGCTGTGGAACCCTGGAACTACACTTCTTTTCTGTTTTTACTCTCACGCCTAATATAGACAACTACTGAGACCTGACGGCTTTGCTGGATGAGAATATAAAATATAGCTGGAAGAGAAATCTTTTGTTTTCTTCTTCTTCTATTAGAAAAATGTAATAATTATTTTGTGTGATATGTAGGCGATGCTAGTCATGTTATCCTTATTAGCCGCCTCTTTATTTTATGTAAGCAGCTTTTTTTTTTTTTTTTTTGCTTTGGCAAGAGGAAGTTCTAATAATGTAAACTACGAATATTTGCATCGTTACCCTAATGACTCGATCCTATGATATATATAAACCCAAGATAAGTTCATGTTCATCAGTATAGTAAAAAAAAATCATTGAATCACGCAGGAACGACCAATGTGGAGATAAAACCAGTATTTTTTTACATCACATTCAAAATGAGTTATTCGATTGAGGTACATATATGTCTATATGCTATTCGACTTCCATCGGGTCTAAATGATAAGATCAGTACACAAATGATGATATATACACCGTCGACGTATCAAAGATTAACAACAGCACAGAGTCTATGCTACTACATGTATATATTTTGAAAGCTTATAAACCAACCACTTGCCAGTTGTGGTTTTATATGATAAGAGAGATGAATATTTGATGGGGCCAAATCGGGATTTCCAACAGTAAGCTAAGTGATATGGACTTGTATCTTTCTATCCGTTCAATCAATTCTTGTGGGCAAGGTTTTTATCATTATTAATTTGTCAAATAAGTGATCGGATTTGTGGGCGAGGTTATCACAGATTCATAATTTGCTTATCACAAAAGATATTTTTCTTTTGTTTTTGAAAAATAAATAAATATATATATATATATATGTATGTTAATGTAACCATGTTGTATGATTCAAAAACGACGACGATACCGTAATATAATGATTTTATTATATATGTATGAAAATGGATCCAACGGTTGAAAAGGACGGAGAAAATGAGGAAAACAAAAATCGCAAGTGTTGTAACGTAAATACAAAACATGAAAGTATTAGTAACTATCGCACTTTAATTAAAAGTGGGGTTGTCCAAAAAAAAAAAAAAAAAAAAAAAAAATTAAAAGTGGGGTAAACATGTCTCTCTAGCTCTAGCTATAGATAAATTTTAAATTCGCACTTTTAATTATTTGCATAAAAGAGTTTTTGGGATGGAACCAATTAATAATTTTGTTTCTATCTCGATCTATGGCTCTGGTTCAGCATAATACTGAATCTTATGATGTATTTTTTTTTTTTAACTTTTTTTTTTTGCGATATGGTTAAATATTTTCAAGTAATAACAAAAAAATTATGTATATTGTCGTCCAATTTTATTTTATTTTCTGTAAAGACTGCAGTAATGATTAATAAGAATAAGGAATGAAAAAGATTTTATGGTACCCTCTGGTTGTCCAATTTTATACCTCAAGCTTTGTTTTCAAGTTAGTTATGACTTATGAGATGACATAATGAATGATATAACAAAATATCTCCCCTTTTTACAACCTAAATACCAAAAAAATAATATCTCACCTCACCTACCAACTAAGCGAGTGTGGTCAATTAGTTTTATTACATTTGAACCAGAGAGACTGATACGGCAGCGGATCCGTAAGAAAGAGATTGGTGTTGTAACAAGAGATGATGAATGAAACTGAAGTGAAAGTGAGATCACACAAGGTGATATCACAGAGACGAAGTGAGAGTCCTCCTCTCTTGTCTTACACAAGGCAAGCTCAGATTTATGGGCAATTGAAATTGCCTCTTTTTGGTCTTTTCTGATTAATGCTTTCCAAAAACTGATTTACAAATGAGCTACGACTCTATATTAATAGAGAAGTAGAATGGATAAACTCAAATAAAAAAACAAATCCTAATCCTATTCTTAACAGAAGAATGAATTTATCTTCTAGAAAAAGAATAAAAGAAAACCATGCAATAATTAAAACCGTAACTTGATGGGCAAGTAAAATCCATGAAGAAGCCCATCAAGGTTCGATGCTACGCTGCATCAGGTCTCCCCAGGTTGGAGAGGATTCGACCACGAATCCGAAGTGTCATTGTCCCCACGGAAAGGAATGAGGTGCTTCACATTGAACACATTGGACGTATGCAAATGAGACGGCAATCGTACACGGTAAGCATTAGGATTGATTCGCTCCAAAACCTCAACCGGTCCTATCTTCTTGCTCTTCAGTTTGTTATAAGTCCGTAAAGGAAGCCGGTCTTTAGTAAGAATGACCCAAACCATATCACCCGGTTCATACAACACCTCACGACGTTTTGAGTCAGCAGCTTCTTTATACTTGGCCGTAGACGTCTCCAAATTTGCACGCACTTGTTGATGAACCAGCTGAATATCATTCACGAAATCAATGGCTTGACCATGAAAGCGAGTCTGATCCGGTAAAGTAGACAAGTCGAGAGGACAACGCGGAACCATGCCATACACCACCCGAAACGGACTGAAACCAAGACTGCGGTTCAAGGCATGATTATGGGCAAACTCTGCTTGAAAAAGCTTAGCATCCCAACTCTTGTTGTTGTCTCCGACCAAACAACGCAATAAATTACCCAGCGATCTATTGGTGACTTCCGTTTGTCCGTCAGTCTGAGGATGATATGCTGTGCTCATATCCAAACTAGTACCAAGAAGCTTCCACAAAGACCGCCAAAAATGACTCAAAAAACGAGTATCCCGGTCAGAAACAATAGACGCTGGTAAACCATGAAGCCTATAAATTTCTCGAAAATAAAGAACAGCCACACTAACCGCATCGGTCGTCTTCTTACAAGGCACAAAATGAGCCATTTTTGAAAAACGGTCAACGACGACAAAAATGGAATCGTTACCCCTTTGCGTGCGAGGAAGACCAAGAACGAAATCCATGCTAACATCCGTCCAAGGCTGGGTAGGAATGGGTAGGGGTAAATAAAGACCGGCGTTGGACGTTTTTCCTTTGCCTTGTTGACATGTACGACATCGTTCAACAAACCGTTCAACATCTTTGCGTAAGGACGGCCAAAAATATGTGGCGGAGACCAACTATAAAGTGCGATCCCTACCCACATGCCCCTCATTGTGGAGTTCTTGTATGATTTGTAGCCGAAGACTACACGCTGGAACGCAAACCCGAAGACCTTAGAAAAGAAACCCATCTTGCATGGAGTATTCGGAGGAAAGATTATGCTCCACGTCGGCAACAAGAGGACCAAAAAATGGGTTTGAGGCATAAAGGTCAGCGAACGATGCAAACCCAAGGACCGTGTTGTGCATCGTGGTGAGAAGACCGTGACGGCGGCTCAAAGCATCAGCTACACGGTTTAAGGCACCGGACTGGTGACGAATCGAAAATGTAAATTGTTGTAAGAATGCAATCCAAGTGGCATGACGAGCTGAAACCTTTGCTTGGCTATCCAAGTGCCGGAGAGCTTCATGATCTGTAAACAAAACAAAATCGCGGTGTACTAGGTAGTGACGCCAATGTTTAATTGCTTGAACAATAGCGTAAAACTCGACATCATAGGTATTATAACGGCTACGTGCTCCCGCCAACTTCTCACTATAATATGCTACTGGTCGCCCCAGCTGACTTAGAACGGCTCCAATCCCGAGTTTTGAAGCATCACAATGTAGCTCAAACGTAATGGTGAAATCCGGTAAAACCAACACCGGGGCGGTGGTGAGTTTTTCTTTGATGAGGGCAAACGCGGTGTCAGCTTCGGTAGTCCAAGTAAATGTACCGTCTTTCATACAATTTGTGATGGGAGCCATGATCGAACTGAAGTGGTGCACAAAACGCCGATAAAAAGATGCGAGACCGTGGAAGCTTCGAACTTTGGTGACGGTGCGAGGAACAGGCCAGGAGCGAACAGCTTCGACTTTGGCTTGATCAACCGCCAGTCCTTTATCCGAAATTACATAGCCAAGAAAGAGAACTTCCGTGGCCCCGAACTCACATTTCTGCTTACCCGCATATAACTGTTCACGCCGTAGAACCTGAAGAACAGCTCGCAAATGCTCAAGGTGTGCGTCCTCGGAGGTGCTAAAAATGAGGATGTCGTCAAAATAGACGACCACAAACTTTCCAATGAATGGTCTGAGCGCTTGATTCATGACTCTCATAAATGTGCTCGGTGCGTTAGACAACCCAAATGGCATTACAAGCCATTCAAAAAGGCCTTCCCGTGTCTTAAAAGCGGTCTTCCATTCATCTCCGGGTCGTTTACGTATCTGGTGGTAACCACTCTTAAGATCTATTTTTGAAAAAATAGTCGACTTCCCAATCTGGTCTAACAAGTCATCCAGCCTAGGAATAGGGAAACGGTAGCGGGTGGTGATTTTATTGATGGCCCGGCTATCCACACACATACGCCAAGAACCATCTTTCTTCGGGATTAACAACGCTGGCACAGCGCAAGGGCTTAGGCTGTCCCGAATGTAGCCCTTAGTGAGTAAATCTTCGACCTGACGACGGAGTTCTTCGTGTTCGCGTGGACTCATACGGTAATGAGGGCGATTTGGGAGCGTAGCACCGGGAAGTAGATCAATTTGGTGCTGAATGTCACTAAGAGGAGGTAGGCCTGGTGGTAGTTCAGAAGGAAACACATCAGCAAACTCATGAATTAAAGATTCATACCGGGGAGAAGACGTCAATGTGGTGTAAGTCACAGCGCGCTTGGCTAACACAGCAAATGCGAAACCCTCCTTGTGAAATTCTTGTTCAAACGTGGAGTAGGAACAGAATAAAGACGGCTCCGGTGGCATAGCTGAAGATGGAGGAGCCTGTTGAGACGGCGGTGTGGAAGGCTTGTGTTCTGCGGGAGTCTCACGACCTGGTAATAGGAGGATTTGGTGTGTCTCCCATATGATACGGTAAGTATTTTTTACTCCATCGTGAATTATTTTGCGGTCATATTCCCATGGTCGTCCAAGAAGCAAATGGCAGACATCGATAGGTGCAATATCACAATACATACGATCTTTGTAATACGGGCCGATCGAAAATGGCACTAAGGAACGGTGAGTAACCCTCATACTAACCCCATTAGTTAGCCAGCCGAGATGGTAAGGCGTCGGATGAATCTCCACAGGAAGACCTAATTTGCGAACCGCCTCTTCAGCAATAATGTTGTGAGAGCTACCTGAATCAATATTAAAATTGCAAATTGCAGCACACAAACGTCCCTTAATCGTATAGGTGGATCGAAAAATGTTAGTACGCAACCATAAATCTGTTTTGGCTGCGGGCACCAAACACGTACGGCTCACAAGTAACAATGGTCCATTATCACCACGTGTAGGACGCACCAATGGGAGGACAGTCTCGCCATCGTCCGTGTGTTCTTCTCCTGCGGAATCATAAAGAGGTTCTTGATCCGGCTCGTTCTCTCCTGCAAGAAGACCACGTCTGGTTTTGTTGGGGCACGAGGTCTGGCGGTGACCCGGTTCTCCGCAGCTATAACAACAGAGGGCATTACGGGTAGAGCGTCGTAGTTGTTGCTCCTCTTGCGACTGGGCCGGACGAGGAACGGTAGGGTGAGCTTCCGAGGTGTCACGAGGGCTGGCGTCGGCGGTGGTGCTTGTAGGGTCAGGAGGTCGTGATCTGTTGGACGAACTACTCCAATTTGACGAACGATGTTGCAGTTCAAAAGATGCGGCACGACGGTGAGCTTCGGCGACTGAAGTGGGATCAAATTGGGCTAAAGAGTTTTGTAACTGTGGCCTCAAGCCTCCAATGAAACGAGAAACGAGCTGAGGTGCACTATCATTGATGTCATTTCGTGTAAGAAGGACATAGAATTCTTCGGCATACTCATCGACTGTGCGGCTTCCTTGTTTGAGATTTTGAAGTCTCGTATACATGGTGCGATCATAATTGTGTGGTAAGAACGTCTCCTTGAGCTTCCTTTGCAATTTGTCCCATGAATCAATCGGTGACTTATTTGTGCGAGCACGAGTGAGTTTAAGTTGCTGCCACCAGGACGCCGCATGACCGCAAAATCTCGTTGCGACAAGGGCAACACGTCTATCGTGTGGAACTTGTTTGAAGCTAAGGATCTCTTCCACTGTCACTAACCAGTCGATTAATGAATCACCACGGACTCCACCACTAAATTCGGGAATGTCAACTTTGAATCCAGCTTCCCAACGCGAGTCGCGAGTGTCTTGTCTACGAACCACAAGTTCGTTGTTGTGATCATGTCGATGATGAGCAAACGGGTTACCCTCAAGTGTTTCCTCTCTTCTGTCTTCTCTGTGGCCTCGTGATTGAAGGTGTTGTGCTAGCGTGTCTCCTAACTCTCGCATTGATGATTGGATGGAAGTCTGAATCGTGGCGTTCATGGACTCGTGCATCGTGAGTAAGGTAGAACGAAGTTCTGCCCAATTCATGGCGTGATCATCGTCTTTCTTTGCCGGCGACATGATATCGTATGAAGAAAGAAGATCAAAACCCAGAACGTTCTGAATCTGATACCAACTGATACGGCAGCGGATCCGTAAGAAAGAGATTGGTGTTGTAACAAGAGATGATGAATGAAACTGAAGTGAAAGTGAGATCACACAAGGTGATATCACAGAGACGAAGTGAGAGTCCTCCTCTCTTGTCTTATACAAGGCAAGCTCAGATTTATGGGCAATTGAAATTGCCTCTTTTTGGTCTTTTCTGATTAATGCTTTTCAAAAACTGATTTACAAATGAGCTACGACTCTATATTAATAGAGAAGTAGAATGGATAAACTCAAATAAAAAAACAAATCCTAATCCTATTCTTAACAGAATAATGAATTTATCTTCTAGAAAAAGAATAAAAGAAAACCATGCAATAATTAAAACCGTAACTTGATGGGCAAGTAAAATCCATGAAGAAGCCCATCAAGGTTCGATGCTACGCTGCATCAGAGACTTATCCCTCATTCAAATATATTTTTGTTCTTTTGTAGGAAACTTGGAAGTTTGATATCTACCATGATAATATTATATTTGCCGACAAAATAGAAAAAAAAACGTAAGAAAGTAACAAATAATATCAGGTATCTGTCTTTTTAGCTCAAAAGCCGAGAATGAACCGAAAATAACAACAACAAAAATATAGCAACATTAGTATATAATAGTATTTACTAAAAATGTAAAAGATATCAAATTTGGAAACACTTCTACTATATGTCTATATCCAAACAAAACAAGTTTTAGATATGCCCTCCATTTTTTGCAATTGAAACACGTAAATTGCAATATACAAATAAAAGCCCATAAGTAGCCAAATAAAAGCCCATAATTGATTTGATATTAACTGAAAACATTAAAATTTAATGGGCCGTTATTCGGTATTTAGGCCCATATCAAATCTCAAAACAAATCATCTTCCGCGAAGAACTAAAACACACTGGAATTGAGATCGATTTCGTCGACTTATGTTAGTGAAATTTTGATTGCCGCGAAGATTTGCACAAATCCCCAATCCCTCTCCTTCAGCTTTCAGCTTCGAAACTGTATCACCGGACACAAGTTTCAATTGCATAGAAGTAGAGACAAGGAGAGACTCAGTGAGAGAGAGAGAGAGAGAGATCTAACAAGAGTGAAGTTTTTGAGTTTTTTCCCTTCTGAGTTAATTTTGTTGGCCTGAGATGAATAATTCTTAAGAAGGAAGAAGAAGAACGAAGATGCGTAGAGAGATCTCGTTTTTGCTACAGCCCAGATGCCTTCTTCTCCTCGTTGCCCTTACTGTTTTCCTCGTCTTCGCTCTCTCTAACACCGGAAAAGTACCTTTTTTTTTCTCCGACCCATTTTGATGTTGTCTCTCAAGTTTTGTTCCACTCTCATGTGGATCTGTTTGAGAACTGCTTTTGTGTTTTGATTGGAGTTTCCTTGATTTTCACATACAGAAATATCGAAATTAGTAATTTTTTATGAGAGATCTGATTCTCTTCCGAAATTACTTGCTGTTTAGTGTTGCTTGGATTTAGTTATGCATTGTCACTCTTTGATTCAAATTTAACATTATGTCTCCAAGTGCATTGAAGTGTTTAAGTGAGTTCACAAGAGTAGCTAATAGTGTGTGATATGTTGGTTCGTTGTGTTCAGAATAGTCATGTAAATGTCAATGCTTGTGAATTTCTTGAGGATGGTTTTGATTATTCTGCCAGGATCACATTTTAAAACTGGTGTTAGCTTTCTATTTTCCTGGTCTATATTGAATACTATATGTGCTTCACTTAGTGTGAGAAGGTTAAACAGAAGTTGAATCCATGCCACATGCTTGTTAATTTCTTCTTATGATGGTTTTGATTATTCTGCCAGGATCACATTGTTGAACTAGTGAACTAGTGTTAGCTTTCTGTTTTCGGGGTCTGACATATATAATGTAGCATATTTGTTAGGTTTCTCTCTGTTGAATATTCGGTGGGTTGGTTAGTGTGAGAAGGTTCAATGGAGGAGCAGCAGAATGTTGTGCCTGATTTCTTTGCTCTCTTGATGTTTAGGATGAGGAGAAGCAAATAATCGAAGATCACGAAATCACCCACAGGGTATTTCTCGATGTTGATATTGATGGCCAACGCTTAGGTAGATAGACTGATATATTGACATGCATGGGTTCTTGGTATATCTTCTTTGCCATTTGCTTCCTTCAACTTCTATTGATTTTGCTTTTTGTAATTCAAAACTGCAGGCAGGATCGTGATCGGACTATATGGCACTGTTGTACCCAAAACCGTTGGTATGTCTTTGGCATCTTGAATGCATATCTCAGGATACGATTGATTTTGTTAGATAGTTTCTCATGTTAGATTTCTTTGTTTTTTTTTTTGCAGAAAATTTCAGAGCTTTATGCACAGGAGAGAAGGGAAAATCCTCAAGCGGAAAGCCTTTACATTATAAGGGAACACCGTTTCATCGTATAATATCTGGATTTGTAATCCAAGGAGGAGACATTGTCAGTGGTGATGGAAAAGGGAGTGAGTCAATTTATGGTGGTACCTTCCCTGACGAAAATTTCAAGATAAAGCATTCACATGCAGGTGCTCATATACTCTCTACCAACATATGAAATTCGAGAGAAAAATTCAGAAATTTTGTTTTTAAGCATTTTGAGAGCCATACATGTATTCTTGTAGTTCATTGGGAAACGAATTTGCATATGTAGGTGTTGTAGCGATGGCTAATACAGGACCTGATTCTAATGGCTCGCAGTTCTTTATCACTACTGTTAAGGCTAGCTGGTAAGCTCTCCTCTCGTCATAGTTCTCATGCTCTCACGTCATGCACAATGAAAATCACTTTTCCATACAAAGAACATACTAAAAATATGATATCAAGAACTCCAAATTTAAGGCAGACACACTCGTAGTTTTGTTCTTGGGAAAGTCCTGTGACTATCCTCTAGGGATCCACCCTAGATGCAGTTTGAAAAAAGATTATGCACTCGAATTCTACATTAGAATATCATGTGAAATTCAAAACACATGGAAACTCCTTGTGGACTTAGTGTTGGATTTTGGAAAGTAAGATTTGATGATTGTGAAAACTGTGGTGCAGGTTGGAAGGAGAACATGTGGTGTTGGGGAAGGTGATACAAGGAATGGACAATGTATTTGCCATTGAAGGTGGAGCTGGAACTTACAGTGGCAAACCCAGGAAAAAAGTTGTGATCGCTGATTCTGGAGAGATTCCTAAAGAGAAATGGGATGAAGAAAGATGACAAAAGACGACCTAAAAATACACATCACTTCAAAATCTGGTTCTGTTCCTGTGAGATTCTCTCTGTGTTTTTTTTTTTTTTCTACTTATAGTATCGCACATGCGATAATCTGAATTCTGAACACAATGCCAATGTAGTTAGTGTCTAAAGCTGGAAGCACCTGTAGCTTTTCACTTAAAGTTTTTCATAAGTTTCATTGTAGACTTTATTTATATGACCTTTTAGTTCACTCTACAGCTATGTAGATAATGATATCATTATTTTCAGGTTTCACCTCTTATGTATGATACAGTTCTGACTAGCACAAACGACCAAAAATATCGAAACAATTTGCCAACTAGCATTCTATTCTACTATTCCTCGACCTACTTTTCGTGTATATAAATCTTTTGAGACAATCCTAACTTATGCTTATGTGGGTTGGTTGGGTTGAAAAGTCCTCAGACGTCTTTGCTAATTACATTTATCTGCATAATTAATCATCTATATACTCAAATCAAGACCTACAATTTCACAAATTTAAGGTTTGGATTCTAGATATCTCGAAAGAGACACTATTGAAGCAAAACAAAAAAAAAATGGATGAAATGGATTGATGATGGTATGATAAAAGAGATGAATCCAAAGAAGAAAGGAACACAAGTATAGCGCAACAAGTCCACAGCCTAACTATTTAACAACTTTAGAAGACAAGCCACCAAATGGACAAACAAATCCTCCAAATAACAAACTACAAAACGGAAACTAATCAATACAAATCATAAGACATATCCGACACATGCTTATGCTATAATCTGCTTACACGGTTACACCTCATCAAACTCGTGCATGGGCTATTGTTATCCACAAGTGTATACAGACATGGTTATGTCCCCTCAATCTCATCCTTTGATCACTATTTATAAACCAGTAGTGAATGATTGCTTCGACATTAGTTTAAACATTAGATCTAAGTATAACAACGTGCAAAAAGACTACGAAACCTTAATGAAATACATTTACATATGTCTCAAGGTGATTCAGTACTTGTTAACTCTTACTACGCACACTCTGATCCAGAAAGATCGAATTAGGTTGAAAGTAAGTTGAGACAGACCAAATGTGACACCTTATGCGCCACAACTCTTCCATAACTTTAGATTTTAGTGTTTGTGCTTTTTTAATTGCACCCGAATAATAACAGGTATGGGTCCACACAAGCAAACTCATGTTTATATGTACATATCAGCAAAATGTAACCATTATCTATCTTATGTCTAACTTCATTAAACAAAACATATATATGCATGAAAACGCATCGCATGATACAATGAAGGGTCTGAATTGCCCAACTTAAACCATACATGCACTAGACAATTTCATGGGAAGTGACTATATAAGACTTTGGGACTGCAAAATTCTTCTTGGGATTGTGTAGCGGCGTTCACCGTATCTTTAGGTTATCCACCGACACCAAATATTACGATTAATCAAGACTAGTTTTATAAATTTGATCAAGAACATTGGCCTATTCACTTCGACTATTACATGGATGAAGAACCACATATGAGTTTTTTTTCTTTCTTGGAACTCAAGTTGAAGTTTTGATTGGTGCTTCACATATTTTTGGTTGTCCAACCCGATATATTTTGTTATCTAATAATAGTATAAAATTTATCTACGGTCTCATTCCTTAGCTTCCACGCAAAGGGTCGCTTGAATTTTGAGTAACACGAAATTGGAGAAAACAATGCGAATGTAGGCATTGGTGGATCCAATCCTATTATTTTGGACCAGCTTTTCTCGATTATATGTGTTTATTGATCTTAAAAACACGAAAATAATCTATATACGTGTTTGTTATTTGTTTTCGATTTAATGTTGCTAAATGTTCTATGTGCTTTCGTTAAAATATGTTGGGTTTATAATCAAATCTAATAATGTTGGTTATAGGATATATATATATATATATTGCAGTTTTTGTATGTCTTGAACTTTATATGCAAGTAATTTAGTCTCACACTAAGTGATCCTACCTTAAAAAATTGTTGGCAGTTTTATTCATCTTTAGAGTTTTTCATTTATTATTTTCTATGTAACAGTATTTCAATATTAAGAAAATTTATATAATTATTTAGTATTTGGAAAGATAAAGTATGATTAAAAAAATAGATCAAGTAGTATTACACTTGTAACACAGGCACGGGAAAACACACATCTATTAGCTAATTGGAAACGTTAATTTTGGTATTGAAGAAAAAATATTAGAAAACAAAACACTTAATATAGTTTAAAATTGGTGAATTTCCCAACTCTGATCATATATAGTGATAAGTTTCCATCCCCAAATTGTTTTTTTCTTTTAACCCCAATTGGAAACATTTATTATCTTTGAATAGATTTTTGCTTTGGTATTATCACAGAATTCAAATTTAAAAGAAATAATTAGTACTTTTGAATAGCTGTGTTTTTTTTTTACTGAAATCAAAAATAAGAAGAAAGAACACTAATTTTGATATTTAGTTTTAAACATGAAGCTAATTATAATACATTTAAATAAATACAAATGCCAATTTCAGGAAATGGTAGTTTTGTAATAATAGAGAAAACTAAATGGCAATCATATAAACACTTATCTATATAAAGCTCACCCAAACCACACTCTCATATCAGCAACACACAGCAACATAATAAAAGCTCTCTCTTATTACACTCAAAACATTAGCCGAAGAAGAAGAAGAAGACATCTTCTTAGCTCAGCTCACTATGGCTTTGATGAAGACGGTAAAGCCATAAAAGAACTATTTATTTATTTTTCCATTTGAGTTATGAAATTAAAAAAAAAAACAAATTAGTCATCTCTCTCTCTTGGGATATGATGATGTATAGGCGACGACGACGAGTGGTATGTGGATGACGGATGATTGCAAGAGATCGTTCATGGAGATGAAGTGGAAGAAAGTGCACCGATACGTCGTTTACAAACTCGAGGAGAAGTCTCGCAAAGTCACCGTCGACAAAGTCGGTGCCGCCGGCGAGAGCTACGACGATCTCGCCGCTTCTCTGCCTCAAGACGACTGCCGCTACGCCGTCTTCGATTTCGATTACGTCACTGTCGACAACTGTCGCATGAGCAAGATCTTCTTCATCACCTGGTCAGTCTCTCTCTCTTTCGATTTCTCATATTGTCTCGTTTTTACCCTTTCACCATAAATTCTACGTAATCCTGTGTGACTCGTTGGTGATAATCGTAAGGGCAAAATGGTCATTTTCAATGCTTTGATTACCATTATACCCTTCGAAGTCCAGAGCCTTTTGTCTTTTTCTAATAAACCAAATCCAAAACAACAATCATATACCAAAACGTTACGCTCAGTTTTGTAATCGTAAGTTTGAATGGTGTGTGAAGGTCACCGGAGGCGTCGAGGATAAGGGAGAAGATGATGTATGCAACGTCAAAGAGCGGGCTGAGAAGAGTGTTAGACGGCGTTCACTTCGAGCTTCAAGCCACCGATCCAACCGAGATGGGCTTCGATAAAATCAAGGACCGGGCTAAATAAACCATAACCGGAGTTACTACTTACTCGCTGTTAATTATTAACAGTTATGAGCAGCAATTAATTATCTATTAATCTTTATTTTAGTGCTTAATCAACCTTCTTCCCTTTTGTTGTCAAAACCAAGTAATTTCCTTCCTTTTTGTTGACAATAGTTCTAAACTATTTTTAGTGTTTCAATTTTAATTGTTGAATGGTATTTTGTTTCTTTTTGTAGTCCCTAATGAGTAATGATAATAAAAAAAAAAGAAGGCTTAAGTACATTTGTATTGTACTGAGGATTTATGAGGATAAGTGTATTATTAATAGTTGGGCTTTATACAGACTTTACCCAGTTTGTATAAACCCATCTCCCATGGTCCAAATCTTTCAATGGATCTTTAAATATTTAATAAAGAGGCAATGACCATAGAATAGTTATACGGCCTACAACACAATTGCAACCGCTCATTTGGGTTCTCGGCCCCATATTTATAATATACTAAGCCCAAATCACACAACTTTCTCATCTCTTTAATTTATATTCATGTTTTAATGCTTATCTTTAAATAGAGAAGCAAAAAAGGCTCTCGTAGCTCAGTTGGTTAGAGCACCCGTTTAGTAAGCGGGAGGTCTTGAGTTCAACTCTCAACGAAAGCATCGTTTTTGCTTTTTCGTTTTCCCATTAAAACCATTTCATATTGGGTGGCACCCACGACATGATGGACTAAAATGTACAGTTTTTTTATGTATTTAATTCCAAATTCACCGTTTCATGCACCCCCATCATTTGCTTTTTTTCATACTTTAGTAGATATATTATGAGAGTTGAGACACAACTTTATAATTATAATAACATATGTTTATAAGGAGCTAAAGTTTCAATCTAATTGTACTTTTAGATTGATAAGTAACTATTGCAGATGATGCAATGTCGAAGAACGAACCTCCCCACTTTTAAAAAGCTTACAACTTTTTATGGTTGAAAAACAAAAGTTTTTTACTTTTAACATGTGTGAATAATAATTTTGTTGATTGATACCGCTGGCCTGTCACACACAAATGGACCCAATGTCGTAACTTGTAAGCAGAGGTCCACGAAACTCCCAATCCTTCGTCCCGTCCCACACAATACAAGCAAGTGTGAATTTTGTTATCTTCCAAAATTCCACACTATGACAGTTTCTTTTTTCTTCCTCTATAAAAAGTTTGTAAACACAATCCATAAAAATTATATGACTAGTGACTGTAAGATTCATATGATATACATGCATTAGATTTACTTTTTCCTTTCTGATCCTTAGACACAATATGGGTGGACCTGCGTTAAGAAATCTATTTTCTTTTGTATGACCAAAAATATCAAATAGTTAGTTGGGATGCTGGTATTGGCATGCGGAATTTATAAATGAAAACAAAAAATTTCATCTTTTTGACGACAAAATTAGGTCCATCCTGAAAATGCACTTTTAACATCCTTTAGTAATTTGCTTGACTAGTGTGGTGTGCTTAGCTATAATCCTCAAGTAGAGAGATATGGGTCCTCACTGCCCATTTAGTACGTTTTAGGTGGGAACTCAGATTAAAAAACGTCAAAGGCATACATACATATCTAAATATCTAAATTTTATATGGACCATTATTATGCCACTTTGCTCAAATCAATCATCTCTCTTTCTCATGTCGAAATCAATCATCTTCTATATCATTATGATGCCTATAAATCTGGGGTCTTAAACTGTTCCGGTACAATGATTTGATTATTTTGTACATCATTCAACTTTGGCCTTCATCATTTGTTATTTTTATTTTATGATCAAGACAAAAAAAATATTAAACGGTTTTTTCCAATCATTTTTCTTTTCTATTAAAAAAAAAAAGACAAAGACAGGATATAATATCATATCATTAGGAATAAAAAGATAAAACATTTCAGATAAAAAAAAAGAAAAAAAAGAAAGAGCTAACTCAAAATTCTACAGTTATTGCTACACCTCTCATCTCAACCAACATAAGGGTTTTTAGCGATCATAAGTCATGACCGCGCGCATTGGTTTCACAAAGAGTCCATTTGGGTCACCACGACGGGGCTCCTAACCACGTGTTTCCCACCATCAAACCACGTGATCGAACCGAACACAGCACCCGTTTCTCCCAACACTACATTCCTTGTATCAACCGTCACTGTAACCGCATAACTCCGTCTCTTAACTGCCGAATTAAACACAAGCCTCATCGGTTTCACCGTCACCGTCACTCCTCTCGGCGACTCTATCCTCGCCCGGTAAATCGCCGCCGCCTGCCCGACATTGGTCGCCGTCCGTATAACGGTTTTGCTCACCAATCCTCTTCTCGAAGTTGGAAACACCGCCGTGATCGACGGATAATTCAAATTCCCCGGTGATGGTTTCCTCCTCGTCGGACATCTCACCGGCGTTCTTGTGATCACTTGAATCGTCTTTGGTCCATACCCGATCGAGCATAGAAACGTGATGTAATCGTCGTTTGTGATATCGTAGACAAGACCCGGATCCAAAGCCCGACCCAAATTTAAATGACCCGATCCATAATCATAAGGCGTAGCCGATTTCCCGGTGGATTCATCGATTAACGAACGGTTGGAGTTATCCACGAGGTTCGTCGTCGTCATCATAGCGGATCTAATCGCGGCGGGGCTCCAATCTGGATGAGCGGATTTGAGTAGCGCCGCCGCACCACTAACGTGAGGACACGCCATTGAAGTACCTGAGAGAATGTTAAACTCCGTTTTCCTCGGATCGGACGGCAAACCAGTAGGTCCAACAGCGTCGGTCCACGCGGCGAGGATGTTAACTCCGGGAGCAATCAAATCCGGTTTTAGAATCTCCGGGTTTAAACCGTTTGGTCCTCTACCGGAGAAAGAAGCGATAACCGGAGCCGGTTTAATCCCAACTATAGTTCCTCTGAAATCGATTGAAGCAATAGGATTCGGATGTGAAGAAGCGTAAGCTTTGATCCTATCTCCTTCGTTTGATCCAACGGCGCATGCTGGGATAAGATGAGCATCTCCGACTAACCCTTCACCGTTGGATGCGCCGTTAGCCAGAATCATCCCGACGCCGCCTGCTTTCTTCACAACCAATCCCTTCGCTACACGTGGACTGCTTCCTCTATCGCATATCACTATTTTACCCTTCACATGCTTGGGATCAAGCGTGTTCTCCATACACAGAGACGCCGATGACATTCCCGATTTACCGGGATAAATAACCGGAAACATACGACCGTTTAACGGCACACCGGCGTAAAGAGACACGCCTCTGAGACGATGTCCGTCACCGAGAATAGCATCCGCCGGGAAATTCCTATCGATCGTACTAGCACCAACGGTGGTCACCCACGGCGCGAGGTTCGTAACTGACATACCGTTAGGTCCTTCGTTACCGGCGGAGGAAGAGACGAAGATTCCTTTCGACGCGGCGCCGTAAGAGCCAATAGCTATTGGATCGAGGTAATACGGCGAAGTTATCCCGTCTCCACCGCCGATGGAGATCGAAATGACGTCGACGCCGTCGTATACAGCGGCATCGAAAGCGGCGAGGATATCGGAATCGAGACAACCGGAATCTTTCCAACAGACTTTGTAAGCGGCGATACGAGCTTTGGGAGCAACACCTTTGGCTACACCGGAGGCGTAACCGGACATACTGGCTTTGAAAGCGTGACGTCCAGCGGCGGTGGAGGAAGTGTGAGTGCCGTGCCCATCGGCGTCACGTGGAGATAAAAACTCAACGGTTTTGTTGATTCCTCCGATCACGGCGGCTTGTTGTCCCTTGGCGAAGAATCTTGCTCCGACGATTTTACGGTTACAGTTCCGAGGACCGAATCTGGCTCCGGACTCGCAAACGCCTCTCCACCGTTTGGGAACCGGACCGAGGTTGAGATCTGAGAAACTTCTCCTCTCCGGCCAGATTCCGGTATCGAAAACGCCGATGATAACGTCTGATCCGTAATCGGATTCGGACCAGAGTCCTTTCTGATTCTGTAGACCTAGAAACTGAGGAGAGCGCGTAGTGTGAAGCTCACGACGCTTATCTTCGAAAACAGCGAGAACCGCCGGGTGGTTACGGAGGTTATCGGCTTCGTCAGGAGTAACCACGGCGGAGAAACCATGGAAGACGGAGTGGTAGACATGGAGGATTCGAGATTCTTCGGCGAACTCGGTGCTGTACCAGTGGTAGTGCGTCGGGAAAATAGAGGGCATAGATCCACCATCGATGCGGAAGATGAAAGTCTTAGCGGCGGACTGAGAAGCAGCGAAGGAGATGAACGGAGGAGAAGAGAGGAAGAAGAAGAAGAGAAGAATAGCGGCGACGATGGAGGGGGAAGCCATTGAAGAAGGAAGGAGTGGGAAAGGGAAGTGAAGTGAGTGGGAGGCTTTTACCGACATGACATTGCTGCGTGCTCCTCTCTTTAATTATAAAGCCAATTTTCATTTATTTACTTCTGTTTTCTTTTTCCTTTTTAATTAATGAAAATTAATTTGAATGTGATTAGTTTACTATATCATAATATTCCTAGTACTATGTCGCTAGTATGTATGATTCTTGGCAAATAGTAATATAATGGTGTGATTAACACAAGTCACAAAAATACAATTTATATAAATCCCATGTGTGTGTTTTTAAAAAATATGAACATGAGTTATAAATATAAATAAACGACAACGTAAGTCTGAGAAAGAAATAATGCAAAACTAGTGTGTTGTCTCATGCACTATTTCAGTACTGTAAAAAAATGTTTGTGATGACAATTGTTTTGGTTTAATTATCTGCATGAACAAAGAAGATGGGAGGTTGAGTGCTCCACACTAGACAAGTGGACAGAGATATTAACGAAACGACAGCGTTTAGCGCAAGAACGAGGTCACCCCTATGTAGGATTCAACCTTTTTTGTTGGTTTGAGACAAAAGTGGACATCGGAACTGGGGAAGTCACACTTTTATCCAGGAACTGGAGAGGTCACATGCATGTGAGATCATCGTAACTATAATATGACGATCCACTTCTAACGGTCGAGTTTTCCCAACAACATCTCATCATATACAGTACTACTAATTAACAAACTCATCACATCTTCTGATACTAGTTATCAACTAATCATATAGTATTAGTTGGCTTTTTAAGTATTGTGAATGAATTGTGTGTTTTCTCTTTATATATTTATTTATAAAAGGTTCCGTTTCATATTTCAATAATGTTTTGGGTGGAGGAGCGGAGTAGAGCAGAGAGAATCTGAGTGGCTGCTACAATTGGACAATAAAGCGACGCAACAGAGACTTTTAGTGATCCTCAGTATTACTATATTCGTCAATTACCAAACCAACGGCTATATCATCCAACCTTCTTATGAAGACGTTACTTTGAGATTATTTTACAGGCCTACTACACTAAATGACCCAGTGGGAAATTAATCCCAAACGTTGAAAAGCCCGTAAGGTGCATTGGGCTACTCATTTATCTCTTTTTTTTTTTCGGTATATCTATCTACCTTAGTAGGCCATTTATTTAGTTGGCTAGGTAGGCTAATATAATGTGTGATTCTAGTTTAAAGTTGGTCATAAAAGTGGCTCAACTCCAAATGTTTCGTTTGCTACTTCAACCAGATTAGTACTATCATTCATGCAAAAGGTCAACTTGTATTAGTATTTGTTTTGGTTTCTAGCTCATCTCTCTATTTCTACCATATTGATCTCTATACTCTATCTAAAAGAAAAGATTTAGTAGCTTTACGGACGTGGTTTAAATCTTTTGGAGAGCTCTTTGAGATCTATTATTACGAACGAGAGATGAATAACTTTGATGATCATTCAAAGACTAAATAGTGTCGACAGAACTTTTATATCACTGTTTAGATATTGTTCAATACTTCAATCTTATATATGCTTGTTGAAATTTTGTATCTTATTAACACTATATAGCTTGAATACTTGTAAAACCCACTGTACCCACTAGGATGATACAAAAACTAAACCACAAAAGTTTTAGGTTGATGTCCCTTTTTTCTTCTACAATGAACATATTTTTGGAAACCACACTAGTTAATTTCTAATCCTACATTCTTGTTTAGTTTTGGAAATAAAGTTAGTGACTGTTGTTTAAATCTAGCGAACAAAAACATTCATTCGATTAAGACATTTTACCAACACAGTGTAATGCTTTGAATTAGTACTCAAAATTATTACAACGGAATATGCCAAAAGGTATGCAAATGAATAGAAAACATTTCAATCGTTCTCACGCTTCTCATCCTTACACAGCTTATCCACTTCATCGATATGTCAAATCTCTTTGGGGATAACCATCGACATTTGTCAAACTTCTGTTGGGATATCGACTAAAAATTACTGCTACTACACAAAGTATTAGTATATGTCTTTTCACGTAACCATTACACACCCTTAACATTCGAAAATTTTCAAATCTTTTTAGTAGATTATCAAATATGATGACAGATCCTGACAAGAATGAATTGTAAGCAGTAAGCACCATGAACGAGTCTGTTAAATTTTAATATCACAATTCAGAGCTATTAAACTTTTCTTTATATATTTCATTTCATTTCCAAAGAGCTAAAATCCAAAACCCTGGTGTTTAGACCCAAGAAGTCATAGGCAATGCTACTACTAATGTCGCTTGAAGAATAACTGCTGCTACTACTGTCCTCTGTTTGACATTTCGCACTATTACAGCTACACTCCTTGTCGTTCCCAAATCCAAAACGGCACGATGTGCACATATGCTTCTCTCTCCGGAACCGCATGCTCGTCTCATCATGGAGCTTGTCTTGCCATGGCGGGCTGATCTTTAGCTCAAGATTCAAATCTAGACATCTTCCTTCGAAAGCTGAGTACGAGTACTCAACTCTATCCTTTTTGCAAATCACTCCCTTATGAGCTCTCTCATCCTCAAAACTTTCCTTCTTCTCCAACTGAGGACCAAAAGAGAGAATCTTGACAAGAGGGTCCTCTGTTTTACTAGATTCAGAGGAATCTTGAGGAGCTTTAGTCTCGTTGATCGGCCGATGAGTCGCAGGATCAATCCCTTTTCTTAATAGCTTCCTCTTAACATGTGTATTCCAGTAATTCTTAATCTCGTTATCTGTTCTTCCCGGTAACCTCGTCGCAATCAGAGACCACCTTTATAAAAAAGGAAAGAAAAAAACAGAGTGTAAAAAACAAACCTTTCTTAAATAAAACAAAACAGAGGATGGTAAAACAAAAAAAAAACAGAGGATATGATGATGTGTGACTCACTTGTTGCCGAGAAGGCTATGGAGTTTGATGATGAGATCATCTTCATCGAGGGTGAAATTACCCCTCTTGAGATCAGGGCGGAGATAGTTAATCCACCGGAGACGACAGCTTTTGCCACACCGTTGAAGACCGGCGGATCTAGGAAGAGAACGCCAACAACCTTCACCATGAGCTTTGATGTAAGAGATGAGCTTGTCATCTTCTTCCTTCGTCCAAGCTCCTTTGTTCGTGTGGTCCTTCTCGCAGCAAGGAGACCTCCCCATCTTCCTCTTCTTCTGATCCTTGTGATGATATGAAATATAATTAGGGTTTTATGGAGAGATGGTTTGAGAAAGAGAGAGAGAGAGAGAGGGAGAGGTTGGAGGAGGAAGGTGAAGCCTAAATTTGTTTCTAGAAGAGAGTTGGTAAGACACGTTTGAAGGAGTGGCTAGTGGGCTCCGTCTCTCTGCTTTCTTTATAAAATTGTGTATTTGTTTTTTGTGTTTTGGATCAAAACTATAAACTGCAACTTTCACACGATCTCTTCTTCTTCACTATCTCAATGAGAAAACGCTCTATGGCTTTTACGGGTTTTTTTTCAAACTTGTTGTACTTTATTAAAACCTAGTAGTTGGTGTGAAACCATCATTATGATATAACGTACATATTTATTTATGTATACACGTTCGAGTTTTTTTTGAATGGCGACATATGCGTTTTGTTTTGTTGTAATCTGTGTGATCAATATATATATTGCACTTCACATTTTTCTATAGTTATTTGCATATTCTCTAAATTTAATCATAGTTTTATTTACGTAATTGGATAGTGAGAATTTGGTTCATGTCGTTTTCTTACGTGATAATTCCACAAATACGATTTGGTTCGAGATACTTGGTCGTCAAATTTTTAAAAGAGTTAGATGGTTTTGAGTCTGTGAGATTAGAGAACATAATTAAAAAGATACTTTCTTGAGCGAAGTAGGATAGTTTTCGTACTGCTTCGAATTTATTTCAAAAATTATGGACATTTATGTTACATAATGAGAAAATAGCATTTGTTGTAGTGAGTTTGGTAAGGAGGTTGTAAAGAGCATCCAAAGTGTTATACTATTGAAATCAGTAGTTTAAAAACCAATGTTAGTTACGTATTACTATTTGTTTAGTTAACCAAGAAGTTATGGTTCTAGCGTATTACTATTTGTTTAGTTAACCAAGAAGTTATGGTTCTAGCTAGCTAGGTTTATAAATATGTACGTTATATCATAATTATGCGTCATTGGTGCTCAAATTCAAGATCGTATCGACTCTCTTCATTCTTCATGTAGACAACAAACATGTTTCATATCTTTACACTCAATGTTGATACTCTTTTGATCGGCAAAAAGATGACAGCCACAAAACATAAGAATAAGGTAGATGTTATCTCTCGTTGCATAATATAAATTCAAGACAACCACCAATTAGACTTTGAACTATTTTAACGGTATTCATAAAACACATAGGAGTAGATGTAACTTCATATCTAGAAGGCACAAACAAGGTTGGTTTGAGGGAAAGTGACATTAAATTAAGGTTTGGTATAAGATTTGGCTGCAACAATATGACCTCTTCCTCACATGGAGTTTGAAATTAGTAAATGGAGGAAAATAGAGAAGAGAGTGGAGTTGTACCTGCTTTCTCCTTCTCCTTTAAATGATTTCCCCAAACATGTGACCTTTTTACTTCTCCTCAACTACCATTTTACCAATCCTTTACTATTTATCGTAACGTCCAACTAATTTCTAATAATAATAATAATGGTTTTGGATAGGAAACCATTTGGGGAAATTGATAGAGTGTTGCATTATTTCTCTCAACACTAGAGTTGAATTAGCTAAATAGCATCAATAGAGTGTAGCAATATGTAAAAAAGTATTTACAGTAAGTTACAATCATATATATAAAAAACAGACATAAATGAAATGCTTTGTATTTGTAAATAGCAAAACGGTGGGGGATATTTATTGAAAATAAGTAACGAAGAAAACATATGGAATAAATGATTGTGGGTTTTATATTCTTGTTTGGACTTCTTTATTTGGAAAAAGGAAAGAAGCTTTATTGGTGAAAGTTTGTTTGATACCTGAAAGACAATCTTATTACAAACGAGTTTGGTAGATTTCATGGTGCACATTTACTTTTCCAACTCCTACCGACATAATTAATACTATTTTTTTTCGTTATGAAAAAAAAAAAAATTATTATTGGATAGACTAGAGTATACATACATACACATGTGATTTGTTGTCCACAACCACACACCAAACTAATTTATTTTAAACTTTTGATACACTATACGACTTTTACTATGTATCATACCCTCAATGAGTACCGATACCATCTCAGTTCCAACGGATATTTCCTAATTTAGTAGTTATCCTCAGTGATGAAAAATACGAAACAAATAAGAAATAATAAAAGGTTATTAATTTCAAAGAAGGTTCCTACCTAACTAAACCTACCAAAAGGTTAGGTCCAGTTTCAGGTTATGATGTCCCACTTTGGTAGATATCTACTACTACCCCATCTTTTTGTAAGAGCATCATTAAGAGGATAAGTGAGAAGATGTATCTTAGAGGTTTTTAATTATATTAATAATATAATAGGTTGAGTTAAGAACCAAAAATTTAGAATTGATTATTGGTTGAATTTTTAGAATCCTAAAAATTTAATAATATAATATAAAATATATTTTCAAATTTTCAAATTAAATAAATAACTTTTAAATTGAAAACTTTTAAAAATAAACATACAATTGATTTGAAAATAAAAAGAAACAAAAAATACCGTTCAAAATTATTAGTAACAAAAAAAAACAATGAACATAAAAATGAGAAACATAAAAAGATACAAATAGTGTTAAAAAAAAAAAAAAGATACAAATATATTAATTAAAATGAGAAACATAAAAAGATAAAAACATATTAATTAAAGCACACAAACATTTTATTAAATTAATACAAAGTTTATAAACCTTGTTAATCATTTGAAATATGTTTAAATAGAATAATGAAATATGAAATATGAAAAATGTTTTGGGATAGAATAATAAAAAATGAAAAATGTTTTTTTTTAATAATTATTTCTAACCACTCAGCACTTTACACATGGCACAAGAACCTCCTTCCAAAAACCTCTTCACATCGAACCGAATACTTCTTCCAATAGAACTGTTTTATTATTTTGGCTTTTATTTAATAGCCTAACATCCGTTAGTATGTCTTGATAATGATGGCCTTAGATATCCACAAATCTTGTAAGCAATACTCAATCATTTAATGGTAGTAACCAATCCTTGTTATGAACGGTTACGCAACCAACCAACCATGAAATTTACCCCAAAATATTATTTTTTTGACTTTTTGACTTTTTACTAACAAAACAGTATGATCGTGGTGGATTAAAAGAGTTTAGCATATTGTGGCAGTAAAATAGGGTTTTATCTGAATAGTTTTCCTTGTACTCCCATTTATTTCATCCTCTTCCTAATCTCGTAAAAGTAACTAAACGCCACAACCGCAGCAGCAACCGCAACCCCGAACGCGCTCTGTGCGAGAACTGTGCTGTCTGCAACCGCCTTCCCTGCTGAGGAGCTCGGGCTGAAACCAAGCTCAGAGAGTTTCTTGTGAGATTCAGCGTAGTCTCTGAAGAACGCATCTTCATCCTGTTAACACCGGTACAACTTGTCAAAATAACATCTAACAGCACAAAAACAGGGCAAATGAGATATATACATGCAAGCAGCTGCTCAATACTCGAATTTACCTTTGCATAGAGCTCAACATAACGACGGAATTCCGGGTCTTCCAATAAAGTCTTGTCAGTTGGGAGTTTCAACAAGCCCTCTGATTCTCCTTTCAGCAGTTCCCTGGTACCAACACAGTAATTAGTTCGTGGATTAAACAGATCCTGTAGTAAAGTAGCTGTTTGCTGCTTGTTCTTCTTGGAAGAAAAATTTCAAAAAGACAAAGAATCTATGAGGATAAGGAAATAAAAATTACACGAAGTAGGAGTTATCAAACTTCAGAGGCTCTTCAGTCCATGGCCCATCGAAGCCTGACCTCTCTGGATGAGCCCTTCCCTAAACACCAAAAAGTGATCATCAGCACAAATACCTTTTATTTGTCCCAAAAGAAAAAAACAGCGGGAATTAAGTAAGTGGCCAATGAATTTACCAGAGTATGAGCACCTGAGAGTGCCACAATATCCTTATCAGATAGTCCCATGCGGTAGAATACATCTCTTAGATGTTGAAAACCTACAATCAAATAAACAAGGTAAATTCATAGAAAAGATCTTCCAGTTCCATGAAAAGAATTTCAATAGAGAAAAGCAAAGTATACTATAAACGATAGAAGTATTATTGTACCTTGTTTGGCATCAGGAAGTCTTCCTTCCCTGGTGGAGACCTTTGAATCCTATCAAAAAGAAACATACAGTATTTATGGTTATTTTCTTCAGCGCTAAAACCGGCCAACTGTTGTAATGTCTAGAAGAATGAGAAACTATACTTTTCTCCCAGGAACGAAGCTGATGTCAGGTCCACCAGTAACCTCCACTGCTACCACACCAGCAAGCTGAAACACGAGAATGAGATAAATTATTCAGATTCAAATTTTTGATTGCTATTAAACTATTGCTCCAATTGGAAACTTCTGCTGGGCATTCATATATAAAGCCTCCACATTATTGACCAACAAAGCTGGACAAACAACAATACAAACAGTAATGCACAATGTAAAATAGGTGCAAGCGATGGACTTTTGAATACTACTCAGTCCAAGTCCTTAAGTCAATAACACAGAATCACAGATGGGTGAACAGTATGTCAATATAACAAAACTATTAAATGAGTTTAACAAACCTTCCTGGTCATGACTAATTCAGGAATTAAATGACAAGATTTACCGGAAGGACAACATAGGCAGATTTATTCTGGTCAATTATGAAACAAATCCTCTAGCGTGGAAATAGCTTGAGGTTTTGTGACAATCTCCTTGAGAGTAGAGTACATTTTACTAGAATCTAGTTTCTACTTGAATAACATAGTCAATCTGTCTTTCTTGGAACGAATTGATATAGTCAACATATCAAAACATAATCTGCAACAGTTCGTAGAAAAAGAAAATTCTTATTTCATTGTTGCACACTTTCACTATCCTGCGACAATAATTACACAACTCATCTAAGTCTACCAAACATGGGATGGGTCTATGAGACACGTGGGGTACTAGTTTCTATAGACTGTTGACAAAGGAGCACAGAAAACAACAAGGCTCAAATCTGATGCGCTATACTAACTCTATGGTAGCAAAACTAATAAAATTGCATCAGTTATGGATATATATCAGTCATCAAATTGTTAGAACTTCACTGTAATCATAATACTTCTAAGAAAAATCTCATAATCACCTGAAATAGGTCTGCATATGTGATTTTGGGATGCTTAGCTTTCACGCCCTCTGAAACATAAAAGATAGGATTTCAAAACTAAACAATTCAAAGTCCATTCCAAAAAAAACAGAATGGAATCATTTCGAACAGTATTGGC
The DNA here is from genome assembly GCF_000375325.1 of Capsella rubella. NCBI lineage: Eukaryota > Viridiplantae > Streptophyta > Magnoliopsida > Brassicales > Brassicaceae > Capsella > Capsella rubella. The sequence goes on along the minus strand of NW_006238917.1, from coordinate 1,996,462 downwards.
TATCCAAATTTCAAGAATAACCCACGGATTATGCGCAAATAGTAATCTCGTCACCAACAAAAAGAGAAACTATCCAGCAAACGAATCTACAATAACTAAATGAAAATCCTACCACAGAGATCGAGAGCGATCTTCAAACCACTGTTGGCACCATGAGTGTACTCCTCTTCGTTCCTGATAGAACCATTAGGTCCACCGGTCTTCGATTGAGCATCATAGGTTCCAGCATCGTGCCATCTTCACAAAAACCATATGAGACAACATTTCACAAATTAAAAACTGAACAATATCGAGCGATTTCTACACCCAAACTATCAATCCAACGATTTTCACAGGAGCAGAAAACGAAATATGGAGCAGTCAACATAACCGAATCGAAGAAAAACCAAAGAAATCGAAACTTACGCCAATCGGAGCATGATCGGAGCGCAGTTCTTGTTCGAGATGAGAGAGCGGAGGTCACGGCGAGCCTTGGTGATCTCTTTCAAGTACTCCGCGTCAACAATCGGCGTCGCCATAGCTCCTACTCGTCTGGGATTGGTGAGAGAGCGATGAAGAAGAATATGGTCAAGGTGTGTGATGTGAAGATTTTTTTCTTTCTTTTTTGGTTACACTGAAGTTTGGGCCGAAGAGATAAACCACCCAATGAGAAACGGGATTTGAATGGGCGGTGTCAGTTATCTGCTGTTTCCCTCAGCCACATCTTTCGGTGGACCTCATTGGCTTATAAGATACGCTTTTGTTCGCATGCGACTTGCATGTCACTTTCGTTCCAAATAAACGGCACGCGAGGTGTTTAGGTATTTGTGAAACGGCGTGCATGTTAATCTTAAAATCAGAAAAATGGATATATTTGATAAAACTATAATCCAATTTCCTTTTCTCTTTTTGGTTATGTAGCTGTCTCTTGATTGGATCATATTCGAATACCTTACTCGTGTATTAGTGATAAATTTAAGAAATCAAATACAAATAGAACGACAAAAATCGATGTCACAACACTTTGAAATTGGTCTACTAAACACGGAACGTTGAACCATATAATAGTGTGTTGATATATGTACCCTCAGTTCTTCTTCTTGCCACGACCACACTTCACTTGTACGGCAAGCATCTTCACAACGTCCTTACATGAATCCTTCTTGTCTTGTTCGAACGTGCTCTTGTTCACCGGAATCGCACATTGTGCTTTCCCCAAACAATGCTGCAACAATGTGTTTTGGTTGGTTAGTTCTACCAAAAGAAGCTGTACATTTTACATCAAGAAGAGAAAAAATATAGATGACTTTTTTTACCTTCTCAACAACTTGCTTAGAAATAGGAGCATTGCAAGTACCAAGAGTGAAGTTTCCACAAACACCAATAGGGTTTCCGAAGCTAGCGAACTCAACAGCTGCGATCTTTCTAGTGCCTGAGCATTTGAGAGTAGCTGTGAGAGTCACGTTATCGGTGATGGCTTGGACCTGATCTTGCTTCCTAGTCCAATGTCTAACACTTGGGATGTAGTTTTCTCCGACGTAAGAACAAACAGTGTCTCTGTTGACGATGACAAAGTCCATAAGCTCAGGCTTCACATTTGGCTCTTCCTCGAATATAACAAGAAGGTTTTTCTTTGGCTTCAAGAAAGATCTGGGGATGTGATACTCTATTTGAGTAGGTTGACCTAATGGAGACAAGAACGATTGCCAATATCTTCCAACACCTTCTCCGTTCACCCAAATCAACCCTTTTCCCATGCCGTGCATGCGGATAGCCGCAGCGTTTAGGCTCTCTGGTGCATCGAAGTATGTCTGCAATATATTTGGATATGATTAGAAAACATTTTTACCAGTCATACTCTATATGTAGTTTCTATTTCTTTTTCTTCTGTTACCTGGTACCATGTAAGTCCCTGTGCTTTTCCGGTGAATTTTTGCCATTTGACCTTCTTTAAACCTTCCTCGGTGTGAATTCCGAGTTTTTCACCTTCCATACCGACCTATAGATTATAAAAAACCGGATAAAATCAAGGAATATATACTCAATGTTGTGAACAAATAACAGAGTAATTAAGAGAATGATTTTCAAACCTTATTTCCCCATTTGCTGGTTTCAGTGAGATCAAGTGTTCCAGAAGTCAATCCTAAGATGGATACACTACGAGGACCTGTGTATCTATGCTCCATGTAAGATCCACTGTCCTGTAAAAACACAAAAGAAAAAAAAAAAAAGCAATCATTAAGCAAACATGTCTTCATCTATATGTTGGTCCTAAAACTCATATTCTGAAGTACATTTGTTGATTACTTACTGGGAATCCTGTGAGAACACCAAGCATAACAAGATGATTCTCTGATCCTGCTTTGAGTGTAACCTGTTTCTGGAAAACAAAACTCTTCTCTTCATGGCTTCCATGTCCACTTCCTGGTAAGAATAATATCATTATTATAGCTCATTTTTTTATACTTTGTAGATCATTTTAACACAATTCTTACCAAGGTATTCTCCGTTAAGCCAAACATGCAACGCGTGACCAAGACTAGCAATCCTCACAAAAGTCTTGACTTCTTTCTTAGGTAAGTGATTCTTATGAACCTTGAAACTGCAAAACAAACTTACATTTCAAGATTCTCTTCTTTTCTATTTGATATACAATGACATGAATATATAGAGTCTTTAGTTACCTTGTTGTGTACCATCCATAGTCTGACCTATCCTTAGTCAATCCGTAAAGCTCAACGGGTATGTAAGAGTCACCTTCGAGTTTGCTAGGCAATGTTTCACTGAACACTTTGAAAGCGAACTTCTTGTTCGCCTTTTTAGACTTCATGAAGTTCCTTGAAGTGTGTTGCGAAACAATCTGCTCCAACCAAACAAACAAGAAACGTCTTAAAAACTATGTTCTGTTTCTTTTTCCTCGAAATGAACTAGAATTTAATGTTTTTTTTCACCTGTGCAGTGTTGTAAAGAACAGTTTTGCAATCTGGAAGAATACTAATGGAACGAGGCGCTATCACGTATTCTCTCCCCTTGAATTTGATGGTTTCTGCAGCTTCAGTGTTATTGTTAGCCAAGAAAGCTGCGCAAGTTTTCGTTCCAGGTTGTTCGTAGTATCTAATCTGTGATTACATAGCAAAAGAAAGTTAAATCCTCTTGATTATTTTGGAAAGAATCAGAGTCTTTATTTTATTACATTTTATGTGTAGATATTTATATATGATGTTAGTACCTCTGTATCTTTTCCAGGTTTTTCTGTTTTAGGCTGACCCCAAAGAAGTGGCTTCTTGCAGAGGTTAAGAGCGTTGTGAAGTTGCTTAAGATGACCATACTTAGGCTCTTTCTCTAAACCATATTCATCAAGAGGTGCATCATCATAGTATCGAGTGGTTACATAATGTGCAGAGGTTCTTCCAAAGTTAGTCCCTCCATGGTACTACAAGATTACAACATAACAAAGCCCCATTTTAAGAATTTGGGTGACAATCACTTTTGCAATATTTCCAAAGCTAGAATTGAGCCACTATACCATGTAGTAGTTCACATGGCTTCCGTTCTTGGAGAAGAACCGAGCAACAGAGAATGCTATATCTTCTACTGATCTTTGAGTTGGCGGATCACCAAACACACGGAACCTATTAAAGTAATTTGCAAGATTTTAACACTTGTATGAATGAATATTAAGTTTCTATAATTCTTATTTAAATTTAGCCATAAACACTCACTGAGTAGTCCAATTCTCAGTCCATAAAGATGGCTTGTTTTCTTTGTTAGGACCGGGGAAAGTATCACCACAGTGTCTTCCATTGCAAGCATTGATCTGTATTCATCATAAAACTCTCAATACTTTTCTTCCGGTAACAAAACACAGGCTTAAAAACAAAACAAAAACTAGGTTACCATAGGATCAGGAGCATCGTTCTGCTTGCACATAACCCATGGGATCCCAAGATTCATTGAGTCCACCAATTTAGATGCCCACTTAATGTAGTTCAATCCGTCTTGTTTATATGCCCGTTGAACAGCGCTATACTCGTTCTCTATCTGCGAAATTTACATTTCTCATTTGTTACAAAAAAAAGAAACATCATTTTCTATAACATTACTCAAAATCAATATATATGTTTCTTTCTTGTCACCTGTCCTAATATAATGGGGCCTCCTTGTGCAGCAAACAATTTTTCCTCCTTCATTTTGTCGAGTACCATCCGCACGTACCTTTCTGTATGTTCCTGCAATATATATAGTTTTGTTTGTCACGTATGTTATTAAGACATTTGATTGTAAATCAAACACACATAGATACAATTCAACATTTATTTATATGTATATCTACCTTGAATGGTTTGTTGTCCGTGCGGAAGAAAATTCCAGGAACTTCTCTAAGCCAATAAGGAAGTCCTCTGATATATATTGAAAACAAAAACAAAAAAATCACGTAAAACATGCATTAGTAGAAGAATCTATGAAAGGAGAAACAAAATAAAATAAAATAAAAGTATAAGAAGTGGTTGATGAATTATTTACCCATGAGTCCATTCAGCTTGGATAAATGGTCCAAGCCTCAAGGTCACATACATGCCATTCTTCTCGATCAACTTTATGAACTTCACCAAATCAGCTCGTCCCGAAAAGTTGAACTAATGGAAACAAACACAATAACATATGTTTAAGAATCGTATAAGATGCATGCATGTTTTATATTAATGGATTTGTGTTTTAACTACCTTTCCTTGTTCAGGCTCATGTACATTCCAGAACACGTATGTCTGAATCGTGTTCAAACCGCCTTGTTTCGCTCTCTTGATGATACTTGGCCACATCTAAACGTACCAAACCCAAATCATGTTACAATCTCAATATATATGAATTCTGGAAAGAAGCTGTTAATTAGAAAAACAAAGATATAATTGTGACATATACCTCAGGAGTGCTTCGAGGGTAATGAATAGAGCCGGAGTAAAGAAGCTCTCTTTTGCCATCGATGATCAGAGATGTCCCATCGTAAGTCACATCCTTATTACTCTTCTTCTTCTTCTTGGCGTCCTTTTTGGCAGCGAAAGAGGATGAAGACGAGAGGAGAACCACAAGAACGGCTGTTAAAAGCCATCGATCAAGAGAATGCTTTCTCATTGAACTCTCTTCTTTTTCTTTTTGGATTAATTTTTATTTTTATTTTGTTGATGTGGAAGAACAAGAAGCTAAGTTCTCTTGGAACCTCGTCCTTGTCGGAGGAATAAAAAACAAGGAGAGCTCAAATAACAAGCTTTGAAAAAAGACAATGATATAAGAGAATGTTTCGCACTCTCAGCCTTTCAGGTCTCCAGAGAAATTTACGCGTCTGAAATAGAAACTACCGTTGTAACTTTGAAACTCTCTCTGTTTTTTCCACAATTTTGTTTTTGTTTTTTTTTTTAATATTTTATATTTTATTTGTTTTGCTATTTTTACATGTTAGTTTTACCCTATTCTTCGCCTATTATGCTGGACTAAATTACACAGCAACAACAAAGAAAAAAAAAACAGATCTAACTAGAAATGTTTCTTACCGTGATCGGTTTTAAAAATATTGACTTTTTAAAAGAGTAATTAACGTTTATTTTTTTAAAATTTGAAATACACATAATTAGATATACCGTAACAAAATTTTGACCATCAACATTTAATCAAAATAAAATGTATGGAAATGTGGCTGGAAAGTAACTATTTTTGTTTTTTGAAAAGTATAGTTTTCAACTACTCATATAAGCTTTATTTTTACTCGTAAAAGACCAACATTAAAAATATTTCCTTTGCAAAAACTGGGTATTTTAACCCTCTAAAAAATTCCCAATAATATTGCTCTAAGTTTTAGTATATTATTAGATTGACAATGTAATAAATTTACTAATTTAGTATGTAGGCTGCATGAGTATAAAGATCGGAAAAGAAGTAAAGAAGAAAAAAAAAAGTACATACAAAATTAGTATTATTATATTATCAACCCATAAATGTTGGTAGGGACTTGTTTTGGGTAACGCACCAGCTAACCAAAAAAAGGTTATTAAATTTTATTTTCGTAAGAAAGAAGAAGAAGAAGAAAAGGGTAGAAGAAGAAGAAGAAGAGACCAAGAAAATGAAGTGCATGTGAGGCCGACTCTAGTCTGGGAGAGACTTTCAGCAGCTATTTCTTTGTCTTCTTCCTCTTTAAAGAAGAACCCTTTCTCACTCTCTCTCTCTTTCTAAAATCCCCAATTCCGTGATAAAATTTAGGGTTTTTAACTTTGAAGAAGGAGAAAAACAGAGAGAGAGAGAGAGGAAGATGAGTGCTTCGAGGTTTATCAAGTGTGTTACCGTCGGTGATGGCGCTGTTGGAAAGACTTGTCTTCTCATCTCTTACACTAGCAACACTTTCCCCACGGTCAGCTTCAAGTTCTCTTCTTCTTTCACTTTGATTTGATGAATTTTAGCTTAGGGGTTTGTTGGATTTGTTGTTTGTGCGATCCTTCTGAGTTGGATTTAGTCATAAGTATTTGTTGGGTTTTGTTAAAGTCTTGTTCTTTCTGATTGTACTGTAGTGATCTTTTAGGATTTGAAAGAATCTCAGCTTCATATACCATAGCAAATTAGCTGTGTTTCTCTGGGATGTGTGATCTGTTTTATGATCTAATTAAGTGTGTCTTCTTAGATCATTTTGTGGCTAATGTTAGAGTGGAATTTTTCGATGTGACAGGATTATGTGCCAACTGTGTTCGATAATTTCAGTGCCAATGTGATTGTGGATGGGAACACTATCAACTTGGGATTGTGGGATACTGCAGGCAAGTTGTTACCCTTAGATTTGTGGTGTTCTTTCTTTGTCTTTTCAGTTTCTTCCCCTTTCAGAGAGTCATTTTTGTTTTCTTTTACTCGGTGAAACAGGGCAAGAGGACTACAATAGACTAAGACCTTTGAGCTATCGCGGGGCTGATGTCTTCTTACTTGCGTTCTCACTTGTCAGCAAAGCTAGCTATGAAAATGTTTCTAAAAAGGTTTGATCTTTGGTCGTCCCCTCAGACTTCTTTCCTTTTTTTTTTTTTTTTAATGTAATTCTCATTCAGTGATTCTGATAGAATCCATTTGGTTTCTTGCTTTTGATTCTTAGTGGGTTCCTGAACTGAGACATTATGCTCCTGGTGTTCCCATCATCCTCGTTGGAACAAAGCTTGGTTGGTTTCTTTTTAGCTCAACTCTTAATCAACCATTTTTTCTGTTCTGGGAAATCTTCTGATATTTTTATGACTCTCATTCAGATCTTCGTGATGATAAGCAATTCTTTGCCGAGCACCCTGGAGCTGTGCCTATCTCTACTGCTCAGGTATCTTTCTCACACTCTTCTCATTTGATTCTAAGGGCAATCCTCCGTGTTAAACCCCCACATTTTTCTTCTTTGGATCTTATGAAAATAGGGTGAAGAACTAAAGAAGCTGATTGGTGCACCTGCTTATATCGAATGCAGTGCAAAAACTCAACAGGTAAACGACCTGAGAGTCCAAACCTTTATCTCATCTTTACACGTCCAAACCTGAATCCGTTGATGATTTCGATTATCTGTTCAACAGAATGTAAAAGCGGTGTTTGATGCGGCTATCAAGGTCGTTCTCCAGCCACCAAAAAACAAGAAGAAGAAGAAGAGAAAATCTCAGAAAGGTTGTTCAATACTGTGATTCAATAAAAAGAAAGGAATCAACAAGAGGAATAGAGCTACTAGTATTTGTTTTTCTCCTTTTTTTTTCTTTTCATAACTTGTTTACCCAAGGAATCAGTAATCTGTTGTTTGTAGTCTGAAATTGACAAAGTTGAACAACCTAGTAACAAGTATTTGTATTCTTGTTTGCATTTTGATCTGTAAATATAGCACGAATGCTTGATTTATTTGTTTCCTAGCTCCACACACAAATCGTTGAAGGATTGTATTCCAGTTACGTTGTTACACATAGTTTCAGCCAGAGGTAACCTTTATTGGTATTGTTGCAGCATTAATGTAGGCAACATGAGTTATTGTTCAAAACTCGGTATTTTCCAAATAGAGCAAGTAGGAGTTGTTCGATTTCATTGAATTACATAACATTTGCTGGTTTAGTGAAACCAACCAAAAGTAAGACAAGAATGTTCCAACGGTTCTTTGACAATACCAACTTGCAAGACTCCTCCTTTACATTAACTAAAGTTTTGATTTCAGAACCAATGTGTTACTCTCAAACATTAACACTTAACAGCCTTGGAAACGCCTTTCTCTTTCAAGATTTTTAAAGAAACTCTGTTGAAAGCATTAGCTTTTGAATTTTCATCAAATGTTTGATATTCTTTTCTTCTTATTATTTGGCTAAGACGTTTTCCCCGTTGGAGATAGAATTATTGAGTAAACGTTTTTCTATCATAGTCATAAGCTTGGCTTGTCTTTTACCAAACGAATCTGTTGTTTGTTAATCAATCTCTTTCTTTGCTTTAACTGCCCCTCGACTTGTATTTATTCGATTCCTACAAAGCTACAACAATCAGTTAGACCATTCTCAATGGAACATCTTAGAAAGTCGATGCTCCCATTGAAAATGCCCTTACCAAATCTAATTGAAATAATTAGATGTGTCAGGACGTTTAGTGAACTAATATTCACCTAATTATAAGCCTTTCAATTACAATAGAGAGACTATAATATGTTTCCGTATGTACCAACTAAAGTTGAGTTTCCTTTTATTTTTGTAATATAAAACGTAATACTGATATTAATAAGACTTTTATTTAGTATTCTTATTGTGAAAAGCATATATTTTGAAATGCTAGTCGATATTTAAACATATCAAAGATATATATGGTTAATTGCTTGCTGATAAATAAAAGTTTTGTTAGAAAATATAGAATCTTAGATCATATATATCTAGGCGGTAACCCCCATTTAAGTTTTAATGAAAACAAATGTTTGATAGAAAAAAAGATCATATCTACGCGACCGTATAGATCGATTTTAAGAACAGTATTGTATTCTGATTACTACTATATGTTTTTGGAATGATACAAAATATCAAATCTAGGAAATTAAACTATGTATCCATATCTAGGCGTCGGTAGCTTGATTTGTGATAAAATGTGACTGATATCAATATATCATATGAATCATATGTCAACTCTTTTTTTTATAGATCATATTTTAGTATATGACTTTCTTTTTAATCTCATATAGACAGACTGGCACAATCAAACTCCTTTTACAATTTTTATTTTATTTTTTTGGGGCAAAGACACATGAAATTAAAACCAGTATCATTATTCTGAATAACTTGATAGCATAGGATTCATATTTCATTAGTCTATAGGCACTACTAGTACGAAACATTTGGTTATCCAATAATTGGACACATGCACACTCCATTAACTTGGTTTTTGGTTTTATGATGTCATATTTCACAAAAATACATATATAGTGTGATAAGATCATGATCATCTACCTAAAGATAATGGAATAATCACTCAAGTCGAGCCAAAATCTTTGTAACACTGTTTTTCAAAATTCGACTATTTTTCATTTGTTTAAATAGTATTTTGCTTTAAAATACTATTAGGCTAATAGTTGATGATTTGTCCTCTAATGTGTTCAAAATATCAGTATAGCTAAGAAAACTTTCGAGGACGAGTTGTTCAAAATCTCACCATCAGAAAATATCAATAGATTAAGTTTTTTTTTTCGTTAATTAAGGATTAAATAATCCAAACAGATTACCAGTAATACTTAACATTTGTCGTCAGCTCTTCCACATATCATCATCTCATAGACTCATACATTACATTACATTATCCTACAAAAACATATCAATTACTTTTCTTACGGTGCCTACTTAATGAAACACTTAAAATATATACGTATGTGACATTTTTCTTATACATACATATATATATTATATGCATGCTTCAATTAAAAAAGAAGAAGAAAAGGTGCGTAGAGTGCACGGACTATTGTGTTCATTTAATTCTAAAGAGCCATTGCCGTACGTAGGAGGCAGCCTTGTTGAGTGTCGAGGCGTGTTCGTTACGTATGACCCGCAGTAGCCGGTGGTCACACATCCACTAGTCCCCTTTCACTCACCGCTTATCATGGGTTTCCCGCTAATATTTCCCGGTTTTCCCCCTAACTTACTAACCTAAAAATTATTAAATTCTGGAAAGGCAAAAAACAAAACAAAACTGGTCAATGTATCAATGTATTGTATTGTATCTCTCTGAGTCTGTCGTTAACTCTCACTCTCTTCTCTTCCCTGAAAACACACACACTCTCTCTCTCTCTTTCTCTCGCCGACACTTTCTTGATCCGATCGGTTTATATTTTAAGATAAACTCATTGATTCAATCATCCTTTCTATGATTTCCACATTTGCGTCTGAGAATAATCAACTTCTTGAATGTGTAAGATTTTATATATATATAAAGTTTGTATTATTGTCGAGTCAATCAATCTTGTTTTTAGTCGTAGCAGGTACAAAATGCTGATGGTGTGTTACATGGCGGCAGATTTCGATTCTTATGTGTCGATTATCTAACTAACAAATTTAATAATAGATACGTACAACGAGTTTTTGTAACACTTATCTTTGTCTGTTAATGCTCATACTAATATAGTTTATCTATTTTATAACCACATTTTTTCTCCATAATTGACATAGGTGCCTTAAATAACTAATAAGATTCATACTGATATCAACCACAAATTACTTGTTTCTGATGGAGTTTTTTGTTTGTTTGATTCCTCTGTTTTTATGCAGAATAAAAGAGCATTTAGCTCCCACATATTGAGCTTATAGGAGAGAGAGAGAGAAGTTTACAAGAAAGTTCGGTTCACAAGGTTTTTTGTAGTACTTGGAATCAAAATTCCAAGAAAACGTTCTAAGGTGAGAAAAAAAAAATCTTACAACAAGTCTTTGAGAAAAAAGCTGTTCTGTTTCTTTTTTTGATGTAACCTAACCACAGTTTCAGGTTTCAGGATTTGTTGCACATCTTACTGCCAAATTCTGTGCGAAACAGTTGTTTCAAAGGCTGAAGTCTTGGTCATCACTAGTTAATTCTAAGAGCAATGGCTATGGTTAAAACGTCAGCTTATAATCTAGATTTGAGGCCAAGTTCTCAACTTTTGAATAGTGAATGCAAGTATGATGAATCAAGTGTAAAAAAAAGCAAAGAACTCTTGAAGATGACGGGTGAAGAAAAGAGGAAGATTTCAGGAAGATCTATTTCACTTCCGTCCATAGATATATTTTTAGATGAGAAACCAGGTTGGCCTTTCCTTAAAACTGCAACTTTAGAGACACCAAAAGTTCACCGACGGCACACGAGAAAAATCTCAGTGGTCAACTGGGTCATGAGCTTACCTGAACGGTTTCCAAATCATCATCAGCAGAATCTTAACTACGAGACAAGCTTTGTTAAGAAGCAACTTAAGGAAATATTAAGAGACAGCAAGAAATGGTTCAACTACAACGTTCTTAAGAAAGCAACATCAAATTTCTCTCAAGGTACTCTGTTTTTTCAACCTCTCTGCCTCTCTTGATGAGAGTTTGTATTGATTCTTTGATTTTCTACATGACAGAGAATTTGATTGGGAAAGGAGGATGCAGCAAAGTGTACAGAGGGATTCTTGAAGATGGAAAAGGTATTGCTGTGAAAATCTTGAAATCATCATCTAATAAAGACGCTACGACAGATTTTGTTCATGAAATCAACATCATCTCTTCTTTGAGTCACCAAAACATCTCAGGCTTACTTGGTGTTTGTGTCCAAAACAATGATCTAATCTCCGTTTACAGTCTTTCATCCGTAGGAAGTTTAGAGGAAACCCTTCACGGTATACCACAACACTCTCAACTTCACACATACATTAAAGTTTTTGATGGATTTGGTATAAAGTGTGATGACGCTTGATTTCTGCAGGTAAGCAAAAGGGAAAGCATGTATTATCATGGAAACATAGATTCAAGATAGCTATCGGGTTGGCAGAAGCGCTAGATTATCTTCATAATCAGTGTTCTAAGCCAGTGATTCACAGAGATGTCAAAACTTCTAACGTTCTTCTCTCAGATGAGCTCCAACCTCAGGTAATAAAACTGCTTCTGACTATGTTTGCTAGTCGTCGTTGTGAACTCATAACTGATAGCTATGAATTTTACGATAGCTTTCAGATTTTGGATTGTCGATGTGGGGACCTACGACATCTTCTCGATATTCGATACAAGCTGATGTGGTGGGCACTTTTGGATACCTTGCACCAGAGTATTTCATGTACGGAAAAGTCAGTGATAAAGTCGATGTTTACGCCTTTGGAGTGGTTCTGCTTGAACTCATATCAGGAAGAAATCCTATTTCGCCTCAGAATCCTAGAGGACAAGAGAGTTTGGTCATGTGGGTAGGTTTTTCTTTTTGCAGTTGGTTACTTGTAGCGTAAGAAACACTTAATAAAACCTTAAAGAGACACTCCCTTGGAATGCAGGCAAAACCGTTGATTGAGAATGGAAATTTAAAACGGCTGTTGGATCCAGAAGTTACAAATACATACGAAGAGTCTCAGTTTCAAAGAATGGTACTTGCTGCTTCACATTGCCTCACAAGATCCGCCACACATCGTCCCAATATAAGACAAGTAAGACTGTGTTTCCTTGTCCAAGAAAACTAAGTCCCTCGTCAAGAACTAATCTTTATAGCTTCTTCAGATACTGAGGCTACTAAGAGATGAAAACGAAGTGGGGAAATGGATTATGGAAGAAGAAGAAAAGGAAGATTGCTTCGATGACGAGGTTTACCCAAATTCCAGCGCGGAATTACACTTGAGCGTTGCGATGCTTGAGGTGGAAGACGATGAATCTGCATCAGTCAGCAGCATGGAGAGAAGTTACAACAGCCTTTTCTCTTCTTCGTGTTCATCTAGGGAGCTTCAAACTTAAGGCACTCTGCTTTTACTTAGGGTTTGTTTATTAGTGTCTAAAGTTTACACTTGATAACATTTTGTTATCTGAAAAATAGCAGTCATCTGATAACTGCGATGATAGTAATAGGTAGCGAAAAAATCACTCCCAAGACGAATTATTCTGTATGCACCAATTCAAATTTAACCCTATAGGCGAAAAGTTAACTTTGACAGTTTTATATTATAATTGTTGGAATATTGAGAGAAGAAGAAAAACAGAGTAAGAGACTTTTGTCTCTTCTCTTGTAAAAGACAAGAACTAAACTGAAACTTTATTATTTTGAAATTTGTTATTTTACATGACGTTACAATGGGTTTAAATAGAAAACTAATGGACACAACATCACAAAGAGTTGTGTCTCTTCATACTTGTGTCTCTTGGATCAAGTAACTAACTTATGTAAATGTGACAACCACGAGATATGATTATACTTCAACAGTCCCCCTTAATCATATCTCGGCTTTACTCTAAGCTTCCTTCTAAGCTCTTCAAACTTTGACGTTGGTTGACAGTTTCTTCATAGGCAAGAAATGCATTTGCCTCTGGTTAATTCCATCTAAGTGACAACTTCTTGTGCTTCATCTTATATTCGATATCCTTCTTTCTTGAGGATCATATATGAAACAGTTATTGTCTTTAAACAAAACTCCATATCCAATTTGTGAAACCCTTGCTACGTCCGGCACTAGAAACACCTCTTTGATGATCTTCTCTCCTTGACTTGTCATCACTTGGATATTCCCTTTTCCTTCCCGTGATTACCCATTGACAATTCCCACTTTGATTGGTATGTTGATACTCTTATCAAGAGTGATGAAGTATGAAACCTCCTTGGTCATGTGGTTAATACATCTGTGTCAACTAACCATTTTCCATCATCTACTCTTGATGATGTGAAGGAGATTCACGCGTTAGATGTCAGTGAGACGTTATGGTGATCAGAGGGAGACACCAAACACAAAAATGGAGGATGCTAACCTCAGAGAAAAATGAAGCAAAAGACGGTTACAAAGATAACCGAAGAAGATGTGAAAGAGTTCGCAACCTTTTTTCATTCACTTTGTTTTAAGTGAGCTTTCTTCTTATTTCTTCTTGGTGTCCTTTTGATCACCAAATCGGTTTGTGAACTCTTTCACATCTTCTTCGGTTATCTTTGTAACCGTCTTTTGCTTCATTTTTCTCTGAGGTTAGCATCCTCCATTTTTGTGTTTGGTGTCTCCCTCTGATCACCATAACGTCTCCCTGACGTCTAACGCGTGAATCTCCTTCACATCGTCTTCGGTTTACTCTTCAACCGATTTATGCTCCCTTTATCTCCGAGGTAAGCATCTTCCTTTATTGTTTGGTGTCTCCTTTTGATCACCATCACGTCTTTTTGACGTCTCTTTTTCGGTTATCTCTTATAACCTTCTATGCGTGAACTTCACGTCTTGTTGAACAAGTTTCAGAACCTCCTTCCACAACTCTAACTTCACATCTGTTTTCTCCATTTTCTTTTGAGAAGATTTCCTATCTTCATCATCCCTTTGGAGCCTTTTTCTTGATGATTATGTTTGTGAAGGTTGATGATGCTATCTCTTGTCATCACCTCCTTTCTTTCTTCTTCTTCTTCCACTCCTTCTTCTTCCTCTTCTTCTCACCATAAATTTGTTGACTCCATCTCTCTTTTACTTGCAGCGTATTTCTTCTTATTTTTGTTTTGCTTGTACAGGCTATAAGACCAATAAAGCTTTGATACCATGTTGGAATATTGAGAGAAGAAGAAAAACAGAGTAAGAGACTTTTGTCTCTTCTCTTGTAGAAGACAAGAACTAAACTGAAACTTTATTATTCTGAAACTTGTTATTTTACATGACGTTACAATGAGTTTAAATAGAAAACTAATGGACACAACATCACAAAGAGTTGTGTCTCTTCATACTTATGTCTCTTGGATCAAGTAACTAACTTATGTAAATGTGACAACCACGAGATATGATTATACTTCAACAATAATGACATGTTGCTTGGGGGTGAGCTCAAAGCTAACCGAAGACAGTCGACGTTGGAGCCGTGAACATGTAACGTTTTTGGTCTGTATGCGACGCCTTTTAAAAGTTTTAATCTGTCACAAAGAGAAGACGGAAGAGATGACAAAATAGATTTAAGTTTTTTTAATCTTTGTTAATTTACAGTCTTCTTTTCACAACTTTTTTCTGGAAAGGTGAGAGCACTATTATCATATTTAACACATTAAATTTCTCGTTTTATTATTTTTAGCAAATAGCATTATGTGTTCTGCTACTACTGTTCAGGGCCTAACATTACAAAACTGTGTCAAATCCGAAATTGTGTCTTCTTCCTTTTCGTTTGGAACCAAATTGTTAGTATTATAATTTATTTATTTGACATCACCATTAATTAGACTATTTAGAAATTGACATGTTTATTATTTATATGATTAACCACTTTAGCTCTTTGTCATTTGTTTTAATAATTATTATTATTATATTGAAAATCAATTATCAATTACTCCCACATTATAGTTATTCGATAATAAGACAAGGACATGTATGAAAAAGTATTTTATCTAAAGAGATTAATTATGTAAGTCAAATTGATGATATATAGGGGAAGGAAATATTCAACTAATCATTATATCAACGACCAGCAGAATCTGTTGACGTGTCTATTTTATTAAAAAGGAAATTGTTAAAGGAACAGTAATTAAGAAAATATGAAAAAATATAAAACTTTGGCCAAATTGTTGTTGTGAGTTGTGACAATGATTTTTACGGATTATTTGGTTATTTTAATTAGCACTTATACATCTAACATTTACTAGTAAAATATGCTAAATTTTTGACATTTTTCATAATCAGTTATGCCAGTATTATATAATGCCAAAAACGTGATAATGGAATTTTTAATTGTTTTAGTAACTGTATGTTCGGTTTTTGTATGCATAAATTTAATATTTCATACAAACTTATATTTTGTTTTCCTAAATTAACATCAAATTTAAAACATTTACTAAAACAAAATTTTTTTTTTGATAAACAACTTTATTTATGGAATTTTGTTAAAAACCTAGGAATATATACCAAATTTATAAGGAACTACGTTTGGTTTTACACAAATATTCTATATAACTCTACTTGAATCAAACTTATTAGTTTATTTAAGAAATCTGTTTTTTTTTTTTTTTTTTTTTTAAATGATGGCTTGAGACATGCAACATTCTGTTTGTATATATATTTTGTCCGTATTATCGTATTCGGATTGCTTACGATCTTTAGAGTGACCATTTCATTGTGCAATCGTACTGAAAAAAAGATTATATTATTGTTTGGACTTTCATAACATATAGTATAAGTAGTAACTAGACACATATATATATATATGTTAACTGGTTATATGCTAACTTATTTGGCGTTTACGGGTCAGCCTAAAATTTAAAATACAATGCCATGATAACGAGGCTATAATGTTTAGAGTATTGTTTGATATATATGGGAATCAATTAAATATGGATAATGTTCTGCAAAAGAGAATATGACACGTAACGCCTTAACTCGATTTGAGCATCTTAATATTTTCTTTCTAATCTTCGTAGACCATCGCAACAATTCATGAAAATTAGAGCATCTTACTGTCGCCTAACATTTAAGCGTCGTCTCGTACAGTCGCACTATATATATAGGACGAGTTTGGAACACTAGCTACTGGTCTATAGGTTCAAGAGGGGAGATTTACGTTTTGGTTTATTATTCGTTTTTATGGCCAATGGGTATTTTCTTTTCCGAATGATTCCACGATTGAACACTGTTAATTTCATAAAAGTTGATCACTGGAACCAATTGAAGTATCAATTAATTATGATTCGACCTAGTCTACAATTTGTATATAATCTAAATAGTAAGACATTGTATATAATCATAAAATTCTGATTTGCAACTGTCATTAATTACGTCTCATGTATTATATAGCCGGTAAAACCAGATAAAGATTCGACAAAGCTGAAATATAAATAAGATGTGTGGAATATGAAGGTCCTTTTATTAATGTAAGGCCTCATGTCCAACAACAAGGCAAAGCCCAAGCCTCATACAGCAGTCCACATCAACATTATAACAAGTCAAATGTGCAGAGCTCTTCTCTGCAACAATCTCTGCAACAAAACAAGACAAAACTGCAGGTTATACAAAAGGAACAGCAGACCAAACCTGCTGGCTCTCCCAACATTGTACTATCTAACCGTTTCAGTCCTATGCTATCAGAAGAGAGTGGCTAGATGATTGACAGATGTAATGAGATCCTACATTGTATCAAGGATCCAGAATGTTCCTAAGGAGTATAAATATGAACACTTTGTGTTCTTTGTAAGGATGGAGTGGAATTAATAAAAAGTATTTTCACTCAAAACACTCTGTTCTTCTTTTATTTACACCTTTCACAGATCTGAGGATAGATCATCATCATGTATCACAAGGTAATTTCAAAGGTGTTGAAAGGAAGAGCCAAAAACATAGAGCATATCAAATAAATCTTATATAAATGAATTTTGAGTACCCACACTAGCCCCAAAAGACAGTTTAAAAATATATATATCCCTACTATAGTAAAAGAGAAGTACAAAAGTTTCTTGTGTCGGGTTTTTTTAAAAAATTAACCCGAAATTTTTCAATTGCATCTTACTAAAAATTTAAAGATATTAAATACCAGTTTCCATATATATTATTTCGAAATCTAACAAATTAAACCATCAATATCGGTTTTGGAAAGTACATTAATCTTAATTTGTTTAAGGAAAAATACATTAATGTATGATTTTGTATATTGGTTTAACAAATTAACCTAAAAATCAGAAATATGAATTAAATATAAAATATTTATCAAATTATCCATAATATTTCAAAACAAAATGTTCCTTAAATATCTTATATTAATATTTAGATGTATAGTTTTCTCCTATATTAACTATGATATTCACAACAATTACGGGATAATTCATTTTCAACCATGTTTAATATATTTATTTGGCAATAGTTTCGAATTTCTGGCTTGATTATAAAGCTAATCTTTTTTTCAACGCTAACCTAACTCTAAGAAAATATTATCTATATAAATAAGTTTCTGCTACCAGAAAATTGTAACATAAACACAGATTTTACATTTTAACACGATAAGAAATAAGAAATCATTGGCTCTTTATTTGTTTATTCTAGAGATTTGCAATTTTACAAAACTGCATTAAAGGTCCAAGTTAAAATCATGTATTTATGATTATGCGGTGTACCGCGGGTCAATCCCTAAACTTTAAAAATGATTCATAGTATAATATTTATACATATATATATGTCACATATTGTTATAAAATTAACAATCTAACTAAAATCATACAATTTAAATAATTTTGAACATATTTGAAACCAACACAAAAAATACAATCTAAAAATGATAGAATTTAATTAATAATCAAAATAAAGTAAAGCAAACACAAATAAATTATCTCGCAACGTACAAACGATTAAAAATCCGGTAATTTTCCCCCGCGCTTTAGCGCGGGTCCGAATATAGTATATATGTAAATATAAAGTACAAAACCCTAAAAGAAAGCTACGTCTTTCACGATCACTAATGTCTACATCGACCAACTATTTAAGTAATAGAAAGCTTTCCAAAAGAGAGAAAACATAACAAGTTGACGGTATTAGACGGTGATTATTACTTAACGATCATTTCTTTATTTTTCCAATTACAAAAGATAAAGTAGATCTGGTCATAAACAATCTACTATATGATATATCTTTATATACAATCACAACAACAAAAGATATCTTTGTTTTCTTATAACGTGGGAACCTAGTTGTCTTATGAATTTACACCAATACTACATATTGGAATACCTCGATAAAAAATTTACTAATAATAGCGATATTCAACATCTTCTTGCCAATTTTTATTTTCTTTTAATCTTCTTGCCAATCTTTAATAGTGTGTATATTTAGTTTTGGGAAAATTTTATACCTATTTTGGAGGAAAATGATTTGAATGCTATCAAACTTTTTCCTTCTTGAATTCAATTTTTTTCCAATCGTTCATCCATATGCTACCATGCATTTGCATCCGTCTATATTTATACCTTCCAAGTCTATCTTCTTTTACAGGTTTTTTTTTTTTTTTTTTTTTTTACTTTTTATTTTTGTTAACGTCTCAAATATTGTGATTTAATAGACCAAAAAAAGAAGAAGAGAAAATATAATGAAGATAACTTGGTAACAGTTATATAGCTCTAGGTGTTTTGTTGTATTAATAATGGGATTTTGGCTTTGCTTTGTCTAAAATAAAAACATGTAATTGGTGATAATTAGTTCTGTAATATGTAATTTGTAAAAATGTGAACTTAAAATGGACAGGACTAAATAAAGAAACAAAAATGAGAAAAAACAAATAAACGTCCGTACTTGAGAAATAATTGTTTTTTTTTTTAAGTCAATGATATTTTTTTTTTGGTTTTCTCATGTAACTTATTCGTTCATCTTAAATAATTATGGTGATAATACAAAAGTTTTGAGTCTGCTTAATTATTAAATTAATATAAGATGCTGAGCTCCAATCACGTTCAAAGTTAAAAGTATAATTTGATTTAAGGAAAAAAAAAAAAGAATCTGTGCAACTCGAAATCGTTATCGTACGTCCATGTCTTTTCTCCGGCCACCGAGACGATGCCATCTGTTTTGTGCGTCTTTATAAACCAACGCCTTCGTGCTTCTTCGTTTCACTTTCACCCTTACCTCTAATATAAACTCATCTCCCCCTTTTCATCACTCTTCTAAAAAATTCGATCTTTAGGGTTTTGCTTTGATCCCCGCTTACGGGTTTCACAATCTCGACCTCTAGAGATTGTAAAGGTACGGATTTTGTCCTCAATTAGAGGATCGGGTCTTTGAATATAGCAGAAATTGGGTATCTTCGGTTGCTGAATTCCTCGGATTGCTGTGAAATTAGGGATTTTGATAGGTTCAGGAGCTCGAGATTTGACTAGTTTCAGGTTGAGTTTTCGGTAGTTTATATCTTACAAAGTATCGATTTTTTTTGGTTTGGTGAGGTCAATTTGAAGAGTAAGGTTGATCTGTTTGTGGTTGGTGGGGTTAAGTAATGGAAGACGGCGAGCTTGAGTTCTCGAACCAGGAAGTGTTTTCGAGTTCGGAGATGGGTGAGTTACCGCCTAGCAACTGTTCGATGGATAGTTTCTTTGATGGGCTTTTGATGGATACTAATGCTGCTTGTACCCACACTCACACCTGTAACCCTACGGGACCAGAGAATACTCATACTCACACCTGTTTCCATGTCCACACCAAGATTCTTCCTGATGATAGCGATGAAAAAGTTTCTACTGATGATACAGCTGAGTCTTGCGGGAAGAAGGGTGAAAAGAGACCTTTGGGAAACCGAGAAGCGGTTAGAAAGTATAGAGAGAAGAAGAAGGCTAAAGCTGCTTCTTTGGAAGACGAGGTCTCAAGACTTAGGGCGGTGAATCAGCAGCTGGTGAAGAGGTTGCAAAATCAGGCTACCTTGGAAGCTGAGGTCTCGAGGCTCAAGTGTTTGCTTGTGGATTTAAGAGGAAGAATAGACGGGGAGATTGGATCTTTTCCTTACCAGAAGCCAAATATTCCCTCTTTCTCCCACATGATGAATCCGTGTAATGTACAATGCGATGATGAAGTTTATTGCCCTCAGAATGGGTTTGGAGGAAATACCCAAGAAGTGGCATCAATCAATGACCAAGGGTTGAGTGGTTGTGATTTTGATCAGCTACAATGCATGGCTAATCAGAACTTAGGTGGGAATGCAAACGGATCATTCAACAATTCCAATGCATCTGTCTCGAATAAGAGAAAAGGTGGCACTTTTATACCTTCCAATTTTCTATTAAAATCGTTTTGATTTTTTGGGGGTAACTCTGGAAATCCTGAGGTTATTTACTTACTGTGATTATTGATCAGCTCTGGCCTTATTATGTAACGTGAAGCAGATTCTTGACGTTCTCCTTTAGTTTGCTTCACAGAAATGTTATGATCTCACTTATGTTTCTGTTCATCGTTTAGGTGGGCATCGTGCATCAAGAGCTGTTTGAAGTATCATCGAGCTTGTACCATCTATTTTCAACCAGCATAGATATTGTATTCCAAATAAGTTGTAGAGTTCAGCTGCAGCATCAGCTCCGCTCAGGTTCCTTTGTGTTCTCATTTTTGTTTTCTTTTTTTCTCTGACTCTCTTTTCCTACCATTGTATTTCTATGTTGAGCTTGCCGAACTAGAAGGATGATATTGTTAATACAAACTCAAATATTTTGTGTGTTCCTGCCATTTGTTTACATTCTTCAGTTGCTTCTTCTTAAGTTTATGTCGAAGAAGTTGATTGAATATTGGCTCTGTGCATGACAAGTAGCAACTGTTTTGGCTACAGAAGTTGTTGATAAGAGGCATAAAAAATTTTAATTGCTGAATTACAGCTTTAAGGAGTTGGTGGGGAGTGTCTTTGTGGCCGGAGTGAGATCTCTGGACAGCTGAGTTATAAAAGATTGACTTCCTGCGATCTCCTACCTTATATGCTTTAGAAATAACAACTATACTTGAGGATTCATGAATCTTATTAGAAAGTACCCAGATTTGGTAGTATAGGCAGGATTCCGACTTCCCATTATGCATCATGTTGTTTAGTGAAGAACTAGGTATGCCCATGAAGCACAATGTTTTGTACTTAGAGCTTGAGAATCTCTCTCAGTGTCTCTGTTATAGTCTTACTGTAACATTGCTATGTTTTTACAATTGTGATCCCAAGTTGCTTAGCAAACCCTTTTGTTGTTTTAACTTTTACTTGAACCAATCTCAGGTTCAGGCTTTGTTAGGGTTTAGTGTAAAACTCGAGAATCATGTCCTGGAAAAAACGATTTTTCAGTATTAGGGTAGTGCATACACCAAACTTATTTAATATATATTGGCCCAAACACGTTAACAACAACAGTTATATGTCACCATCATCCACCAAAAGATCCGAATCATTTCTGGTTTTCATTGGAATGTTGTGCATTTTGGTTGCCTTCTTCATCATCATCCTCATCATCTTCGCGGTAGATGCTTTCCGCCATTTGCCAGACTTGAAGACTGTTGTCTTCAGCTACACTTGAGATGACCCAAGGCTCGTCCTTGTTCCAGGCAAAGTCTGATATCTTGGCCTTGTGGCCTCCATGAGAGAAGAGCAACTCAGGTGGACCATCTTCTGCATCCAACTCTATTTCAAGCTGCTCATCCCCGACCCTGAACAATCCACCAGGCTTAAACTAAGTAATCCAACTTCAATTTTGCACCAAAAGAAAAGGAATATATTGAATTGATTATGGTACCTGTTGATATCCCAGACCATGAGTCTTCGGTCCTCACCAGAAGATGCAAGCACTGTTTCATGGTTGGGATCCCACTCCACTTGAAAAACTTCTCCCCTGTAACAAAGCCGTCCAAATCCTCAGTTATTAACATTTAATCAAATAATATTAGGTAGAAGCTGTGAAGAAAGTGAGAAACTATGAGAGGCATACTCGTGTCTGCTCAGGACATGTAATGGTGCAGTCAGCTTACGGAGGTCAAACAAGGCGACAGTCGAATCTGAGGAAGCTGTGGCTAATACCCATTCATTAAAGGGATTGAAAGAAAGATAGTTTATCTGCAAACAAAAGAATGGTCTCGGGGAATCAATTGCAGAGTCTTTTAAGGGTCTACACAGCAAAGCTGGCATCTATAAGAGTTCTCCACCCATAACTTCAAATTTATCTTTTGTAGTCAGAGATTAATCTGGCGCGACAAACCTCAGTTAAATAATAAATATCCTCTAAGTTGCAGATTAGAGTGAAGTAGAAAGTTAAGAGATGGTTTATACCTCTCTCTCATGAACTTTGACTTGGTGTTGCATTTGGTTTGTCCGTAAGTCCCATATCACCAATTGACAATCATCACCCGCAGAGCCAAATATGTTCTCATTCTTCATGTGCCATGCTACATCTTCGATGCTGCTTTGATGTCCCTAAATCAATGTCACATGGATGAAATCAGATGCAAAAATCCCAAATCTTCTGTGATTCAGGAAAAAGGGAAAAAAAAAAAAAGTTAGTCTCAACATACCTCATATACATGCATTGGGTTCAAAACCTTATCGTTGGCAGTAGCTGAGACATCCCAGAGGCAGATTTTCTGATCTTGTGAGCCACTCAAAAGATAACCTTCCTTGAAGGAGCTCCAAGCCAATCCATAACCTTCCTCTTCATGTCCCATTAGCCTCAGATCAGGATCGCACTCACTAGTTTGGGGCTTTGCAGAGAGTCTGGCGTAATCAAAGAGAAACACCTCAGACCCACTTGTTTTAGCACCAACAAGAGTTGGCTTTTGTGGCATACACCGAGCTCTGTTCACTTCTCCATCAACACGTATCTTTTGCTTAATCTCCACCTGCAAAGGATAACTTTTCAGTAATCTCAGTCTCTGATAGTAGTGTTATATTCTGTGCTAATCAAAACATATTCTGTATATAAAGTATTCAGTTTTCACAGATTTTAAATGCTTAAGAAAAGGTCCAAATTTCATATCAAAGCTGAACTCATGAACTCTCATCGATAAAAATTCCGGAAACGAAACCGAGAAAAAACTTAGTCCTTTATTCGAACACTCAGGAAAGCTATTGATTCTTTCTACACTTTAATCTAGTAATTTCGTCGAACATTTGGTGTGCACTTAATACAACACATAAAAATCCGCAAGAAAAAAATAGAAGTGAAGAATCGTCAAAATACCTTAGGGACGACAGGATCTTGATCTCTTCCTCCTAATCCTGGTTCAGCGTCAGGTGTGGGAATAACGACATCGGCGACCATTAAAAAATCCGGAGCTCCACCGGAGGTGTGAGTACCGAGGATGAGCTTATGGACGGCGAAGGACGGATCTTTCGCGTACGGAATCGGCGTAGAAGGTACCCAGTGAAGAGTTAGAGATGGCCATTCGAGCGGGTGAGAGATCATAAGATCGTAGAGAAAAGGTGTGTTCCTTTTCCAAACAGAGAACTCTTCTTCTACCTGATCCAATCCCGATTCCTCTTTACCTTCTTCTGCCGCCATATCTCTAAGTCTCTCGATCGTAGTTTCTTCTCTCACTCTTCTCTTGAGGTTTTTTCTGGTACACTTTCCCGCCCAAAATGAGATGGAGAGAAGAGAGATAGAGGCGGGTTAATGAGCTTAGCTGGCATTGCTGTTTCAGTTTTAATGAAACAAACGTTACGCCGTTTACTTACACAAAAAAACAGCATACATTCTGTTTCAGTAATGTAAGAACGAGCTGTTGTTACGAAAGTTATATCTGAAAAGGCTGGAAACTGAAGTAGTATTGGGCTTATTGGCTGGGAAGCCCACTAAGGCTCTAATCCCATTTAAACTAATTAGGGATTCAATTTCTTATAAAAGTACGAATTATTGCATATCAATAAAGACAAAAATCTCCAACGTAATGCGATCAATCAAATCCACAATTAATGCCAAAATACTTAAAAGGAGAAAATCCTTGGCTAACGTTAGCACCGAACACACGCTATTGTTGTCTAAACCAACGGACTGAGACAATTAGTGACTAATCAACTAATAATTCCACTTCATTATGCATGGGTAATGATTAAGTTAGCACCGCAAAGCTATCAAAAAATTTGCATTATGGTTGTCGTTATTTGTCATTGCCAACGAACTAATAGATAGGTCCAAGGGTCGGCAACAAACTATGAACTTTCTTCATTCTTTTTGTACCACAATATTTCTTTTCTTCCCTTCCACAATTTATATGGGCAGCTTACCACCATATCCACCATAGTTATGTACATTTAGCTTTTCAATAACTTAGTTGTACATTATTATCTCACAAATTAACTTACTTCTTTCTTTTTGTTAATTCACAAAATTAATTAGTTGCTCGCACTTTTAGCTAAGTCACTGGATTCCAATTATATATTATCAATTTGTTTACGTAGCATATATCAAATATATATAACGTATCAACTCATATCAGTATATCACCATACAATTTGATTACAATTTTTCCTTCTTCTTATCTTTTAATACATACAATGAAATCAACATAAACAAACATCGACATCGGAACAAAAAATATTCCAAGTAAAACAAAAAAAAAAGAAGAAAGAAGAATGAAACGGTAAAGAAAAAGGAATTACATAATAACACAAGCGGAGGCGTTCTCGTCGCTAAACGCCGTAGTATAACGAACCTCGGTGGAGCTAGCACGTGCTAGGCGTGACACGTGTGGATCATACTCGGTGTTTCTAACGTACCCAGTGGGGGCTCTGTTATCGTAGACACCAGAAGCGTAAGGATGAGCCACAACGTCGTAAGGTACGAAAGGGTAAATCTCGGCTCTTTTGCCGGTACGGTGAATGATCCGAGCCACCACTTTGTTCGGCTCAACGTACCCGACCACCGTCACTTTCTGAGCATTTGCCTCGATGCTTACGTCTCTCACTCCTTTCATTCCTTCTAAGGCTCTCCTCACTTTCCTCTCGCATCCTTCACAGTCTATCAAAACCCTCACATCCACCGTCTACTCATATTCAAACCACAACATATATATATTTCTTCTTTATTTATATTTATAAAGATTTGGATTATAGTTAAACGTAATTTTTTGAATGGATATTGAAGTTAGTTAGTTACCTGTAGACTTTTGTGTCTCTTCGAGCTTCCATGAGAGCAATCGAAATATTCGGAGACGTGATCAAGAACACCCATTTCTCTTTTTTTTTTCTGTGGTTTGGCGGAAAAGAAAAAAAAGAGTTGGAAATATTTTCTCAAGTTTTGAGATATATGATATGGTTTGTTATTGTCAACATAAAAATTGAGTTTAAAATGTTGAAAATACGACCTACCAAACTCTATAAGTAGTTTTCGACCATATATACTTTTAGATAATTATATGTTGAATATTTTTGTATCAAAAACTTCAGTGAGTCGTGTGTGAGTTTGACTCTCGAACAGCAAGAAAAGCCAATTATATATGAGGAATATTTATGTGTGTGTTTTTATATATAGAACGACTTTATTCTATATAGGTCGCTTTTGTTATATATGCACACCTCTAGACTCAAGTGTGGCAATTATTAAACTTGACAGATAGATGGAAATCGACATTTGTACTACAAATCATGTTTGCTAATTGAACGAAATAAGTAGTTTTTAAGATATCTCTAGCTAGTCGCAATTATTTCAAATCTGAATAAAAAATTAGATTATTGATGAAAAAATTCGGATCGGAAGTTGGAACCTCTTAAGACATACTGCTCAAGTGCTCATGTTACGTAATGGTGGACCACTCTTGACATGTTTATGCACAAACAAATATAAACGTTTCACGATGGTCATCTGACTCATCTCTTTGTTATGGTTCCAAATAAAATATAAAATAATTAAATGAACGAGCGATATATAA
The DNA here is from genome assembly GCF_000375325.1 of Capsella rubella. NCBI lineage: Eukaryota > Viridiplantae > Streptophyta > Magnoliopsida > Brassicales > Brassicaceae > Capsella > Capsella rubella. Next base: position 1,970,007 of record NW_006238917.1, on the reverse strand, counting down.
ATTTTATTTTGCGGGGCAACCATCCATAACTAATTCACTAGCCTGTGGGGGAGCCTTTCATTTCAAACACTAAAATCTGTCATATACTATATTGTATTCACAAAAATAAAAGTTGGTTAGTTGTTATATAATACAACGTGAACGAGATATGTGGTGATGTAACGAGTTTTGTCATCACAAAGATTCATATAAATTGGAAAATCTGAAACATGTGTCTGTATCGTCAACAACTCATAATTGGTTATGTTTTGTCTCATCTATGTGTAATGTGTTCCTTCATTCCTTGTGTGTTGTTTGCATGTTTTGGTGAAAAGCTTTTATCTCCCGATTTACCTTAATCAGCATTGAAAATAATCTGGACGCACGTTTTGGTCCTCTGGAGTCCATTGAAAAAATCACCTATTTATTATACACACAATTCTCTTTGGGAGCCTAGCTAGTTGGGAACAAATGAGCGAGCAATGAGGACTAAAAAAATAAACAAACCCCAACATTCTGTAGAATTAACTAGTATTCAGACGAGTAAACCATAATAATAATGGGCCTTTATTAGTTAAATTACTGATGGTAAGGCCCAATTATACATAGACTTATCGTTTGTGTTGTATATCGATCGGTCCATTATAAGAATTTTGGGTATTTTTATCGTATGAATTTATAGTATTTTTTAATTATTTACAATTTTATTGAAACAGTTGTAATACTGTTTCCTATTGTTATATATAATTTTGATATTATAAAGAAAATAGAACTCAAAAGATTTACATTACATTTTCAATTTAAGATGGTTAATTTTTAGCTGTTTATTATACCGTGGAATCCACGCTAGATTCTAAAAAAAGATGTGTTTTTTTTTCGCTGGTCCAAAAAAACAAAGTAAAGAAAAGCAATTTTTTCCCCTTAGAAGAAAATTTCAACTTAAATGGTTAACCTTTAAAAAATATTCCTTTACGCATCACTACCTTTCTTTACTAGTCACACACTCACCACCTAGCCACAGCCGTGGTTGTGCGCGTCGGATGAAAATGATAATACATACAATATGATTTAGTTTTTTTTCTCAATATTGTTTCATTATTTTACTTTATTTTTGCATAATGAGACAAAAATAAATAAAATGTTACTAGTAAGAAAGAAAGGTAGAATTAATAGAGTAGGACAAGGAAATGAGGGAGCAGAGGAACTAGGAAGATAAGTCAAATAAATTAAAAGAGAGATTACGTAATTTAAGCAGGAGTATGGAATATTGTGTTGTGTGTGACAGGTCGTGGCCTCGATACTTTAAGCCCTCTCTTGGAAACAAGAACTTTACCTCACAGAGAAAAATATATACGTTACCAACAACAACAACAACTTCTGCTTTCTTTTGTAAAATATTACAACACCGAAAGAAAACTAAACCGGAAAAGTTGGGAATCATTCAATGTGGTCTGTCCGATCATCCGGTTATTGGCACGGATAAAGCTCTCTCACAGAGTCTTTCACCCATCCAAGTCCATCACCTTCACCTCGAAGACAAACACTAAAATCATTATATCTAAAGAAAAACTCTCTTTCCATGTACAAAGTCTACTAGGTCAGCTTTATATTATACGTTACCAAAATGGTCCATTTGATTTAAATCAGTCAATTTGACGAAGAAAACAAATCAATCAAATTTATATATTATTATTATTATAATGTGCTTGATTTGTCTAATTTTTGTCATTCCTCGTGGCATGTAAATGTCGTATCAGAACGGTCTTTCACGTTATACTCGGCCGGCTTTTTTTTATAAACAATGAATAATACGCTTTTAACTAAAAGTCATTTTGGTCTTCAAAGAAATGTAAGAACCGAAGAAGACATCGAGTTTTGTATCATATTGAGAAAGGTACCTTACAATTAATATGATGATGATCCTGTTTCATAGTCAAAGTTGCACGAGAAAGAAATTGTTGGAAATTTTTAATTTAAGTTACTTTCTTCTCTTTTCTTTTCTTTTGGTCCAAGGTGAAAATCTTTATCTGTTAAATGAATCTCCTTTGTCCTTTCCTCTATTTTTATTTTTATTTTTTATCAAGAAACCAAAATCCAAAATAATGTTTACTGTAAAGAAAAGAGGAAATAACAATGCTTTGCCTTTTGTCCATTTTGGTTGAGTTTTCTCGAGAACAGAAGAGAAAGTGAAAGAGAAAAATAAAAATAAAGAGAAAGAACAGTTCACATGAGTTTCGTGTGTCGGTGTCCATCGTAGACTGTGACACGAAGCTGACACCTTTGCATGGCCACGGGAAACCACCGGCTCCCCCACTCTCTTATAACCCTAATCATCTTTTTTTTTCTTGAGTTATCACTTTTTTAATCCTATTTTCTTATAATATTTTACAAAACAAATTCAGCGGCTTTTAAAATCAAGAAAATCTTTAGTTAACTGGTTTAATTTGTATCGTCAACTTTCTTTGTAAATTGGTTTTGAATATGTCATTTGTGAAAGAGTTATTGTATTTTGTTTTGAGGCATTTATAGACGTGGACAATATAGACAGATTCGGATATCATTTAAATCAGTTGGAACGATGGACCATGTGTTTACAACATATGCGACAATGCAGGATCTGTAATGCAGTCAATGATACCTTATATATGCAGGCATCGGTGAAATATATACTATTTATTTTGTTGTCCATATATCATACAACCTGGGAACTCGAACCCGAGTATTGTATATTATATATTTATATGGTATATAGTATTATACACGTAACCTATAACGTACGTCTAAATGTAATGTACATACTATATGGTAGTATGGTACCCCAATCCACATGCCGTAATGTAATACTTTATGGCTTTGAATTCGTTTGGTGATGTCCGAACGTACCGAACGCCTATAGCAAACGACCATTGGCGACAAGCGCGGGCCAACGCTTATAATATCGCCTGCATGTGGACGTAATAGCTGATAATGATACACAATTCTTTTCGAACTGTATATTAAATTCTTAGAAAATATATTAAAAATATTCATAAAGTCTACATATACGATATGTAAGCCTATGATAATGAAGGGAAAATCATAGAGCAACTATATAGCAGTTGTACGGGGTAAGCATAAGACAAGCTAGGCAAAGTGGCAAATACACAAACCTTTGCTTGATCCTTTGTGTTTCAAAAAAGTACAATACCAACAGTCCCGAATAGACTAATACCAATAGTTACGGACTTACGGTCCCTTTAATTATTAAGTGGTTGATACGTTTTTAACGCAAACCCTATAATATTAATCATTGCATGTTACCTCAAAGATATATTATCGCATGTCACAACATTTTAGTCAAAACTATATTGTTACTTGACTGCAAACGTTTCAACAGGATATGTAGAATTCATCTTTGAAACTTTTACCGAAATGTTAAATTATTTATCATTATAAAAACAACGAAAACATCAGTTATGTTTGTATTATTTTTAGTTTAATATTCTTTGCTATAGAACATAACAAAATATTCCAGTATTTAAAAGGTTCTTCAACATTACCCAGTTTTAGTGAAAGGGTCGTCGCTTTAGTACAAGTATTAATTCATAATTTAGCGTGAAACCCAAGTCATAAATTTAAAATATACAGCAGTATAATAATTTCAAATTCGGAAACATGGTCTCGGGTTAGTTTGAGATTAAGTCATTAAATGGTCTGAAATTGGACCGTTCGACAAAAACGGGAACTGGTTGAAAACGAGAGTGGTGTGTATGCGTGTGCGACGATTTGATCGAACGCGATGTAAGGCTTTTTAATACACGCATGCTTTTACATTATGCAACCGCAACACGCTCTTCTTTTTTTTAATTATAAGTTTATAACAGTAAACACGGTGGATTGAGTAAAAGTTACGAGCTTAGTTTACATATTTAATTCAGGAGGAAACCGAAATAAAATAAAAATTTGTAGGGGTCGGTGTCGTTTTGTGCAGGTTTTTCAAAAAGTAAAATTAGGTTAATGTCTCTGTTTTCACCATAAAACACGAAGTGTTCGAGAAACTTTTCTTTGCTAAGATGGATTAGATAATCGAGAACCCCCTGATTTAAAGTGATTTACGACCACTTTGTTGTAATTTTCCTATAACGTCAATAGATATCAATTTACATCTGACTAAACTAAATCAAAGATAACATAAAAGAAAATATTAAATTTATATCATAATGATGTATTTCGTGAAATAAAGTAATTTGTTCGTACGAACGAAAAGAAGTAAAACGACTTATTATGTAAGTCAGAATAATTAAAGGAGACTATTGATGCTCAGCCGCACATTTGCAACAGCGATGGGATGGAATTGCGATTGAAGCTAACTACTTCTCCAAAACATGTGTTACATACATATGCTCTCTCGTGGCTGAATCTTTTTTGGTTGTTTGAGTGATTGTAACACATGTTTATATAGTTTTCGTGTGATGGCTTTCAACTTTGTCACTGATTAGTCTTATCTTTTGAAATTATTAAGCGGTGGTAGGTAGCCTTTTAAGATCCTAAAGCTTATAAAATTTATACTGTTCCGTATATATGTACGTGAACATAAGCAGAATACAGCCCGATGCTTTGAGATTAGCTAGCGGGGCAGTCCATATCGTTCAAAGGGTCTTGCATCACGTGTACTTTGTTTGTCACCAATTAATGTAACGTTATAAGAAAGTGGGATTAGCGTGACTCTCTATTGCTAAGTACGCATTGGGTTATGGATATGAGGAAGATGCAATGCATCGGAAACGTGTCGGTAGATACGAGAGGTGGGATTTTGGGGCTTTTTTGTTGTGTATTATATATGTCCATTGCTTCTTTAGTTATATATATATTTTTATATATCTCAGAGTAGTACAATTTTATATTTTTTGAGGGGGAAACAAAGCAACACATCCACCTCCCAAGAAACAGGCGACACACACTCGAATGATAACAATAATAGCCAACAAGTGTCTCTAAGTCATCCAATATCTCTATAGCATATATAATAAAAATGAATAATACTTATATGAGATAGACACATATATAATAGTTGAAAAATATCACATGGTTTGCACCATTCCTCTAGCATGTATTATGTCATATAGTTCATAAATATGGACCCTTCTCTCCATCTTTTCTTTTCTTAACGTTTAAAAGCCAATCCATTGTAATAAACAAATCGAAAATTTGAGAAAATACATTTAACACAACCATATTTTGCATTTTCTTTACGTGCTATCTATTTTGCGAGCCCTTTTTGTTACATGTTGTGTTGGAACATGCGGTAGCGGTAACAAAAGATTATGGGCATGCATATTAATCTCGCATCTCGATTAGGTTGCTTTGGTATATTATACAGGGTATTGACTGAAACAAATGGAACCTTAGATCACATTTTAAGCTTACTCAATAATATCTAGTAAATGACATGATATATACATAGTAGGTTTTTATTTTGCTCCATTTTATGATTTCCCAATACATGTGAAGTTAAAAGTATAATAAGTAGATCAAGTAAGTATATGCACAACTATCAACAAAATCATAATGATAAAGTGTGTGACTACAACGGGTAGAGTATTGCGGCAAAGATTAATAAAAGCACACTTATGATATGGAACTTAATCAAATTTGTAGTATATAACTCTGCACGTACATTACTAATTTCTCAATGATTTGCGACGGATACCTATAACTATAAGGTAGATTAAAGAAAAAAATCATATAGTCAAATTTGTGATTCCCTTCTTAAGCCATACTTGACCAAAATGTTTTTAGTAGTCAACGAAAGCATTTTGGATTAGATGATTCCAATGACTAATAATGGATTTAAATCTACCCGTTTTAATTAATCTTAGTAAAACAAACATTTTTATAAAAGTCAAAATGTCTCTGAAATTTTCTATATTGATTTTATACACTTCCTTGAAAACTGCAAAGACGAATCCAGATAAAAATGAAAGTTATACTATCATATCTTAAGATATTAATAAATATGCTATGATAATCTTAATATATTAAATATACAGCAATTTTTTAAAAAAATTCTAGAAAGAAATATGTCTATGTTTGTTTGTATATATATCAATTAAAAGTCAGAATAATGAGCTGTAAATTTACAATATGTAATTTTATAATTTTGTCTTTTCCTAATTTTGTTTCTTGTGCAAATCTAAATTTAAGCCTATGGTTGTGGATAACAACAATGTAAAAAAAAAAGAAACTTAGCATAAATGAATTTGTAACAATGAGTGTAATATGGTTGATGTGTTTTTCCTTATAATGGCGTTACCTTTTCTGGAACAAAATAAATGGGAAAATCATCCATTGTTTGACTAAGAAAACAAATTACAAATAAATAAACTTTCATAATTAGAAAAAGACCAAAAAAGTGGTAAAAAATAGACCAAAAACATCAAATAATTCAGGCGTTCCAGATGACTCAACTGACCAATTCAGAGTAAACAATAAATTTTAAAATCAGACAAAAATAAGAAGTAAATTTTTATTTTTCTTTAAGAAAAAAGCAAAAACCAAGAAAAAAGAAATAAATCTCTGAGGTCCTGCCATCATAATTCCACTTGGACTTTGTATATTTTTACCTTTCACATTTTCGAAAAAGCCGAAAAGAACAATAAAAAATAAATAAAAACAAGAGTACTAAATAAAAGACAAAACGGCTCTGGCAAAATCTCTGACCTTGGAAAGATAAAAATAAATAAAAAGATAGTTCAGTCACATAATCAGCATGTGTACGTCGTTTCTTTAGTGCCTAATATTAAACTTAAGCATCTCTCTCTCTGTATATATATTAAAATGTCAGATCAGCATTAAGGAGAAGACTAGTATCCCCCAACAAAAGCCTCTCTCTCTCTCTCTCTATTCAACTTTTATCAGTTACTTTACTCCGTTCATCTTTTTTTTCTTTTCTCTCTTCTATTCTCATCATCAATACAAAACTCGACAGATATATATACTATTGTGCAGAGGTTACATGCATTGTATATTTTTATTTCCCGAGACACAAACGGATCAGAGCCCATTTCAGATTCGGTTTCCTGCTTCTTTGATTCCTCTTTATTAATCACCCAACATCGTTTCTTCTTCTTCTTCTTCTTCTCCTCTCCATCCCTTTCTCTTTCTGCTCTTGTTCATCGGAGCAAAAACTAAAATCAAAGCTTGAAGCTTTTTTACTCTGTGGGGATTAAAGAGATGGCTATTCAAGCGCAGTTGAACTACAACGCTACGAACGCTAACCAAACCGGGTTTGGTGCTTCTGAGTTTTCTTTGATCAACAACAATGGCGGAATCGGAATCCGGAACGGAAACGATTTGTCTTATCTCAATATTCTCCAGTCGCAGAAAGATTTCAACCAGCAAGCTCTGTTTCATCATCAGCATCAGCCGCAACAGCCTCGTTCTCAGAACCTTTTAGCCGCTCATATGGAGAAACAGAGACAAGAGATCGATCAGTTCATCAGGATACAGGTTTGTTATTCGTAATCGAAAACTCATTTAACGTCGTAAAGATTCGATTTTGGAATCATGGGCACTGATAAAAATTGAAGTCTTTTTTGTTGTTATTGAAACAGAACGAGAGGCTGAGATATGTGATGCAAGAACAGAGGAAGCAAGAGATGGAGATGATCTTAAGGAAAATGGAAAGCAAAGCTTTGGTTTTGATGAGTCAGAAGGAAGAGGAAATGTCGAAAGCATTGAGCAAGAACATGGAACTCGAAGATCTGTTGAGGAAGATGGAAATGGAGAATCAGACGTGGCAGAGAATGGCTCGTGAGAACGAGGCAGTGGTGCAAACGCTCAACTCAACGCTCGAACAGGTTCGTGAGAGAGCCGCAGCGTGTTTCGACGCCGATGCAGCGGTGGAGGCGGAGGACGAAGGGTCTTTCTGCGGCGGAGAAGGCGGCGGAGATAGTTTCCCGGCGAAGAAGATGATGACGAGTGGGTGTTGCTGCAATTGTGGGTCTAACGGAGTGACGAGAGTTCTGTTTCTGCCGTGTAGGCATCTCTGTTGCTGCACAGATTGCGAGGAAGGGCTTGCTCGTTGTCCGATCTGTAACACCCCCAAGAAAAACAGAATCGAAGCCTTTGTTCTCTAGGATTCTCTTTTGAAATTTTCCCGAGAAAATTTGGTAAAAAAAACGTAGAAGAAAGTGCCTAGTTTTGTATTCCGGTGAACGGAGAGTTTTTTACTCCGGGTAGATGACGTGGCAGGGTAATATTTTTTGGTATTTTCCGGGAAAATTTAGGGGGTCAAAAGGAAAAAGTAAGATTAGGCAATTTAGAATAGGAAAAAAAGTTATCAAGAAAGTAAATTCTAATTAGGTTTTTTTTTCTTTGGTCTTTTTTTTCTTTTCCATCAATGGGAAAAAAAGAACCCAGCTGGATTTATGAACATAATCCATATTTTCCTTATCTCTAATGAATTTTTTGGATATAAGTTTGACTTTTACTATTATTTCTATTTCATGAAAGTTAATTATTTTCCAAAAAATTCAGTAACAAAGATCAACACAGTATTTGATGATTAGTTTTCTAAAAAACATAAACACTTCCTAAATCTCTATGCGCACAATAATTAGAAAGAAAGACTAATGTTAAATCATACAAATATACATCTTTTTCACTCAAATATAAACAAATAATAATGTCAATGTATATAAATAAATATGTCTCTTTGATTTACATTTGAATTAGCTAATAATACATAGAAAAAGGGGAGCCAAAGTTGAAGAAAAATAGAGAAAGCAAAGGAGTAATAATAATATAATAAATGGGTTTTGGATGTTGCAAAAGAAATAGAGAAAAGAGGTGGGAGTAGAGTCCCGAAGACACGCGTATTGGAATGGAGAAAGCTGCAAAGGGTGGTGGTGGTATCATCGGGTTGCTCAACAATCAATAACAAGTACAGTGACAAGAGGCGCAGCACAATAACTATTACTTCTCCACCATTTTAAAAAAAATTATGAATCGAAAGAGGAGAATCAGAGTTTGGCCTGCCTGCCATAGAGGATTGTGAACTCTCTCTCTCTCTCTCTCTCTCTCTCGCACTTTCCTAAACAGAGAAACATGTTTCATTGAACACTTGTGAGCCCTTCCTTCGTTTTATGGATTCCTCGATCTCTGTTTCGACAGATCTCTGCTACCCCCTGGGTTTCCTAGACACTCACCCTAATGCCTACAAATACTATACTACTTGTAGCATCTAATATTATTATTAGATCGTATTATGTCCTCCTTCAATTTGTCAATAAATATATAAATCAACCCAATAAGATGTAAAAAACTCTGTGATTTGTGATATTGGTTACTAGGACGAGTCCTAAGGAATTTATTTGAATGGAATTTGTATCTTATCTACTACTATTAACGGAAACAGAATCTTTATAATTAACTTTTACAAAATTCAGTTGAAATAAAGTATAGAATTGTTATATGAACATAAAGACTTGGTCCTATGGAATATGGATAGAGAGTAATTAGCGTTGCACGATGTTTCAGGTCATTATTATATCTAATCTACTATTAGAGTTTTTTAGTTTTACGGATTTACGTCTAGTAGAGATACAAATTAAATTAGCGTTACCTATTTTGTTGACAAACTTTAGAAAATGAGTATGTATAAAGAGCAAAGCTCAGAGAAACAAGAATTGGGTAAGGGTAATCTTACGTGGATTACGGATGGACACATGGGCCGGCCCATTTGTCCCCACAAGTCCTAGGCCCGGAGTTGAAGATGGGACCGTTTAATAGATTGCCCAACTATAGATCATCGTAAACGACGAGAGAAGTTTGGAACTGATACTTCAAGTATGTATGGCAAAAGTACATATACACCATCATTGCTCAATTTGCTAATGGTAGAATAGATATGGAATTAAAACGCAAACACTCATAAAGTAGGTCTACATGTAAATCACCCAAAAAAAACTTCATTTTTGTTATACTACCTAAGTGATTTGATTATCAGAATCAAATACATGTCCCAGTTTGGGATCGATTATTTTCGATCTTACCTTAGCTAATTTTGATGTGTTATATGGTATTTGTTTATTTCGTAAATTTTCACAAGAGGTAGAGTTGGTGAAGTCTCTGAACACATGTTGTTTGTTTCTCGTCTCAACAAGATAATAGTTGTAAATCTAAATGACATGTGCGCCACTGCCCGTGCTCTGTAGAAATGGGGAATATCTTGGAAAATATAAAATAATTGAGGTATTGTTTTGCAATTATCCAAAACGTTGTTGTTAGATTGTTTATTATTTTGCTTACGTATTTCATATTTAGCCACGTAGATGCATTTGTAATCTCATAAAACAATTGATTCAATATAAAAAATAAATATATATTGCATCGCAGACTTAATCAAAACAAACTTGTTACTGCATCTTTTGAATGATATAATAATATTTTGGAGAAGGAAGGAAAAAAGAAAACAAATTGGATAATGAAAATGAAACTTGGGAAATTAGGAAATGTAGGTAGGTAATAGTATTAACGTGGATGCGTCGTGGATTCCATATCTCTTACATGTTGCTTTTACGTTTCTTTTCTTTTTTTTTTTTGTTAGGCGAAAGATTTGACATTTCCAAACCAAATACAGTATACAGTATTCTTTTTATCATTTCATTGATAGGCCATTCTTACTATACAAAAGTACTACTAGTTTACATATAGATTCGATGGAACAAGACCCATACCACGGGTTTTTTGGACCTTACTTATTACACACATACGTTCGATCATTGATTTCACACAAAACTCTCTTTATTTATATTAAGGAAAGCTCGATCTAACTATGACATAGTTTATAAAGTTCATTTGTTTTGTCTCATTGCTAATTCACGTAAGAATATTAGTCTATTCGGCTTTTTTACCTAACCAAAAACAAAAACTTTTACCTAACCATTATCATATATATAGTCCCCCAATGGAATTTGAAAATTATGCATTTTTATTTAATTAAAATCTGAAACTCACCATTTCATATAGTTAAGTGTACTAATTAAAAGATTAATCATCGGTTTTGAATTACTAAAATATGGATTTTTGAAACGTAATCCATAGTCCATAGTTTCACACAACTGTTATTCTTTAAACAACAGTAATTATCATAGGAGATCCCTATTATGTATAATCATCGAGTATCACAACACTTAATTAATTAATATTAGCATTTATTATTAATTTTTTATCTGAAGAAATTATTTAAAACTGAAAAATTAAATTAAAAAATCCTTTTTGAAAAATTCGTATATCCTTTAAAGACAGAGAAGCGCACGTACGTAGTCTCTTCTCTCTTCAGTTTTGAGACTCTCTCTCTTTAGCCTCCACCGAGAGAGAGAAGGTAGACGGCGCCATGGAAAGGCTTCTGCAACCTTCTTCTTCTTCTTCCAAATTGGTTCCTTCAAGGACGACTTCTCCTTTCCTTCCTCGTCTCCGCTCATCGACTCTGGGCTTTGTCTCATCTCACCGTCCCGAGTCACGCCGACTCAGCTCGATTTCCTGCAACAGTTTCCAGAACCCATCGGCGTATATGCCTCTAGGATCTAATAAGACTAACAATTCCTTCAATGGCTCTCCCAAATCGGAAGAATCGAGGAAACCTAATCCTGGGTTTCTCCAACGGATCGTCACGACGGCTTCTCAGCAGCGAAAGGTATATAGTTTCGCGTTTTGGTCAGTGGAATTGAGAAATTAGGTTGATGAGTGTTTACCTCGATGCTTACTAAATGTTTCAGTTTCCGTATGGTTCTGGGGGAGAGCTTCGCTTACATTAGATTTGGGGTTTATTGGGTGTTTATTTGATTCAGGAAACGTTTGATTTTTTTTGTATATAAATAGAAGATTCCAAGAATTACTGAAAAGCTCCAATTTTGTTGGGTTATATGTTGCTATCCATCAGTTTCAGGAATCACGGAATCAGGTTCTCTTAGTTTTAGGATTCGTGAGCTAATGCATTATTGTTGACTTTGAACTTTGCTTTTTTCTTTTTTTTTGTTAGATAAGAATTGGTATTCCTTAGTTTCAAGCTCCAGACTTGTTTGAAGTTTGATCATTTTGCTCTTTTGACATTAGAACTTGTATATGGTGAATCCAAAGCAAGAATCTTTTTGGTTAGGGCATGTGTTAACCCCTCTCTGAACTTATAAGATCTGTCTGGGTGTTTACATTGTGCTTCTTTGCTGTCTATTATGTAGCCTCATGGGTGTTTGCCAGATCTATAAAAATCTATGTTTCTTTGCAGACATTATCTTCTGGAACGGTCATACTAATCTCTGCAGTAGCTGCGCTTTTGCTTAACCCGCTTCTTGCACCACCTGCTTTCGCTAGCTTCCAAACCGCAGCTAAAACAGGTTGGCTAACCAGTGCCTGGACCGGTTTCCTCGCTGGTTGCTTGCACACGCTATCAGGACCCGATCACCTTGCTGCTTTAGCTCCACTTTCAATCGGACGCAGCAAAATGGAAAGTGCTGCTGTTGGAGCTCTTTGGGGATGTGGGCACGACGCTGGTCAAGTCATCTTTGGTTTACTGTTTCTGCTACTTAAAGACCGGCTTCACATTGAGGTATTACAAACCTGGGGTACAAGAATTGTGGGACTGACACTTGTCATCATTGGTGCTATGGGAATCAAAGAAGCTTCCGAGATTCCAGAACCTTGTGTCGCCTTGGAAACCGACATCAGCATGGTATCAACAGAGAAAGAGGCCTTACCAACGCCCAAAAAGAAGAAGATCGGGTTTGCTACATTTGCAACTGGAGTGGTTCACGGGTTGCAACCGGATGCTCTGATGATTGTTTTGCCTGCATTGGCTCTGCCATCTCGGTTAGCAGGGTCTGCATTTCTGATCATGTTTCTGGTTGGGACAGTTATCGCAATGGGAAGTTACACAGCGTTTATTGGGTCTTGTAGTGAGGCATTGAAAGAGAAGGTTCCAAGGATCACAGAGAAACTAACTTGGGCTTCATCTCTTGTGGCTATTGGTCTTGGACTGGGAATTGTCATCAGCCCTTTCTTTGGTTTTAGCCTCTACTGAGAAAGTAAGAGCTTCTTCTTCAGATAGACGAGAGAAGTTGATATCTTTGTAGCTCTATAGAAGAAAAGAGAGTTTTTTTTTTTTTTGGTTCATTCAATTTACTAATGCTTGTACGAACAAAACCTCGTAATCCTTGCTTCTGAAACTCCCTCTCGACGAAAACCATTTCGTGATTCTTTTTCTTTTTCACTTGATTTTAAGATAAGTTTGGCTTTGGTTCTTAGTGATCGAACCATTTGCATGTAACCATAATTTGTAATATCAATGTATTCTTTATCAAATTATGAATGTATTCCTGCCAACTAACATCACGGTCTCAAGACTTTTAGACATTCTCTTTTTAGCAAAGGCAAAATCTTTGGTCAATAAGTAATATGGAATTCCTTCACAGATATGATTATCTTCTTGTTTATATCATTTGAACAGAGATTTTTCAAACCAAAAATGTCAAAACCGCCAAGTTCAAATCCAATATTGTCAGATTATCACACATTCAACAACCAAATCTGTAGACTCTCAAGACCCCACGCATACTACAGCGACGGTAATTGTAATTCTCTAACACCCACACATAAGATCCTACAGCCTTAATTGTCCTTTTCGTTTCATACTTGCAATGCCCTTTCGTCCAGAACATGCGTACGAAAAACACGTCTCCGTCGACAGCTCTTACGTCCAAGTGTAATAAACCTTTCTTGTTAGTATATAGGAATGTACTAGACATGGATCACCATCGTTCGAGGAAAATAAAAGCTTTCATCATATGACACCGATTATAAATCTTCAATGTATAATGTATTTATTTTGATAAAACAAGAGACAAAACTAAGGTCACAACAACACAGAAGGTTTTTTGGTCTTTTAAACAGATACTATTACAAACCATAGCACATATAAGATCCACATGATGAAGATTTGTATTATCTCTTCCCATCTTTTTTTTCATTCTTCTCTGCTAATTAGAACCACACAAACAGCCAATCAATAATCTTTCATTGCCATTCACTCATTTTAGATGCTTGGTCTCACGTTCAGACGACTCGCCAGCTTCTGTCCCAGAGACTTATCAGCCTGTTTCACACATTTTTAACCCAATCAGTGTCAAAAAAACATGTTTTACAACTTGACAAACTTTCAACTGCCGAGACAATGACAGTAGCTGAGATTAAGAATTCAGACCTGTGACCAGTAAGAGATCCAGATACTGCGGATTTCGTGTGTGATGCGAGGGTCGGATAGGGCTTCAATCCATCTACGGATGAATCGTTCTTGCCTGAAGTTGAAATCAAACCGTAAAACATTAAGAACACATATGTTTCTTTTATGCATTATCATAAGAACAAGAAAAACAATTGGTACCTCTCTGGTGGGAAGGAACGGTATCTCTCTCCAGGCTCCTTGAAGTTGTTCTCTTTCTCAATAACGCACTGCAAACACAGATTTCAAACGTTTAGACCATATCTTTCTTACGTAAACCAAGGAGAACAAAAACAGAGGAAAACAGGGTTTTGACTACTTACCCTCTCACGTTTTCCAGAGCAGACTGCTGGAGGAGTTGGATACTTCTCAGCATGACGAACCGGATCATACCTGGACGGGAAGTAGTTGACCTGTAAACAAAAGCTTCTTGTAAGACTAACGATATTCTAGCTTCAAGTTCGATACAAAGATAACTAATATTGTTATATCAAGTACCTCTTCATCCCTGTGCATGAAATTCATGAACCCCTCATGGTGGTTGTTGTGGTGAGCGCATTTTGGGGCATTAACTGGTAGCTGGAGGTAGTTTGGTCCAAGACGGTGTCTCTGAGTGTCAGCGTAGGAGAAGACACGGGTTTGAAGAAGCTTATCGTCCGAGTAGTGGATCCCGGGGACAATAATTGCAGGGCAGAAGGCAAGTTGCTCATTCTCTGCAAAGAAGTTGTCAATGTTCTTGTTCAACACCATACGTCCAACTGGTTGGAGAGGCAAGATATCCTCAGGCCAGGTCTTGGTCACATCGAGCGGGTCAAAGTCGAACTTGTCTTCATCAGCTGGATCAATGATTTGGATAAAGAGCTTCCACTCAGGGTAGTTTCCAGCAGCGATAGAGTCATACAAGTCCTGAGTCGCGTGACTGTGGTTGGTTCCTCCAACACGAATAGCATCTTCTTCCAAAAGGGATTTGACTCCACAGGTTGGTTTCCAGTGGAACTTCACGTAGTGAGCTTTACCAGCTTTGTTGATCAACATGTATGTGTTGACACCGGAACCATCCATGTGCCTGTAATCTTGTGGGATACCAATATCATCAAAGAGGAAAGTGAACATGTTCAAGCTTTCAGGGTGGTGAGAGAAGAAGTCAAGGATTCTCCAGTTCTCTTGGATGTGAGATTTGGGGTTTGGCTTAAGGGCGTGGACCATGTCAGGGAACTTCATCCCATCGCGGATGAAGAAGACAGGCATGTTGTTTCCAACAAGGTCAAAGTTTCCCTGTTCACAGATGATGATCATTTCCTCAGCACATATGATGAAACAAGATCCTGTTGTAGTTGCTAACATTAATACAAGCAATGTTTGAAACTACAAGGAGACTGACCTCTCTGGTGTAGAACTTGACTGCAAAACCACGAGGGTCTCTCAAAGTCTCGGGACTACCACGCTCATGGATAACAGTAGAGAACCGGACAATGACTGGAGTCTGGACACCAGGAGCTCGGAGGAAGTCAGCACAAGTGAGGTTAGATATATCATGAGTGACCTCAAAAAAACCTTTAGCACTGGCTCCTCTGGCATGAACCACACGCTCTGGGATCCGCTCCCTGTCGAAGTTGGCAAGCTTCTCAACAAGATGGTAATCCTCAAGAAGGATAGGACCTGCCAAAACAGTCCAATACAAATCATGAGTGTAAGACTAACATTTACAGAGTAAACTTAGGTTAACTATGTGAAACATAAAGAGTAAGATAGATACCTCTGGGTCCAACGGTCATGGAGGAGTTGTTGTTCCATACAGGAGCACCAGAGTTGGTGGTGAAGAAGGGAGAGTTGTAAGAACTTGCTGGACGATACTGCATCATCATTATAACCATCCATGATTAATCAATTATTCAGTTGAAAAAGAAATCAAACTCATCAATTAAAAAAAAAAAAAAACTCAATGAACATAAAGTCAAACTCCAGCAAAAGCCACGAGTAAGAAAGGCATACGATCTTGGAGAAATCAATATAGAGCAATGGAAGACTCAAGTGTACATTCGCATATACGAATTAGATTCAATAGATTCGAGTAGAAAAAGGTCAAAACTTTGACATAAAAATCGGAATCGAGACCAATCGAACAGTTGTAGAGATGTTGGAAAAGAAAAAAGAAACTTGGGAGTGCAACAACAAAGCATAATAACAACGTTTCAATCCTAGTTTTGACGGCGAAATACAAAACTCAAAGAGGTAAAGAAGAGAGAAAGCAAAGAAGGGTTGTTTACCTTGTACGGATCCATAGTTGATGTGAAGAGAGAGTTTGAGAGAGATTTCACAAAACGAGGAGATAGATGAAGAAGAAGATGATTATTATTATATTTGCTTGCCTATTTATAAAATGGCGTGTGCATTACTTCCTTTTTGCGCTTTTAAGTTTTTTTTTTCCCCTTTTTTTTTATTTTTATTTTATTTTGGGGGGAATTTTTAAAGGTTATCGTTTTTTCTTTTTCTTTTTTTTTTTTGCTGATAAATACTTTGGGGAATACCGAATAATTATTGTGGCGGTAGATAATTCAGGAAACGTCAAGTATTATTTATGATCACAGGTTTTTTCTTAACCCAACCACGGTTTACCTACTATTTATTTAAATCAGAATAAATATTTTTAAATATTTTGTTGTACGAATATTTCATTTATAATTGAGACAAAATATTTTAAACCGAATACTTATAGCTTAGCTAGGTGGGAGTGGGATAAATAATGATGATGACACACATAATTAAATATACTTTTTTTAGTCAATATCGCATTTTCAAATTTTCACATAATCTTAATTTTACTTAAATAAAGTCAACTCTACAAAACAGAAGAAAAGCTATATGAAAGAAATTCTAAACGACTCGTAATATATGAACAAAAGATGAACTCATGGGGATTGTTTCTTTCTTTGGGTCCTGTAATTTGTACCATTTACATATTTAATTGAATACGCTAAACCCAATTTACGTGTGGTTTAGTATGACTTGACCGTACTAGTATGTAATAAGAGCAACACCTTAATTCAAACTCGTGACAATTTATTAATCCAGACGATAAAACTATACATACATTGTCATCCAAATTCAGGTTCCCGAGAACTGAAGATAAAGCAGAACCCACGATTGCGATATTGTCAAAATATATTATATATTTGTATAATTTATAATAGCTTTTTTATATGGTAATAAGAGCAATAGAAAGAGGAAGACAAAGGAAATAAATATATATATTTGAAATACGGAATAAATGAGGACGTCACGTAGTTTGTGGAGGTTCCTTACTTCCTTATCCATGTTATTTTCATATTTTGGCCTTGTTGTTAGCAAAACATTTTATTATTATAAGTGGTTTAGTATGGTTTAGGGTGACGTGGATGCTTTGTTGGATTTCCACGTGTAATGAAGATAATGTGAACGCTTCACGAAGGAAGAATATGCCTTTTGAATTGATTATTACTGCTAGTACTACAAATACTTGGTTTTTGTTTCTTGTCCCTTGGGAGATGTGTCGAGATGAGATTTATCATGTTCCGTTTGGGCCCCCACCTTGGAACCTTCTGGCTCTCTCAGTAGTTTTTATAGGTCATCTGATTCATTGTTGATTTTGGAATTTGAGTTCTGACTATCTATTGAAAATTTGGGAATCGTGATTCGTAAAGGTCACACCAAGCAAGCGAAATCATACACATGGACATGGTACTGGCTTTACCCGAACTCTATTGGTTGGTGGTTTATCATAACTTATAACGAAGCCAACAAGTACGCACAAACCCCAAACAAAAAAAACAAAAAAAAGATGTAAAAATGGCCATAAAGCCCAACAGATATTCAAGGGACGACCCATGCACATTTTAAGCCCGTGATTTTTGTACGATCAGCCAATAGACATGCTTAAAAATTAAAACATAAGTTTTCGAAATATTATCAAACGGGCCGAACAAGAAGGACTTATTTGAACCCACTATTCATAGAACTATAAAAGCCCAAATAATACTATAAAATGAAATACCGGTTAATACAACCGGACAGCAGCAGCAAAGCAAATGTGTGGCTAAAACCCAACTCTTATAATAATATCATAATTCAATTCAGTTTAAATATTAGCCCAAGCTGCCTGTGTTGTTAACTTAAAACAAATCCTCACAAAAAACGTGCTAAGACATAACATCTAATTTTTAAATATTGTCCATATGTACTACTATCTCTCTGAACTGAAAACTTAAAACGCAGATGCAATAAGAAGGTACCGTTCAGAAGGATGTTTTACGTTTTCTTTAATGTGAAAATGTTTATTAATGAATATATCCCAAGCTAATTCAGTACATTAACATAAACACGTTAGCAGACCAGAGGGTCCATATGTACACAAAATAAACGCATTCACTACTAATTACTGTACTAATTATAAAGTGCTTTAATCAAAGCACGTTTGTGTGTAGGCAATGGCATGATTGAACCATAAAGCATCGATAAGTACTCCCACAGTCACAGTTATACGATTTTTATAAAAGTTACTTAGGTTAAACTAACCGTTGGATAGAGAGAAGAGAATCAAATAATTAAAAAATAAAATAAAATCGGAATAACAAAAGAGGACCATCTTTTTGTTTTTTTGTAATTTTTTTAGGGGTCGGATAAAGACAGGATGTTGTGGATCGTTCTAGCCGTTACCAGATACGGAACACGTGGCGTGAGCTGTATGGATTAATATGAAGAGATCTGACCTGTCTTCTTGCCCAACTGATGTGGATACAATGACGTGGATTGATTGCCCTTTCTGTTATGTCATTTTAATTTCTCCTCTCTGTGGACTATACTTATTAAAAATCACTTATTTAATTATCAAAGCTAATTGAAGCTCGCTAGCTAATTATTTAAAGAATAATATCATAATCAAGGATCGATAGGCAGCAAAATCATATAAAAGATATGATGGTTTGTATCATTCTCACATGCATTGATTTCGGGTGAACTCCAAAGTACTATTATTATCCAACCTCTTCTGCACTACGAAGATTTTAATCAGTGGAATATATATATATTAGATGGTCCAGCACTATCCAGTTTTTATTCTTTTGTTTCCAAACTGTGTATATACAGTATGTGTGTGTTTTTTATATTAGAACAAAGGTGAGAAACTCAAAAAACTTTTATTATTACATGCATTGTCACTTTGAATTTGGTAAATGGAATTGTTTACTAAAAAACTAGGGTAAACAATATCACTTTGTTGACCAAAAAAAAAAAAAACAATATCACTTTATTTTGGAAACCGCATGAACGTTCCATCTCACTCCGTGTTTAGTTTTCAAGAAGGTGAATTCGAATTGGAATGCCAAATGTGTGTATTATTGGTTTTAGACTTTTAGTATTTTGCATTTTTTCTAATTTAAGTTTACCTAATGTTCCAAATATAATTATGTTATATACTGAAAACGCCTATTATTTATGGAGAAAGAGGAAAACAATCATCATTTTCTCTATGATTGCACATCAACCTGGCAATTTCATCCACCAAAGGACAGCATAATTTCAAATCAAATATTTTTCTTTTTGCCGTAGTTTACTCGAATGAGGAATACTAAATTTTTCAGTGGGTCTAGTTAATTAGTAAATAAGGAGTTATTCCATTTCATAATTCTATAGTGTTACATTTTGCGTAAAAGTTAAGTACTAATAATTGTATTACACCAAAGTGATAAAGTAATAATCGGCTAGGAACATTATCAAGGAAAAAAAAAAGGTGATTAGGGACATTCGGATAAGGACAAATGTCATATTAACGTAATACAAAACTCGAAAGCAAAAGAGTAGACTATGATGGTCTGCTTTAGATATATAATAGTAATAATAATTTAAATAAACACACTCATAAGTCATAACTACGGGTTAGCACTTCGTATTATCCGTTAGTGTCCCCTAAGTCTTGCATTAAGGATTTGTATTAATGCAGTCCTCAACTTTGTGGCCGATACGATACCAAAAAACATTCCGGTCAAATTACATTTACGTACCAAGTATATGCCTATATGGGCATCCCCTCCCGTGCGTGAACCATCGGTTGGTGCATTTTACATATCTTCGAAACCTAAGTTCAAAAGAAATGTTTGATATTCATGTCAATTAGAACCAAACAAAATTGTGAATGTGTTTTTAATAAAATCGTTTGTTGTGGATGTCGTGTTGAGATATATATATATATATATAATCACTAC
Source organism: Capsella rubella (assembly GCF_000375325.1). Classification (NCBI taxonomy): domain Eukaryota; kingdom Viridiplantae; phylum Streptophyta; class Magnoliopsida; order Brassicales; family Brassicaceae; genus Capsella; species Capsella rubella. The sequence goes on along the minus strand of NW_006238917.1, from coordinate 1,949,538 downwards.
AAGTCTAAACCATTCATTGATAATGTTATGGTGCTTATCTTTCTTATTATATATATGCTATGTCCGTTTGGATATATAAAAGGATAAGCATTGAAAACAAAATGAACATAAAAGAATGATAAATGAGTGTATCATCAACAAGCATAGGATGAACTAATAGTATATTATATATACAAAAAAAAAAAAAAAAGAATACGCGATTTTAGGACATAGACATTCTTCAAATATTATTGCAAGGACAAGACATTAATGTGAGTATAAACTAGAATAGACTATAATCATCTTCTGCCGGTGAAGTTTTTGTCTATACATTTTCAACAAAATCGGTACCCACCACAAGTCGACTCTTCCTTTTCATAATTTGTTTTTGTTCGTATAATAAATTAACTCTCCCTTTTGTAATTATTACCGCATATGAATATTTGCATGTCGTTGCTTTTAGATAGTTCTGGTCGAGAAAAGTAGTTTCTTGGTTCGTTGAGTATATTAATCTTTCATCTATTGAGAGTTTTCACTTCTAAATTTTACAAAACATTTGACCTAATTTGAAAAATAAAAGAGGAAAGTTGCCAAAAAAAGATTTGGAAAAAAGACAAAGATATTGATATAACCGTTGAAGCTATAGGAAAGAGCAAAAAATAACTAAAAATAAAAAGGTTTTTTTGTATGACAGCCTGACGAAAAAACCTTACACCTCATTTCTATCATTAACCCTCACATGGCTTACCTGTACACATTGGTCCTACCACCTTCTTCTTTCTTTTTTTTTCATCTCCAAATTTTATTTTCAAATTTTGTTAACAAACCTACAAAAAAAAAAAAAAACATGTCTTATTGTTTATATATTAAAACATTTTGTATTCATCCCATTGTTCCATATAATTTAGTAAGAAAAATATTCACATTTTACAGAAGTGCAGAAGACCCCACTTTGATTGCTATTTTATACACTATTATCATATAGTACTACAACAAATTTTTGACCATTATTGTGCCCAGTAATAATGCATTCCAAAAACAAAAAAAAATAAACTATTGCTGATATTATTATAGCCAACAAAAGAAAACAAAAAAAATATTCAATGTACGTACTAATAGTAATTACTTTCTCCCCCGATATGATTTAGTGATTTAACTATAACTAGAAAGTTCTAAGGAACATTTTAGTTGTTTTAAATTTATCATTACTTACTAAGTTAGTTTAGATGGTTGGTAATCAAACTGACAATTTAAATTCCCGAAAAGAAATGTCCTTAGATGTTTTCCAATTTCCCTTATCATACACAACTAATTAACAATATAATCAATCGTACAAATATAATGATTATACATGCCATTACCAGAGTTAAATATGTCGTATTAGAAGATTATACAACTGTTTAATACCGAAAGTACCCTTGGCTTATCCATGGTGGCTACAAGGGTTTTTTTCCCTTTCCCTTTAAAATGGCTGAAGAGAGACACTGTCGTCGTCACACACCACCACTCATTTCGAGCAGAGCAAACTCCATAGCCTAGCTCTAGAGAGAGAGAAAAAACTTAAGCTTCTTAGAGAGAAAACAAAGATGTCGAAAGAAGTGAGCGAAGAAGGAAAAACCCACCATGGGAAAGACTACGTGGATCCTCCACCAGCTCCGCTCTTTGACATGGGAGAGCTCAAGTCTTGGTCTTTCTACAGAGCTCTCATCGCTGAGTTCGTCGCTACTCTCCTCTTCCTCTACGTCACTGTAGCCACTGTCATCGGCCACAAGAAGCAAACCGGTCCCTGTGACGGCGTTGGTTTACTCGGGATCGCTTGGGCTTTCGGTGGTATGATCTTCGTCCTCGTTTACTGCACCGCCGGTATCTCTGGTAAGTTCTAATCTCTCTCACACACACACATAAAAAAAAACCTTATCTTTTTACTCATTTAGTTCCTTAGTTTTGTTGCTAACCTCGATCTCGTTTTTGTTTTCCCGTAGGTGGTCACATTAACCCAGCTGTGACTTTCGGTCTGTTACTTGCTCGTAAGGTCTCTTTGGTTCGAGCTATTGGTTACATGATATCTCAGTGTCTTGGAGCCATCTGTGGTGTGGGTTTCGTGAAAGCTTTCATGAAGACTCCTTACAACACTCTGGGTGGAGGAGCTAACACCGTAGCTGACGGTTACAACAACGGGACTGCTCTTGGAGCTGAGATCATTGGAACTTTCGTCCTTGTTTACACCGTCTTCTCCGCTACTGACCCTAAGAGAAGCGCTCGTGACTCTCACATCCCCGTAAGTCTTGTTTCTTATTTCTCAAAAAGCTCGAATCTTTAAAGAGTTTAATGATAAAATTTGATGGGTACGTGTATATACTCGTAAAGTTTGAATCTTTGATAAAATTTGGTTTAAAACTCTAGTTGGTATGTGTAGATCTTGATAAAGTTTGAATCTTTTTGGAGTTTAGTGATAAAGATTGTTAAATGGGTTTCTGTAGATTCTGACTGATAAAGTTAAGCATGAATCTTCATTAGGGTTTTATGTCAAAGTTTGTGTGAATCTCAAATAGGTTTGTGTGTAGATTTCTGATAAAAGTTTGGTGGGTCTTTTTTGAAAAGGTTTTGGCTCCACTTCCAATTGGGTTCGCTGTATTCATGGTGCATTTGGCAACTATCCCCATTACTGGAACTGGTATTAACCCAGCAAGAAGCTTTGGTGCTGCTGTTATCTACAACAACGAGAAGGCTTGGGATGACCACGTAAGTGTTTTACTATGTTATCGTGGATTAGGTTTTTATCAAATTGTCCACGTCTCTAATGTTAAGTGTTCTGTTTTTGGTTTTGTAGTGGATCTTCTGGGTTGGTCCGTTCCTTGGAGCACTAGCTGCAGCGATTTACCACCAATTCGTATTGAGAGCTTCAGCAATTAAGGCTTTGGGATCCTTCCGAAGCAACGCGACCAATTAATGAAGGCTTTTAAAATTATGTGAAGAAACAACTTAAGATTTGGGAAATGCTTTATTGTTATTATTATTTGTTGTTCTTTTGTGTGTAATGAGAGAGAGATGGTTGGATGATGTTAATTATGAAAATGGCCTTATGAATTCTGTTTCTTTCTTTTTTTCCTATTTGAAAAATTCCAATAGTCTTATTAGCTTTGGTGTGTTTGTCTTCAGTAGTTGACAATTTTATCTTCTTCCCTAAATTCATATAGTTCAAGAGCATTCCTTCAATTAATTGCGTAATATCGATCAATCCAATTTATAATTATTCGTCTTAACGTTAGAGGAACTGTTTTAATTGCAAACAAGAAGCTTCCAACGAAAAAAACAAATATCGGCTGTCTAACATTGTACGTATTTTGTGGGTCTTTTGGTTTTATGGGCTATGTTGAAGTATATACTCGGGTCATCTTTAAACCAGTTAGCCGTAGGCACGTGTAGTGATGGAGTGAGCAGGATGCGTAAATAAAAAAAATTGGATTCCATTTGCTATGATTAACTTTTTCGTTAGTTGACAAAAAAAAAAAACAGCTAGTAGTATTTTTGATTCCTTGGCTTAGCTTTAAAATCTTGTATGTTTGATGTTAATAATAGGGATGACTCGTGCGAGTACCTTTAGTGTTTTGCGAAAAGAAGGGGTGGAGAGCCAATAGGGTTGTAACAACCAGACAAAGGAACCAGACACTGAACCCATATTTTCCACCGCACTCAACCTTTTCGCCGCGTGTCGCTTAGCTAATGTGTTATCACATGGGTCTACTTACAAAAACAAAAACAAAACTCGATATATATTACCGTATTATTTAACTGTAAATTCCAGACAAAGTTTTTGATAAGACCTTCCCAACCCATATGTGTTTGTATGTATTGGGAAATGATATCTGCGTCCAAGACTTTACCAACTTGAATTGCATAATGGTTCTGGACTAGAATGGGCCATATTCTGAAATTGTTCATGAATGAAAGCGATAAGCACTAAACACCTCTAAACATAACTTAATTAGGCGACTTTAGGGTAGTGCTTGAAGTCTATTTAGTTAGATTATTAGCAAGCAAAGTTTTTTCCTAGTAGTAGAAATACTCAAGAGCAACCTAGCAGCAACCACTCGCTTATAAAACATTGAATTATGCATACGCATTAGTCTCCATGAAATAGTTGTATAAAAATAATAATTCATGTCTCGTCTTTTCAGAAAAGTGAATGCAGAGGAGAGAGGACCACAACAATGGCCTTCACAGTTCACAGGCTCTATCTTTGTTTTAAAAAAATACTTAGCCGTTATGATGGAAGCTCTTCGTTATCTCTTAGTTGCTTCAATCTGGTCCACTCGTTTTTCAAAGTTACGTAAACGGTAAACCCTAACAGATTACGAGACTTAAGTTTTGTTTTCTATTAATTATTTTATTGGGTTCTGGATAAGAGCAGTTTTTTGCAACTTGCAACAAACCTCTTATATGAATATCATCATAATAATTGTGTTTGCTTGAGTGTGATACATGAACCGATGGCAAATAATTTCAAGTTACCATCTTGTGAACAAGTCTTGGGAGCTTACTAAAACTGCTATTTTTTTTTTTTTTTTTAAAAAGAAGATTAAACTTCAAAACTACTGCTTCTGTATTATTTGAGATAATATATCCTCATAATATTGTGCAAAACGACCAAGCACAAAATTTGTGGTCACAAATCTTTCTCTAAGGAATCCTGGTTTAATTTCTCCAGTTTACAATTAATCTCCGGTTAGTGGGTAAAACCAAAGGGGAGATACCGATGGGCCATGTTGCGGTGGGCTCAGTTTAAAGCTGACATGAGTAACTAAAAGCCCAGTAGCATTGTCGCAAATGACAGATTTGCTTTGTCCGTTGCAACGGTTACAAAACAGAGTAGATGTGAAAACAGAGTACCAGAGTTTGTTTTGTTTACTTTTCTTCTTCTTCCTCCTCTCTCTCTCTCTTTATAGAATCTCAATATGTAAACATGAAACACAGTGTAAAAAAATCAATTATAACAATCACCTTCAAATAGCAATAAGTGATTAGTATGGAATAGCAATCTAGTTTTTCAACAAAAACAAAACAACAAATATGTCTGATACTGATAGTATATGTGCCAAATTCGATTGACTCGAGGACTTTAATCTAATGGTGTCGCTCTCATTCTATATTTGACATATGTATTTATTTTATTCCATTTCACTCATATAATAGAGCCCAAATTGAGAAGTCACCCATGCAATAACATATGACCTAAGCAAATCTTATATATTTATTTTGCGAAAGTCTTGTTTTGACATTTTCTATACATATTTTACGACACCACTATATAAAATATTCAACAAGTTCTGAGTTTTGACCAAGACTAGTTAAGAGATAGCAAATACAACTTTTGCAATTAAATATTATTGTGAAAAGCTGTTTAACAGTTTTTATAAACAATCTTTCGTTTTTCACAACTCAAAGACGACTTGTAATCTTTCCCCTTTGAGAAAACGAAAGAAGAAAAGAACATAATCAAGAACAGTCTATATACACAAAAGCCAAGCATCTATATTAGCAAATAGCAACACCCAAATATTTAAACACTTTTATAAATTACTAGTGTAGTAAACATTCACCTTCGTGACTCTAATAAATACAAGCTTTTCCATAATCCTTAAAAAAGCCTAACCTTAAAAAACTCATTTATTAGAGTATTTTGATTTTGTGCTACTACTTAGTACGTTACTAGTATCACACACAACACAAACTCAAAGAAGCTCGTCTATAAACGATTTCCCCTTAAATTTCTCCATTCTGAATCCCATTTTCTCCATTCTTGACCTTTCCATCTCCATCTCCACCATTTGAGCCCTCGTCTCTTCGATCCGAAGCCTCGCTTCATCCACTTCCTTCTCCATCCTAACCAAATCCGCTTCTTGTGCTTCAAGCTCTTCTCTCTTAGCCTTTACTAAACCATCATGCCTCTCTTTATCCTTTTCTGCATTTTCTTGAGACTGCGCAAACTCCTCAAGAACCGAACGTAGCCATGCCACTTCGATGCTCACAGACTCCAAGTCTTTGAGAACCGCCAGCATCTCTTTGACTTTGACTTTTGTCAACTGTCCGACCGGGGTTGACCTTAGCTCCTGCATCAACGAGCATAAACACTCGAGGTATCTGGATCGCATAGAGCCCGATTCCAGCTTACAGTTTTGAGCAATGTCTCCGTGTTTCTCGATGATAGCACTTAGGATAGTGGATGAACCGGATCTGACTCGGTATTTCCCGACAGAGACAAAAGTGTCAGACATTACTGATTCAAGATCGAGCTCTACTCCAATCTCATTGTTGTTTTCTTGTTCATCATCATCATCCTCAGTATAATCATCATTGCTCTCTTTTTCATGCGATCTTGGAGGGCTAAGGAAACTAAAAACTCTAGTCTCGCCGCCTGCTCCAGTCTTCCCGTTGTGTTCTTGTATTCCCGGTTTAGGTGATATTACTTTGCTTTGATCAACCTTTATAACACACGAGAAACAGAGTTTACAAATATGTTAAAGATATATAGTGATTAGAAATCATGGAAGAGAGAGTAAAGGATGAAATACCAAATTGTTTGAGGAAAGTGGAATGGTTTGAGAGGGTTTCTTCTCTGGTTTATGGTTGAAAAAATCATCAGGGTCACCAGATGATGATGAAGAGAAAGAATTTTTGGTTTCAGAAATTGTCTTCTTCTTCACAGCAACAGGTGAAGCTAGTGCATGATGAACCTTTGGGGAGTTACCGTTTGCAAAAACACCTCCACCATTTTGATAAGGTTTTACAGGTAGCGGTGAAGGCGGTTGTGAATTCGATTGCTTCTTCTTCCTACCGAAACTCCCAGAGAAGCTAAGAAGTTTTGAAGCTGTAATAAAACAAGTCAAGAATCAGAACAAACGTAGCTATACAAAAAAAAATTACTTGAAAATATATTGCAAAACCAAAAGAAGTGATTCAAGAAACAGAGCAAATACTTTGCTTCTTAGTGTTCTTCTTGCCATGGCCTTGAGCAATTTTCTCTAAACAGGCTGAAGCACACTCATGGAAAGGATTATCCGCATATACACAATCCGGATGAGTATTCCGGTTGAACTCCATAGCGTTTGATCAATGGAACAGCTTCAACAAAATGCAACGACTGCAAATTAAAACCCCTGTAGTTAGCCCAAGTCCCAAGATAAACAATCAGCTCAAAGGAGACAACACACAAAGATGAACACAAAACTTTGTGTGGCTTCAAAGATTGAACACATCACATAAAAGGGTGTCAAAAAGGTCAAACCTTTACACCTAAACTTCAACAAAATAAGTCAAAAAGATTTAGAAACTGGACTTAAGATAACAAGAAACTCCAACGAAATTGGATTCCGTTCATATTTCACCAACCCTTCATTCATCTATTCATTGCTTTATATGCAAAAAAGGTAAGAGAGAGATAAGCAGAGAAATATTCACCAAACACATCCAGATCAAAGAAATTTCTTAAGAGTAGTACTAGTGAAATTGATCCCCACAAGACCAATCAAATGTAAGGTAGAGAATGATGACCCAAAAACGACGACTTTTAGTTTGTTTCTTCTTCTTCTTCTTCTTTTGCTTCTTAATATATATTCATGGACTGACCATGCAAGTACAGTTTTCCAGTGGGATACTAATAAATTTCAAAGGTAGAAGCACTCATTTATTGACTTAGACCAGAGTTAAAAAAAAAAAAAAAAAGAGTAGATTAATTTGACCGGCTTGTTTCTTGAACAGACAAAATAACTTCAAAAGGCCCACACCCCTTTGTGTGGATAATACTTGTATTAAATGGTTGAAATTTCGTTTTCCATGATTGTCTTCACAAAAAAATTCCTAGCAAAAGAAACAGAGTATATATGACCCAATAAAACAGTATCACATCATCATCGATCATTGACCAATTATCTTAAAAGACAAGCAAAAACTCACGATTCTAAGCAAGAACAAGAATCTATCTCCCGATCAAAGAACCAGAGAAATAAAAAAACTAGATATACAGAAACAGAGAGAGAGATAAAGAGAGGTACCAGGAGAATCGGGAGGAGGGAGAAAAGCGTTGAGAAAATGTTTCCGATATAACAGTTGTATGATTTTATATATGGTTGTGTAAATAACAAGGTACTAGTAGAATATGGTTGTATACATGTGACATTGTTTTTGGGGTATAATAATACGGGTGATGATGATAGATGGTGAATTGACCAAACCAAAGCCGTATCTATATAAACAAGTGAAGGAGGAGGATGATAGATACAGAACACAAGCATTAATTAATAATTAAAAAAAAAAAAAAAAAGAGGTTGGAAACGGCAATCAATCACACCTCACGTAATCTTCCAGAAGTGGACAACAACGTGGGACGGTTTCATTCATCACCATCATCATACTTGTGAGATTTTACATAACTTATTAGAGAATCGAATCCATTGTAGAAATATGTAACCCATTAAGAGAAAACGAAACAAAAACAGGAAAAATAAAATAAAAAGGAAGAAGAAAAAAGACAAAGAAAAAAAGGAAGTGTTCAGTTACAGTGCGTGTATGTATACACGGCTGTAAACAATTACAAGTCATTGCATAAAGCGTGTCACGCGTGTCAATGTTCTGCATCACTCGTGAGTGTTCCAATTGATTTTTCAAGGATCTTCTTATTAATGTATCTTATAAACCATTATACATATAACATGCACAATTGGTATATCTAACCATTTTTGTATGTATGTGTATATAGTTTACCTTTTTTGTTTTCCAATATTATTGAACCAATACAACTTGGACATATTTCCAATGTTAAGTTTTTTTGATAATATAAAGTTATTATCTTTACATTGGATCGCTAACTAGTACTATTTTCTATACTACATATCTAGATTTTCGAACATGTGTTGAATAAGTAGTTTTGGTACCCAATTAGTTTAAAACATAACTATATGATTCAATCCAAAGGAACAGGACTCCATCTGTCAAAGTGCATGTTGATCCGATACGAAACCACATTAATTGTAGAATCTCATAAAGAAAAACCTACTTTTGTCATTGTTTTTATCTATCGTAAGTTCGTAACCACATTATTTTATACTAATATATAGTTTCGAAATGCGAGTTAAGCTTATCCCGAAGCGATAAATGATATGAGTTGATGACCATTTCCCACAAAGATACTTCCATCCTTATTTCATGCGAAGAAAACATACAAAAATAATAATAAGTTTGGAACGCCTTGGCGTTTTAGGGACACCAAAGGGTTTTGTTAGCAATGTGAAATTCTTTACACATTTAGCAACGACGCTAATACGAAGACCATTCTTTCTAATTCGAACAAACAATATGCATGTTTTGTTTTCTTTCCACTTATGTCGTCGCTTTGATTATTATGTTTTCATATTTATGCATCTTTTTTATGTAGGATTCAAAAAAAACCTGTAATTTAATAGTGGAGCCGAGCGGTCGAACCGGTTAAACCCAAAATATTTAAAACATGGTCGATTCAAAAGTTTAGGTCAAGGGTGTTAGTTTAATTTTAGAATTTAGAAACGGTTAAATAGGTCTTTCTTTTTCAACAAGGTAATAAAGTCTTTTATTTAGAAGACCTAAAACCTAGCTAGTAATTACAATTACATAGGAAATGTAATGTTTACTGATGGTCGCAGAAAGTACAAGTGGTTTTGCTCAAGGCTTGGAAAGTGGCTTATAGTGGAAGGTTTGGATGAAGTATACGAAAAGCGTGGCTACCACTCTTTCCGTACGATTCAGTTAGTCAACTATGGTAGGAAACTGATAATTATATGGCACCAGTGGTCTCCTCCGGTTTCCAGTAAAGAGAGGATAATTTGGTGTGCGGTGATTAGGTTGGAGCAGCGTATCTCTCCTCAATTTGGACCCCAGATCTGGGGGGAGGTTGAGCGCTGCAATGTTCTTGTGCCCATAGTCCCCAGGTCTTATAAGCTCTCAAGCTCCCAATGTGTATCTGTCTGAAACTCATCTTTACTTCTAATAACATGCGATCGCCAGAGACAAGCAAGCTGTTTTGTAATATCTTTCTAATTTATGTTTTTTTAGTTAGTTGTCTAGATCAGGTCTCTCTCTGGTGATTTACCTCATGAGATTCTGCTTATATGCATGCATTAAAGAAAGTAATAACAATGCTTGAAGGGTTCTTGAATTTTATTGGTTACCTATTATTAACACAAGATTATTCGATTTAGCCCATCCAATTTTCTGAGGTGATCAGGACTTTGTTTGCTGAAGAGCATCAAGTAAATAAGAAGAGAAAGCAAGTAGTCTCATATATGAAAGAATCTCGTCTATTAGTTTATGTGTAAGCTATAACATTTACATCTCATATTTGTACAAAATTTTGTTGTTACGATGATCTATTAGATGTTAAGAATTGAGACTCTGTATTTGATCAATGATTTAGAGAGTGACTCAATTCCATCTTCAAGATCTTGAATGCATGACTCTAAGTTCTGCACATCCTCCATCTTTAACGCCTTTTCGGTTTGGAACTCATGATCAACCCTTGTGAATTCATTTACTTCTACTTCACATGTTACTTTGTTCTGGCTCACCAGCTTTGAGACCACTGACCATTTGCCACAAGCCTTTGATCCGGACATGAAGCTAAACAGAGACTCAAACAAAGCAACTGTTACGGCTTCTGCTTCTCCAAACACAGCCAAAGCGTCATTGTTCTTGTTTTGGCTGGTTTTTAAACTCTTGAGTACTTTTTGGAATGATTTCTTGAGAAACTTTCTCGAGGCTAAGTATTTCTTGACCTCAGCGGATAGATTTCCACGCTTTCTTCTTACAATAGACTGGATCTCCTTGAGACTCTCTTTCATTTGTGACAAACCATCCTTGGCAAGGTTGCATAAATCCAAGATCTTGATGGATCCACCAAGAAGCTTCTCAATCTGATCTTGGGATAAAGCCTGGTTGGTGACAGATAAGCGAATCATCTTTTCAAGAGAATCATGTAAATCTTGCAGGTCGCTAAGTCTTTGGCAGATAGAAGATGAAGAAGATGTCTCAGAAGATCTCAATCGGGTCAATTGCTCATCGACATGAGCGGCTTGAGGGTGTTGCCTTGAAGGGTAGCTGTTAGATCGAACATGGAAGGAGACTGCCATTTTCTTGTTTGAGCTTTCTTTCTCTGTTTTTGAGATGAAGAAAATGCTTAGATGTTTGTTCTGTCTTCATTGGCTCTCCGGTCAATACATTTATACAACACTAAGGAAGGAATCTTAAAGTGGTTCGAATTTGAATAATAGAAACCGATGTTTCTGCAATGTCTCCCTCCATCCACTCACCCCAACGCATCATCCAATGTGCATAAGCAATATACATTATTCAGATCTGATCACATGAATTAGCTACGATTCTGCATCTTATTGGTGTAGGAACATGCACAACCAGTAGGGCTTGTCTCCTTCAAGCATATGATATTTATTTGTGCCACTCGTGGATACATTTATGTTATTCAGATATTGTCTGCCTCCTACACTGCAAAATTTGATTTCACCTAAGTATATATAAGGATCTTGTAGTTGTATCATGTACTGTAATATACTAATTAATATCTATTGGTTGCACATGAGATTTTGAGAGCAAATATATGCATGAATGGTGCTGTTACCATCAACCCCAAGGAGACAAGCCTTACTGGATTTGCCTTATACTAAGCCAATAAAATGCAGAATCCCTCGTGCACATTTCTTGTTTTATTATATTCAAATACTATTTTGCATTTTTTTTTTCTTGGATATGAATCACATCATATATTGATGGAGTCTGGAGAGAGACAATGCATACAATCAGACATCATATATTGTATGTATGAGTTTTATAAAGGCATCTCTGAAATCTACACGTTGTTGCAATAATAACTCTGAAATGTGTTAGTGTGTTGGGAAACAATAAATATGATAAAATACAAACAAAATCACAAGTTGTAGTTAATATCGTTCACATGTCAAATTCAAGGAATAAGGATCTTGCCTCCAAGGGAACAAAAGCCTAGCTGGTTTTGCATTTTCTTATGAAAACTAGACGTCTAAGTGCAGAGTCGCTCGTGCGGTTGCATTGTTTACAAGATAATGTGCAAATTATATGGGAATCCATATCTTTTGTGCTTATAGTTTATGCGCTAAGATAGGTGGTTGGAGGGAGACATTGCACAAACAAAGGCTTCTATTACTTAATCTGAGCCAGCCTTGAGATTCCCCTTGTCTCTATCCTCTCAAAGGTGTAGTATATATGAGATGACCAGAGAGATTATCAAGGCAGAACAATACATCTTTTAGCCCTTTAAGCCTTTTCAAGACAAGGAGCAAAGCTTAAAGGAAAAAATGGCAGTCTCCTTCCATGTTCGATCTAACAGCTACCCTTCAAGGCAACACCCTCAAGCAGCTCATGTCGATGAGCAGTTGACACGATTGAGATCTTCTGAGGCAGCCTCTTCATCTTCTATCTGTCAGAGACTTAGTAACCTTCAAGATTTACATGATTCTCTTGAGAAGATGGTTCGCTTATCAGTTAACAACCAAACTTTATCTCAAGATCAAATAGAAAAACTTCTTGATGGATCACTCAGGATCTTGGATTTGTGCAATGTCGCCAAGGATGCGTTGTCACAGATGAAAGAAGGTCTCATGGAGATCCAATCTATTCTACGAAGAAAGCGTGGAGATCTGTCTGGAGAGGTCAAGAAATACCTAGTCTCGAGAAAGATGCTCAAGAAATCACTCCAAAATGTACTCAGGAGTTTAAAGGTTTGCCAAAACAAAGACAACACCAGTGGATCTTTGGTTGTGTTTGGAGAAGCAGAAGCTGTAACAATTTCCCTCTTTGAATCTCTGTTTAGCTTCATGTCCGGATCAAAGGCTTGTGGCAAATGGTCATTGGTCTCAAAGGTGATGAGCCAGAACAAAGCTACATGTGAAGCAGAAGCAAATGAATTCACAAGGATTGATTCTCAGTTCCAATCCGAAAAGTCGTTGAAGATGGAGGATGTGCAGATCTTAGAGTCATGCATTCAAGATGTTGAAGATGGGATTGAGTCTCTATCTAAATCATTGATTAAATACAGAGTCTCTATTCTTAACATCTAATAGGTCACTGTGCCTACAAATTTTTGTACAACAAATGTTAATTAACATAGAAACTAATACAAGATTTTTCTTATACTGAAATTTTATTATCTTCTATCTTTCTAAACATTATAACCAAAAAAAAAAACCAAAATCTAGAAACAAGACATTAAATTTGAAGTTCTACATGTTCTTTTAACATTGAAATATGAATCAGTTTTAACTCTTGCTAAAATCTTATAATAATATCTCGTTTTCTTTTTAACTTACGCTCATGCATACCATCAATACTACTTCAAATCCCTTAGCAAAGAATCTTCAGAACCGCTAAGAGGTGAAAGAGCCTTACTTACATATTGTAGTGACGTGGATCGGATTCTTCTTCTTGATTCAGACACTCGTAGAAATGAGAAAGAGCTGGATGAGAAAATTGTGTCGACATTGCCTTTGAAGCTACAAAGTTTAGCAAAAGAAGACTGGAAATTTCGGCTCAGAGCTTTTATGAGGATCAAATTGTGTGTATATGTCTAGTATTTTGTTATGAATTTAACTCTGTTTTATAATAATTGTTACTCTGCTTTTGCTCTGTTTTAGCGTTAAGAGGTATGTACATAAGTTTCAAGTTTAGTTGATCAATGGTTTCTTTTTTCCATATAAATTGCCAAAACATGTTTTCTTTTTCTTTTTACATTTGTCGGATAACATATACCTACTTTGGCCACAATCTGTTTTCACCAGTAATTCCCACAAGAGCAGCGACCATTGCAAAAGTGATGAAAAATCTTCGAGTCTCCCACAACGATCTCTCTTCTCGTCATTTTCGATGCTTTTTCCAAGAACTCGTGACATCTTCTGCAGATTCTCGTGTTATTCCTCACCATAACTGTTTTCCCTGTTTCTGTAGAGATCAATCCAAAACATGTGGCGAGCCTTACCGAATGTCTACTTGGTGAATTGCTTATGCTCTCAACTAGACTCTCTGGTCTCAACTTTGAGACACAGTGAACATAACTGTCTTCACCTTCTTCTTCTCCAATCATCCTCGAGATAATATCCAAGACTTCATAGATCTTGTTCTTCTGCACTTGGGATCTGTCTCCGTTTGTGAACACATGAATTTTTCCCTTAGTCTCAACAGTACTGTGACTTGATCTTCTGGATATGCCTTTGCTCTCCATGAGAAGCTTAATCCTATTTACATCTTCCCATCTTTCAGCTTCTGCATACATGTTCAAAAGCAAGACATAACATCCCGTGTTATCGTGTTGCATCTTAAATATCTGTTCTGCCGCGGATTCAGCTATGTTTATGTTGTTGTGGTTTCTGCTTGCATTTAACAAAGATCCCCAAATCCGAGCTGTTGGCACAAATGGCATTTCTTCAATGAATCTCTTGGCTGCACTGAAGTTTCCTGTGCGGCCAATGAGATCCAGCATGTATCCATAATGCTCTATTCCAGGATCAATCCCGTATTCTCTTTTCATCATCTCAAAATATTCCCATCCTTCATCAACCATACCAGAAATGCTACATGCTGCTAATAGTGAAGCAAAAGTGCTATTGTTTGGATTTACTTTAGAAGCAATCATCTCTGAGAACAAGCAAACCGAAATTCTCCCAAAACCGTGTACTGCATATGCCATGATGATGCTATTCCATGAAACAACGTCCTTTAACAAAACGTGATTGAAACATGTTCTTGCATCCTCAAGGTCACCGCACATGGCATACATGTGAACGAGTGAATTCAAAATGATGGTGTTTGACCCATATCTGGACTTGACAATATAAGCATGAATTTTTCTACCTTCACTCAAGGATAGAGATTCTGCATAAGCTGGTAGAATACTAGCAATTGTTGTGGAATCAGGTACAAGCGATGAATCCCAGAGTTCTTGAAATAGTTCCAAGGCTGAATAGTTCTTCCCGTTCTGCACATAAGCAGCAATAATTGAGTTCCATGAGACCAAATTCTTTTCAGCCATTCGATCAAATATAAGCTCAGCTGATTTCAACTGTCTGCATTCTCCATACATATCAACCAGAGCAGTTTCCAATACTAAATGAGGAAGAAAGCCTCTCCTTATTGCATACCCATGAATCATTCGACCCTCCAAGATCGCACAAGCAGGAAGCAGATTTATCAATGTAATAACATCTGGCTGCAACCCATTTTGCTCTGACATCTTCTGAAAGCAAACAAAAGCATCAATGACTCGTCCATTTATAGCATAACATCCTACCATAACGTTCCAAGATACGATGTTCCTCTGGATCATACCGTTAAATATCCTCTCTGCATAACTCACTTCACCATATTTACTGTACATGTCAAGAATTGATGTCAATACCATAACATCACCCGTTTCGGTTCTACTTCGAATAGCATGGCAATGTATCTCCTTTCCCATTTTTGGACCATACACATGAGAACAAGCACCTAAAGCGCTCATTATACTAAACCTGTCCGGTTTAAATCCGTATTTCAACATTTCTTTAAACAGAATCAACGATCGAATCCCATCTTCAAGCGCAAGATATCCAGAAATCATAGAATTCCACGAAACAATGTCTCTCTCAGGCATTTCTTCGAACACTTTCTCTGCATCCCAAGCACACCCAAGCTTCATGTACATTGAAATAAGAGAATTACTGACGTAGACATCTGAAACAAACCGAAGCTTGATCACCATCGCATGAATCTTCTTCCCATCTTCCAAGGACGAAATCCCAGCAACAGACTTAATCACGAAAGGATAAGTAAAGGAATCAGCTTTGATTCCTGCCAACACCATTCTGCAATAAAATTGAACTGCTTCAATGTAAAACCCACAGCTAGTGTAACCTCTAATTATCACATTCCAAACATAAACATCAGCTTTGTTCATTTCATCAAACAGTTGGAGTGCATCATCCATGAGCCCGGAATCAGCAAACCCACGTAAAGCGCGAGTGAGCGCAGGATCATTGAGCTGCTTAGTTAGCTGGGATCTTTTCCGAAGAACTATCCGGGCTGGTTTCGATTGTCCCGAGTCGAATTCGAGATTTCGATTCCCATTTTGCTTCCCCGTTGTCTGGTGATTCTCAGAAGAAACACACTTGCACGCTTCGCTATTGTAGATACGGTAGCATCGAGATAGAAGAGTCGTAGCCATCAAATTTTCTGGGTTACACTAGAAAATTGAAGATTCAAGCAAATTCGTCTCTCTTCGTCTTTTGCATCTTCGTTTTCCCGCGGAAAAATGTTTCAGTTCTCTCGTATCAACAGTGACGTAATTAATCCTATTTTTCTTAGTGTTCTTAATATAATTTTGAATTATCAGACATTAACAAGAGTTGCTATATAGTATGACTTTTTATGCAATGAATTATGATGATCATGTATGTATAATTGCACAAACATATTATAATGTTCCAACTTTATTCAAATTGAAGAACCATGTGTTTAGACAAAAAAAAAAAAAAGAAGTAAAAAGGTGTATTTGTTTGGTTCTGAAGTGACTGAAACATATTTACAAAATATTTCCAAAGAAGTTTTCTTTTAAGAGAACAAGTCCTCACGGCTATTACCATCTTCATCATCTGTTGCATTCCCATCGTCGCTCTGATCATTGAAGGTGAGGATAAGATCAAGAAGTCCTCTTCCAGTGGCTGAAGATGATTCTCCTTCTCTCTCTGGACTACTACTCCTTCTGTTCTGCAGTGCGAAGAGTTGCGCCAGTAGTTCCTGCGGTGAAGATACACGGTACATCCATCCCCTAGGCTTTCGCTTCCGCTGGAATAAACAAATTTCAAACAAATATTCAATCATCATCATCATCATCAAGATTGTCACCATCACCATCACCATCACCATCATCGTCATCGTCATCTTGATGACTGCCACTAACACTATCAACATTCGTCTCACTACCACCATCACCATTATTATCCATATTGTTATCGATTTCAATAAAACATTCATCATCACTATCCATATAATCATCATCATCACTATCCATGTCATCATCAGAATCATTATCATCAAGTCCACTACTATAATCTGAATCATCATCATCCTCAGCATCATCAATAGATTCATCTTCCCCCTCGTTACCATCAATACCAATTTCCATTCCATTACCAAATAAATCGTCGTCATAATAATGGAAGCTTAGAAAGGATAATAACCGAGGAATGCGAAAGCGATTGGGTAACTGGAAATTTTTCAAACAAAGTAGCAGTAGCCAAATTAGTTGGTGTTATGTAGTAAATTTAGAGCAAAAAAACCTATCAGCTCAGTTAAACAATCCACAACCTCTACATGCATAAAAAACTAGCCTATAAATAGTGGAATACAGGTCTGGTCTATATTTACGCTTCGATATTTGTAGAAAGTGGAGATGATTATATCAGGTGAGAGCAATAGAATACTATGGCCACTTCAAAAGTGAAATGAATACAAACTTCATGAACAAGCCATGAAGTTTCCTAGACATAGTTTTCGTTGTGCATTATGCAAGTGTTAAAACCGAAGTCCTATCTCTCGGCAATCACAGAGTATTGCACCTTATTTTTTCACTAATTAGAGAAGGTTATCTAGCATGAAGGAAAATAAACTAAACAATCAAGTTGTTAAGTAATGCAACCAAAAAGCATACCATTTCAATGTTTTCAGGTAATGTAGCTCTTTCAGCTGCCTTTGACGTCCACACCTTGATGTCACTTTCAATTCCGCTGCTAGCAAGCACAGGAATGTGAGGATGAGGCTCAATACAGTTAACTACATGCCTATCTGCTTCCATAACACGGATAAGCTCCCCACTTTTTTTCCTCCAAATAAATATCCGCCCACAGTCTGACCCACTAACCACATATTCAGACCGAGGGCCAAAAAAATTCACACCCTTAACAGTCTCACAGTTCTTGTGCCCCTTGTAAACCAAAGGAGTGTGTTCAATCTCATTTTTAGGGGAAGAAGCTGATTCAGATTTCGATACACTACTTTTGGATATCGGGGATGCTGGTATAGGGTTGGAACCTAATCCCATATCGGGTGTGAAAAGATATATGAATTCATCATTGTATGAAACAAGAACCTCACTCTGCTCTGAGAAAGCCAAACCCGTTATTCCAACGTCTTCATTACCAATAAGATGTGGAGGGCAAAAGTGATCTGCAGCTCGGGTAAAACCGTTTAAACCATCACCCTGAAATCTACGGATATCGTAAAGACGAGCGTACTCGTCCATTCCCCCAACAACAAAGAGATTAGAATTTCTCGGGTCAATCGCAATTGCGTTTAGCTGGATGGCGTCCATGTCCCTCTTAGGATCAACTGATTGGCACGTGAAAAGTTCTGTAGGGGCTTCAGTCCTCAGGTCAAACTGAAAAGGTCAAGAATCCAATTTCTTTAATCAAATTATAAGGATTTTAAAGTAGAAATCCAAAAAGTGATACAACTACTACTACTACTCACACGTTGTACTAATCCATCTTCACCACATGTGTAGAATATATGAGGGTTTCCTGGCTCAATACATAGCTTATGAGCTCTTCCTTGATGCAATCCTAAGAAAGACGTCTCCACTTTGGCACCCTCAAGAATGTTAGCACGACGAACCTATGAACTTAGAAAGAAGTTAGAAACAAGAAGCTAAGCAATGTAAAGTGTGATACAAAGATAAAACATATAGTTTATTAAGAAGTCAGAAGATTACCATTCCATCAGCAGCACAAGTAACAATGGTTCGATCATCAGAGAAAGGCATAAACTTTGCTTGAAATACGTTATCAGCGTGTCCTGAATGGAAGGAAAGCTTAACGTTCCCAAGTTGCCAATCCCAAAGAATGACACGCCGATCATCAGAACCCGAAATCAGAACATCTCCTTCAGCATTGAAGCTAACGGTGTTCACACACCCTTTGTGCTTCTCTAGCTTCTTGTATATCTCTAGACGCAAAACCAAATCCTACAAATACAGAACCAGTGATAATATGATTCAACATGTGATTTTTTTCAATTGTCAACTTGTAAAACTTGGGATGATTCGTGATTCATTCAATTGAACAGCAATACTCAATCCATCAATGAAACTCATAAAAGAAGCACACAAAATTTTCAAAAACTTTGGAACTGAAGAGAATCAGAAGTGTGGGATTAGATAAACGAGGAAACAAACCTCGGAGGCGGAGAAGCGATTGGAGAAATTACGGGAGGAGATACCACCGACCTCTCGTCGCCAAAAATCAACAACAGGGTGATGTAATCCGTTAAAGTTTGATCGAGCCCTCTTCGCCATCTCACCCATCTTACTCGGAAATAAAATCACCAGAATTATATGTCAAAAAAAGAGAGAAGATTCCAAATTGCTCTGTGTCTCGCCGTGAAATTTCCTACTTCGGGGTGAGAGAAGAAGAAGAAGAAGAAGAGTAGTGTAAAGCGTCGCCCGTCGTCGGAAGAGAGGCGATTCTCTGATCAAATATTAACGTGACGCGTGTAATCACCCTCGTTACTAATGTGTAATGGGCTCCGTTTGGGCTTGTTCATTGTTTTTGGGGTTTCTAATTTTTCTCCACATAACAAAATCATATTTTTTAACTAACGGTTATACTTGCCCAGTACTAAATCAATATAATTCTAAGATTTCACATTGTATTATTGTATCAAATCATATATATCATATATACAACCTATAGCAATCTATATATAATAGCAAACCCACTTTTTGTTTACTGCTGATGTCATATTTTGAATCTAACGGTTCACATTGTTTTTCATTTGATTTAAAGGTTACTGTTTAATATTAGAATATATAAAAGCCAAAAATATGTCTTTTTAAAAGGATGTGTCTTTTTTAAAGGATGTGTCTTTTAAATGTGTCTTTTTAAAAAGATTTATCTTTTAATAAAAACCCCTGTAATTTAATCAATACAATGTTTCACAGTCACACCATTACGTTTCAAATATAAATATTCTACAACTCTTTGTTTTTATTAAAAAAAACTATTGATTGTTTTGTTTTATTTCATTTTAAAAAAAAATATTTTCCTGAAACAATAGTTTCTTCAAATTTTGTTTTTCCAATCCTATTTGACTGCAATTTGCTTAGCCATTATCATCACGTAAAGGTATAAATTGTTATTACCTCTTCGTTAATTAGTTGCTCAAACTCACTTTCTATGGTTGCTAAGATCATCATTTTAATCTAACGGATGATATTGTTTTTGTTATCTCATCTAAATGTTTATATTTGTTAATAATCTCAAAAGTTGCAAAGTTTTATACCCAACAATTGTGTTTCTTTAGGCATTGTTTATGTATCTATAATATTATGTTGAATTTAGTTGAATCTGTAGAGTTGTCTCATTAGTTTTATGGGACTAATGATTCGTAGGTATTTGGAACATGTATTATAAAAGAAATAGTTGAGCTTTGTATTTGTATCCAAAAAGGTTTTTAGATTTTGTAAAAAGAAAAGGCATGAATCTTTGATATTGTTTTAAGGGCAGTACCTAGGAGTTCATTTCATACTTACGTTGACAACTTTGTTTTCCAAATAAAGGTAAAGAAGGGGCATGTTAAGTGTAAAAAATGGCCGTTCAGAAATGTTGAATTCTTTTGACTCTATAGGATCATCAGTATTAAAATGCAGCGATACCAACAGAAAAATATCATTCAAGGGATAAAAATGAAATTGTAAGAAAGTTTTCGTAGTCTCACAAATCTAATATATCATAATATAGAAAAGGTAAAGAAAATAAATTTGTAAATTAAATAAAAAGATATACAATTAATTTTAATCAATTTTCCACTCAAAAATGTTATTTAACAATGTTAATTATTTTAAGTTTTCATTTTCCACGCACGGGCTGGCAGCCCTAGTAAAAGTAAAAGCAATTTATAAGTGCATGTCCATATGTCAACAACATATACTCAACGAGATAGATTATAGAAAAACATGTGACAATATGATAAGCTTTTAATATAACAAACACAACATGGTGATCTCGTACCAATTCCAACCCTTGATTATTCTCGCACAACATTCACACGTAGTTTTATTTATCCAAAGGAAATTTTGGTTTAGCTTTTCCTCAGCTAGGATCCAACCTTTCACAGCCTGGTTTTAAGACCGATATGCGATGATAAGACTCTGAACATCATCAATGTCCCTAACCTCATATCGAGCAAAACCAGCTTCTGTAAGAACAAAGTCCCACTCTTTCAAAGTCCTTTCTTTGCCTGTGCTTGTGTGAGCCATCATCACCATATCAAGCATCAGTCTCACGTGCTCCAACTTCTCATCTCTTTCGTCCACTATCATTGTCTTTTTGGTATTCTCTCCGATCACAGACTCCACTATCAACACTTTGCCGACATTTTGTGGGACAGCTTCTTTGCAATTCTTCAATATCTTTATGCAATCTTTGTCTCCCCAGTCGTGTAACACCCACTGCCACCATTTTATCACATTTTACTTATTAGATATATACTATTTGATTTCCTTTTCCCCCCCAACCATATAAAAAATTTTAGAACAAAAACACTCATTACTTGTAGAAAAATAATTGTCTACTAGTTAGAGGAAGATTTTGACAAAAAGGCTAAACAAATCCTTAGAGGAAGATTCTCTGTTCGCCTTGTTTTTAATATGTAAAAGTTAATACAGTACTACTATCTGGGAAAATTGGTAGTGGTTGCTTTATTTATTTGATACGTGATAGTGGTTGTTAACTTGCTACTAATTGATGATTCGCTACTTTATTTTGGTGTCAGATCGTATGTCATGTCTAAATTATTCATGTTTTAATGGATGGTGGTAGAAAAAATATATAGCTAAAATTTCATCATGCCAACTTTTCAACTTTGTATATCTGTAAAAAAATTAATTAAAAAATTTCGTGCTAGTGTAGAAGTGGGTTACGAACTTCTAATTTTAGCTTAGTATGAGGCTTACCGCGAAACTAAAAAAAAACAACAGTTAAATTTTTCTAACATTGACTAAAAATAATGTTAGTGTTTTAACATCTATTCATTGAGTTCCTGTAATTTATGTGAAAGTTGTTAGGGGAAAAAAAAGTACACTAAATTATAGTGAATGATAATAATTAAAAGAATATAGAATATGGAATTAGTGTTAACCTTGATAATAACAGCGTCGCATGCAGGAACAGAATCAAACATATCGCCCTCAACATTAAGAACACCATCCAAGACTTGAGCAACTTCAATAACATGAGGAAGATCAAAGTTTATTCCTTTAATCCAAGGAAACTCCTTTACAAGTATCCCCAACGTTTCTCCGGTGCTGCCTCCTACGTCAACCACCGTATCCACGCCGTTTAACAAACCGTGACAAGCTTCCGCTACACGTGGCACCACACGCCTTGTATCACAAGCCATGGCCTCGTTGATCAGCTCGCTGAGTCCCGGATTATCCTGCGCAAACGACCACACGTCCTTACCGTGCACTGCATCAAACGGTGGTGGAGTTGAACCGTTGACCGGAGCAGACACAACTGAGCTCAGTCTCAGCCATGGGGCAAGCATCTCGGGTCTTGTTTCGAAGAGAACAAAAGGAGCCAGCGACTTGCCGTCACGCTTTGTGATCATCATACGGCGAGAGAGTGGCGTGTTAGTGTAGCCTGTGGCTAAACCATCTTTTATGGGGACTTCTTTAAAGAGTCCTTGGTGCGCAAGAAACCTCATGATACGGCGGAGATGTGAGGGAGAGGCGGAGACGGCGGAGGAGAGCTCATCTAGTGTCACGGGCTGTGACGAAGGATGGTTTTCAATGGCTTCTGGTATTTTAAGATCAATGGCACACTTTGCAGCTGCGATATCTGCAAACCCAAACACATACTTCCATATGTCTACAGAAGCTTTCTCTTCTTCATCTAATATTTTTCTTTTAACTTCTTCCATTTTGTTTCTGTCAAGATTTTGTTTAGTAGGTATAAAGACAGGTGGTGATATGGAGTTGAGAAGTTAGGGTTTTCTTTATAGTGATCAGAAATGGGGGATATAATGGTAATTTCAGTTATATAAAAGATAAATACAATAATAATTTCAGAGCCCAACATGTTTTTTTTTTCTGAATTCAGTGAATTTAATGTTCATCATCAATATGACATTTACGAATTGGACGATTCAGTAATTTTTTTGATGACGAAAGAAGTTCAGACCACCTGTTATATTGTTAGTTTATCACCTGTCTTTTATTTATTTATTTAAGGTTTATCACTGTCGATATAGCCGATCTGTATAAATTGTGATATTTGCGCTCGCTCTTCATGTAAAAACCGATGTGGTTAGATGAAATAAATACTCGTCGAGACAAAAGGAATCGACAAGATTGGGTGTTTTTGGCCTACCAACTTCGATCCACCCATTACGTCTTGTATATTTACTCATGAATAATGACTACCTAATTTAGACTTTAATCCTTGCAAAGTTGCAATCCCTCTTAATGCATATGTATTCCTAGCAAACCATTCTCAAAGCGCTGTCAATCAAACGGGACACATATCAGCATAGCTGTCAAATGTCTCGGCCTCTCGGGCATGCGTCATGTGAGCATACAAACTAAACATCAACAACGTAGAATGACATTTATATTATACACGTACATGTACAGGTACATGCATGGATGAAAGTGGAAGTTTTGATAACTTGTGACTGTGTTTGCAGTTCTATTAGCCTTGCTGCTTAGATTATATTTCTATATTTGACTTTCAAAATGATAATATAGCTAATATTATAACTGAATAACTCAAAACAAACTTTGGTGTACGT
Organism: Capsella rubella; assembly: GCF_000375325.1. Taxonomy (NCBI): domain Eukaryota; kingdom Viridiplantae; phylum Streptophyta; class Magnoliopsida; order Brassicales; family Brassicaceae; genus Capsella; species Capsella rubella. The sequence goes on along the minus strand of NW_006238917.1, from coordinate 1,925,667 downwards.
AGTTTATCATCTATATGGTTAAAGAATGTGCAATTAGATATTGACGCTATGCGTGTCTTGATTTCCTTCAATACATTAGTGGAGTTTAGTACCAAAATAATGTTTAATGTAATAATTTTGCTATGCTATAAATTACAAAGAAACAAATGAAGAAAAAAAAATTGTTTACTACCACTATATAGAGATATGCATGTACGCTAATTAAGTCACTGATTAGGAAAGTATTAATTATCACTAATATATAAATTAAAACTTTGTGATTGTTGACGCTTTGTACGAAGGTATTTCTTTTCAATATATTAATGAAAATCTTTAATCATGGAAGTAATGAAGTGGCGCTAATCTCGTGTGTTCTGTAGACGTCAAAGATGGGTTTTTTTCGTTTCTAATAGTATAAATAAACTCCGTGGTGGAGTGTCGCTAATCTCGTCTACCATTGCTTTTGTACAGTTTATATTTTCATGCATTTTATATGGTACTAACAAGATAAAATTAATGCATTAAGATACAAAATTATAAGTGATGTCAATATAGTAATACATAAGTGGCAACTAGGAAGGAAAGGAGATATTAAAAAGAAAACTGAAGGAGTTTTATTAAATTGAAATTTTATTCTATTGGATGGCTGATTTTTTTCCTAAAAAGTAAAAACTATATGTCATTATAATGTTATATTAATAATGATTAAAATTCAGTGTGAATCAATATTTGCTTTCTCTTTGGTTTTGTAAATATTGAGTTTTCTGAAGAAAAAATGCAGACGGATTTTCCATTCCATATCAATGAAATACACTCAATAAATTCCTCTAAAAATCGAAATGGTAGTAGAAGATTGCATATTTGGATGGCCTTTTTGATATTTATGATCACAGAAAGTGTTGAATCAGAGAAAATCAACGGCTTAAACGAAAATATCCTAAACATCGTATCACTTGACTGATCTCAAGTCCTGTTTTAGCTCTGATTAAAACAAGGTTTGGATTTTTCTCAAAGGTGGTTGAAGAACTTAGCATAAAAAAAAGTGCGCACACAAACGTTGACATATTTGGTGTGACATTTTTTAATCCGCGGTGGAAAATATTTCCAAAATATTTACAATATTTTGTTTGAGCATTTTTGTGCAGGGGGGCGGCCATGATCATGCTCTATTATTATGTCTCTTCCCTTCATTGAACATGATATGTCTTCTCTTCGATTTTGCTCTTGTCAAGTATTTTCCAAAAAAAAAAGTAATAAATTATTGTTGTCAACTTGCCTACTCTTCAACTAGAGTGGGTTAGCATTCACACAAAAAAAAACATGAGATACTCATGTTGTCACTTTTGTTGTTAAACAAAATATGATTTCAAACGAAATTGTATTACAATTTAAACATTAAAAAACTTAGTAATCAGTAATACAATCAACATAACAATTTTCTTTTAAGTTAATATATATTACGAAAACATCCAGCACTTTCATATTGTCTACAAACCTAAACGAATCTTTACGAAACTACGTCAAGACGTAACTTTTTCATCAAGAAGGCCTATACTATTTTAAAGATCATATCATTTTCTTATTTCTTTCATCGAACAACATTTCAGAGGTAACAGTAATTACCCATCACTGACGACAGAGTAACTTTAATTGGTCAAACCAGAAAATTAAGACCACATGAGTTATTTTCATTATAAACTTCCGTTGCTTGTATGTTGCTGTATAACTTAAAAACACTTAATTACTTAGTTTAATACCATTGTTTTGCTTTTTAACTAGTTCCATCCTATAAATTCTGCTCTCCCTACCCAAACCATCCAAATATCAAAGCAAAAAGAAGAAGAAAAAGAGAGAGATGGGAAACAATTCAAGAGCTATCTTGTCTTTAGTTTTAGTGGTAGCCTTATGTGCTGCAATTATCATCACTCCCGGAATAGCTCATGTGCAACAACCACCACCGCGCTTGCAATTCCCAATCGATATGGAAAAATGTTGGTCATCTCTTTTCAATACCCATGGATGCGTGTTCGAACTCTACAAGTCAGTTTTCTCTGGTCAGTTTGGAAATGTAGGAGTTGCATGTTGCAAAGCATTCTCGACCATCGATGCTAACTGTTGGCCACATATGTTTCCGTTAAACCCCTTCTTTCCACCTCTTATTAAGGACAACTGCGCGCACATTCTCCCCAGTTCCCCCACACACCAGTGAAAGTTGAGGTTTTAGTCGATGTTAGTTTAGAAACCTAAGAAAATTCTTATTTTCATCATTTTTTCAGTTGTCTTATGAATATCATCCAATAAAGTGAATTTTCTTGCATAGTCAAATTTGACAATATGCTAATTTGTTAAATTACTTTATTACTGTCTTTGTTCACGAATACAATACGACAATACTAATATATTGTGGTGATAAAAGGATTAGTAGATTACACTAGACACTAGATTAGTTAGCTAATTCGAGAGACTATATATATATATATATTAGCTAGTGGTTTAATTCGGGGAAATAAATGAAGGATTCACTGAAGGTCTCTGTCATATACAATAAAGACTTCATGTATGATAATCACAGTTGATACTTGCTATATAGGAGAACGACTTGTAACAACCAAACCCATCTGTATCCCTCCATTTGATATCTACGGAAATTTAAATTAGCTAAGCTAACATGCATATTTGACCACACTTAAACCCACTAATTACAACCGGATATATTAAGTCCCTAAACCGATATAACTAGACCAGAATCAAAACCACACGTACCAACTCCTAAACCGTTTCTGCATGAATTTATTGAAGTATCCGAAATTGAAAATAAAACCAAATGTTTGGACCACTAACTTAAGATTTTTTGAATTTTGTATTTCATTTCACATTGAAACACGGCGACTTTAATGTTAATCTCGAAGACATTAATTTGCCAGTTGATTTGAGAAATTAATTCGAAAAATATTTTTCTTCTTCAAATTGAAAGGCTTACTTGACTTTGAAATTCCTGTAAGAACAACTAATTACGAATTAGCGTTTCGTTCGTTTAATTCAAACTCTTTCGAACCGATCATTTCGTCTCCTCCCACGCGTTTAATTGACCCAATATGCTTTGTATTGAATATTGATCAACTTAGTATTGATGATCTAATTTGTGTTAGATAGATATACTCTTATTACATAAAATAATTGATATTTTCTTTTACGATTTTTTTTTAATACCGGATGCCATCGTTCGATCTTACTAAATATGTAATTTTTTTTTGCTTTCTATTCCTATGTTTTAAAAGAAGCTATATCTTAAAAAAAAAGTTACATATGCACACTTCGATTAGCATTTTAAAAACTTTGAGTTTGAATTGTAGTTTCTTGATTATGATTTTCTTTTTCTTGGTCAGCATCAACCGTTACTCTCAAAGGTAATTTAATTTCTTTCGTTTCTTGCACTTATTTCCCATTTCATTTTCCTACATTCTAAAATAGAGGTCATGATAACCAAAATATAAAATATTTCCAAAACAAAAATCAAAAGCTTGATTGAGAAGGGGATGATGACGTGGCCGGCTGGATCTCCACCCTCACAGACGACGACGCCGGTTTACACTGTGCAGAGCCCACAGAACACAGACGTCGAAAAGATATCGACCGTTTCAGGTTTTAGCCCATACGGATCACCCATGAACCGTCAGGGCCACGTCAGCCACTACCACCATGACTCTGCGGCCGAGTCATCTTCGACTCCACGGTTCTCTGGCCCATTGAGAAACGAGTACAGAAGTGTCCAAGTGCATGATCTTGACCGCATAATCCACGAGGATGATGAAGACTACGATGAAACGGACGGTCCGAATGAGATGAGGAGAAGGAAGACGCGGTTTTGCTTGTGGTTGTTGTTTACGTTGGTGTTTGCCTTCACCCTCTTCTGTCTCTCTTTGTGGGGCGTTTCCAAATCTTTCTCACCTATTGTAACTTTGAAGGTAAGTGATGAGATAGAGCTTTTGATCACTTCCAACACAAAATTTTACATTTTCCTTATATTAAATAATGACGAAGATGCATGTCACATTTTTTTTTTGCGTTTCATTTTCATATTTAATTTCGAATTCACCTATTTTAACATCAATTGGTATTATTCAATGCAGAGATATTTTACAAATAATGATGCATATAACTTATTTTACTCACAAATTGAAAATTATTCACATTAAAAATAAAAATAAAAATAAAAATCAGGATATGGTGTTAGAGAGCTTGAACGTGCAGTCCGGGAGCGACCAATCGGGAGTGCTCACTGATATGCTAACCCTAAATTCAACGGTCAGGATCTTGTATAAAAACCCTGCAACGTTCTTCACTGTCCACGTCACCTCCTCTCCCCTCCAGCTCAGCCATTCCCAGCTCATCCTCGCCTCCGGTCAGGTAAAACAATTTCATACTTACTGATTAAACCGGGACGGTTTGTGGTCCATGTGGACTAATTATTTTCGCAATTTTTACTCTTTGTGTGACAAAAAAAAATAGATGGAAAAGCTCTCTCAACGAAGGCAAAGCGAAAAAATCATTGAGACCAAAGTAATAGGGGATCAAGTTCCTCTGTACGGAGGCGTACCGGCTCTTTATGGTCAACGAGCTAAACCGGACCAAGTCGTTTTGCCTCTTAACCTGACCTTCACGTTACGATCACGAGCCTATGTGCTCGGCCGATTGGTCAAGACTAAGTTCCAATCGAACATCAGATGCAGCATCACTTTCTATGGCGATACACTTGGCAAGAGACTTGACCTCTCCAAGAATTGTTCTGATCATTGACCAATATGATTATTATATATCATCAGTTCTGATTTAGAGGGGATGAAATTATTTCATGATATAATCGGTGAGATATACATGTAAAGATGTGAAACTGTTTTTTTTTTTTTTTTAATATTACATTTTTCATTTTCATACTCAATAGTTTAGAATTAATTAGCACTCGTTCTAGAATGTTGTTATCGATATCTTTATAAGTACATATTTTGATCGAACGTCATAAGTTATAATTCATAACTGTAGGTTTCCTCTCTCCCTCTATTCATAGAAAAATCCCAAGTTTATATATCTCGTGTGCCACGAAACCTATTTACATTCTAACAATGACAAGAATGTTTTATGGATTGAAGAAGTTTGCATGCAAACCCTTTTGAGCCAAATGCATAGCCGAGGCAACCAAAAGCAAAACGCTGAGAGAAGCACCCAAGCAACCCATCAAAACGTTGAACAACCACATTGGGCTTTTCCTTTGGGGCTTTTTGATAGAGATCCACATAAAAGAGGGATACGTAAACGTCACAAGCAAGGCTATTGCTCCGATAAGAACCGCTAGATAAGGCAAGAACGGGAATACAACGGCTATAGAGAAACAAACCATACCCAAGAACACACGCAACATCATCCGGACAATGATGGAGGCAGGCTTTTGTTTCTTGGTTGTGTACACCATCTCTGCGTTGTCACACGCCGGCATTAAATTTATCGGATATGAACATAAGCAAGAGAAGATGAACGTTAGGTGTATGAAACATGCTGCTTGCTTCGAGTGCTCTTGTGTGTAAAGTTTCAGATAGTTGCCTACAGGACCTCCCGTCGCCGGAATCTATAATAAGTACAAATACAAACATACATTATTACTTTGAAAATCAAAATATCTTATTTTTAAAACGTAAATGCAAACAAACACACAAAAAAAATGTAGTAGTACTGTTGGGTTTTGTCGTTTTGACATACCTTGTCTCCGTAGGCCCAATATACAACAACCGATAATGGAAACATACAAATCGCGATGAGAGTTTGAGACATCATTACTGCTCTCCACATTGTCGTACTTGAAGGGTTCTTTGAATCGGAAGGAAGAGTACCCTACAAATATCACCCAAACATAACCAAATTATTAATATTCAACGAAAACAAAAAAATATTTTGGTTCCATGTAATCATGTTTTAAATGGGAGTTCATTAAGACCTGTATCTCAAGGACGAGGTTGTTCCCACGAAAGACTAGAGCTATCAATCCAATAGCGTTGAAAATGTGAACGAAACTTTTATCGGACGTAGCGTATCTGACTTGAGTCTTTTGAGCATCACTAGTTACAGGCAAAATCCATATAACGGTGCAATACGTGACTCCCATAATAGCACCGATCACGGAGACTCCAAAAAGAGAATTCAGATTGGGAAACTGAGACATGACGATTGCAATGCAGCTAAAAACCAAGAAGCATTGCACTGAAGTAAGTGGCGCAGTGTTATCTTCAGACATAATCTGTAGAAGTTGCTGTATCGATTTCCCTCCGGTTATAACCAAAATCGTACAGGCTCCTCCTGAGAGATACATCACAGGGAATATTGCGAGAAGTTTCCCAAGCTTCACACCTAAATTAATTACAAAAAAAAAACGGTACCGTTTTAAGAAACCACATAACTCTTAACAATGAATATATGAATTAAAGAATTTTATTAAAAACAGTTACATACCAAATGAAGCGATTGCGAGTCTCACGAATCTGCTGATACGTATTCCAGGTACGGCTTCGTGGAGATGAACAAGAAGCCATGTCGTGTAGAGCTTCCATACAAACCCTACCGTTAAAATTATCGTTCCCCAAACCCTGCAAAAATATAAATAAAATCTTTAAACCGTATACACATAGTATTATTATTCACACCAACAAGAAAGAAAACAAATTATATATAAAGAGTAGTTAAAGCAGAGGTTTTTAAAATCGGAGAAAATAAAGAGAATCTTGATTAGTACCATCCGAGTGCTGCGAAAGCTGCAGGAAGAAGAATCACTTGGAGACCAATTCCTGAACAGAGAAGATGAAACGTCGCCGTATAAACATTCCCTTTTCTTGATTCTGTGATCGGCAGCCACTCTTCTACCGGGATCCGTCCACCATCACCGCCGGTTTTAACGCCGGAGATTGGTTCTGGATCCGTGGTAGGGGTTGGTGACATAAATAAAGGAGAACCACCACTTTCTTGTGATTCCAAATCAAACAATTTTCCCAATGTTGTTATAGGCATATTTTGTATCCCAACCAAAAAAAAAAAAATATTATTTTTTCGCTAAGGCGTTATTTACGCAAAACCACAAAAGCTATGTATTTTCTCTCCATTCATTGGATTATATAGTTAAATTTCTTGGGCTGTCTGCCTTAATTAATTGACTTTGAAACTCTTTTTCCAAAAAAATCATAAAGATTAAAAATATATACTACTTTTTTAAGTGCTCAAGAGAATCTCTATAGTTTATTATCACTAAACGGTTAATATATCTACTTACCATTTTTAATTATCAAAAAATTTTAACGGTAGAAATTATTACCTACTATGACATAAGCATTAATGACGCAATAAATATGACGTAATCAGTTACATCACTTTCAATACACTAGTCAAGAGCGAGAGACCTACAAAGCTGGTATATATCGAAGTCTTCTTATTTTGTTCGGTTTCAAGTCAAGAGCCAAAAAAAGATACCAAACTGGTTCCGCGTTAGATTTGTGTTCATTGTTCCATTGGACTTTGTTTTGCTCTTCTTGGGTGTTTGGTCAAAGCAGGCGTCAACTTTGAGCCAAGCTTCCACCCATGACCCATCGTCTCTTTGTTTACACATTCAAGTGGCTAGAGGTGATAAACGTGTTTAGTGTTGCTTTTGAGTCGACTTTTTTTTTTTTTGTTATAAAACAAAATAATGAAAAGTATGTGGAAAAATGATTTAGAGAGTAGGGATCTAGTCATCTACTTTTACAACTCATATCTTCGTGAAACCAAATGAGATACAAAGTCTAGTTGTAAGTGAGAATTTAGACTCAGGTTTAGCTTCAGAAAGTAGCTTCAAGTCTTAGTGGTAAGTCAGGATTAGTTGTTTGGTACATTTGTCTTTTGTGCGCATTAAGAGTCGATGGGATGCGGATATCTTGTTTTCTTGGTATTTGTAATCTTTTTTTTTTTAATCGATACTATTATTCTTTTACTTTATAGTATGTACTTATATGCTAACAAGCCAATTGGCTATTTGATCCATCTTAATTTAAACTAAACTTTGCTTAGACGTATGAAAAATACAAAATTTAACCAAAAAAATATATTGCAATATTCATTTCAAAGTTCACATGTAAGTTTCAAAACCGAAGTAAAAAAGATTAAATTCGAAGTTGACTTAAAAATATATATATATATCTGATTTGGTAACAAGTGATTGTTATTTATTTTGGGGTCAGCTAATTAGAGAAACTTAACGTTAACTACAGTCAACTAAAACCAGTCAAACAGTTAACTAAAAGTTTAGGAATTCACATTTCTTGACTCAAGTTGATGATAATGACAAGCTAAAAATTTTAAATATATAAAGTGTTGGACAATCCATGTTTAAATCCTTAGTTCGGTACTCTTGATCTTGCATACATTATCGTCATATCCTTAGATGAATGGTGCAATCGTGAAGCTTGAGGCAAGCCTACTATTTGAAAATTACGTTGTCACATTAACCTCGTACGACCTGTGTTAATTTTTTTTTCTGGATAAAGGGTTTTTAATTTTTTATTTTTTTATCTATGTTCCAACATACGAAATTGAATTTGAATTCCTTTTACGTGTTTCGGTAGTTTCCTCGTGATCACCGATCGAAGTATTGACAAGTCTTAACAAATTAAAGATAATTAGGAAATTACACAATTTTGGGTCTCTTTGTGATATATATATTTTTTTCGCAGAATAATAATGTTCGAAATAGACTGTGCAACAGTGCAAGTGTTGCCAGTATGAACGCAACTGTTTGCTTGTAATATCTAAAAGAAATCAAAATATCTTCTTTTTTTCTGTGGGTAAAAGAAAAAAAAAATATCTTATTTCAGAAATTATGACAAAGAATATGTAATTATTGTTCGTCGAACTTCATACACAAAAGTAAAATCTCATCAACTCCCACTAACAAAACAGATCGAATCAGACATGAAATAATCGTAAATACGAGTGGATTTTACGCATTTGATTGACGCAAAGATGTCTATATATATAATATTTCATTTCTTTCTCTTACATGTGAGAAGATAAAAATAGATAACGAGTATTACAATACAAATATTTTTCATGACTACAGAAAACAAAATAAATCTAATTTTAAACAATCCAAATAATCTGTTAAATATAAATGGTTTCCATCTGCTTATGTGTGGCTAAGCTGTGAGCTGAAGTCAAAGAAAAAAAATCATCTGTTAAACACAAACTGTTTCCATCTGCTTATATGTGTGGCTAAGCTATAAGCCTAAGTCAAAGAAAAAATGTCATCTGTTAAATACAATCTGTTTCCATCTGTTTATATGTGTGGCTAAGCTGTAAACTCAAGTCAAAGAAAAAGAAAAACTATTTACATATATATCTATATATCCAAATCATCTGTTAACTACGAATTGTTTCCATCTGTTTATGTGTGGCCAAGCTGTAAGCTCAAGTGAAAGACAAGGATGGTTTTGCGTTAGATTGTGTCAAGTTAAACACTATTAGATGAAACGAGTTAGGTTTGGCACTACAAGAATTTTTAGGTGTCGGTCGTGATACTAGTTGGTGGTACTTAATTATGACTCATCATTTTTAATAAAACAAAATTCTGTTTTAAAAAAAATAATAATAATGTAAAAAATACGAGCGGTCAAAGTTCCAAAAGTAACCATAAGTAAAGTGGTCCTCATCAATTGAGGATTTAGCTAAGTAGGTTCCTCTGTTCCTTTACGTGATGGTGATGTGTAAATTATTATATCAGAAACATGAAAGCGAAATAATTAGACATCTCACTATAATGCTGTCTCATGCACTTGGTAATTTTAAACCGACATAAAGTAAAAGAAAAACTAATCATTATCAGTCACTTTAAAATTATCTTTGAAGGTGAACCTCATTCATGGTGTCGTGGTGATATACACAATTACGACGACTGTAATAAACAAAACTGACTTACGAAGATCAAAGGTAAAAATCATCAGATTACAAAGATCAAAGGCCATGCTAATTTGCTGTATCAGTAAATTGCTATATTGAGGATACAGGTTAGGTTGGGTATAGTTGAATGGTACTATAGATAGATGCGTAAGTACTATTGCTAGCTTCCTTGTTGTTCATTTCATCTCAACTTGATCGTTATCTTAAGGAGCCATATATTGAATTAAAGGGACATTGCCTTTGTAGCTCAGCCAAACGAAACTTCCTCTAAAGTGATATATAATTGCTAAAGTGTACAAAAACATGCAAAATGTACGTAGTTACACCGGCAAGGCAACAAAGACTATTTACTTTCTTAATCTTTGTTTTTTAAAAAAGCAATGCGTCGGACCCAATTAGTATATTGAGGTGGCTATATTTTATATCGTAAATCCATAGACGGCCGGCCAAAGGGATCTATTTGTTTTAATATGAGTATCGCCATCGGATCACACTAACTTATTGGAAGACAAAAAAGCTTAAAAAAGGTGTGAGAAGCAACTTAATACAAAAATATACATACGTATATCAGTATATGGATTGAAAAAGAGACGAAGGCACTAATTGGTTATGTACTTTAATTAGTAAGCTGAAAGCCTCAAATGCAAAAGTGTAGCCAAGTGGAATTGTTCGGAATTTTTTAGGTCTTTTTTTTCATAGTTTCAGTTTCATTAGTTTTTTATAATGGAAAAAAGAGATGGGCCTAAATCTTGGGTTTAGAGATCCAAAGTTAGAAGCAAAATGTGTAAAATCAATACTGGGCAAAAACATAATTGAGGAGCCAACCATTGTACCTCCGTCATGTTTCTTTTCACGACACGATGATCTCTATCGAGAAAATTATTATGATCATGCACACACATTCGTCACAGAGAGACCTTTTAAGCAAACAACAAGTTCTCATTGAGCCAACAAATCGTTGATTATTGGAAAAGGTAGTTAAAGAAGGGGAGCTTAGCATTTATTTGACCGAGTCAAAGTTAGGCAATTGACCCAAAAAGAAAGATGAGAAAAAGGAGTGAGTGCTGTTCAGATTTTAGAAAAGCAAACTACGTGTCGTTTAGATACAATCCTACCAGGTACATGTACAAAATGTGTAAACCAAACAAACTAATAATAATGGAATGTTGTGTCAGGAGGAGAAAGAACCAACCATCCCTACTTGTTGACACCAACAAGTATGGGTCATAATGTGGGATCCATCAAATTTAGCCACTAGTGTGGATTCAACCCGAACTCGACACGTTTGAGCCAAAGGACGAAACATTGAATGGAGAAAAGTGGAGAAAAAAACGGTTCGATGATGAACCATCCTCCATCCATCCTTTCCTAGAAAAGAAAAAACCAAAGATATATACCTAACACACCAAAGGTTCTTATGACATCATCACACCAACTTTGAAAATGAAGTTAGGAACGAGAGATATCAATGTTGGGTTTGCCACAATTATATAGGTAACTTTCCATCCAAATGCTTTAAGTTATGCTTTCTAACACTGTTTTAAGTTTCTTGTTCTTGTAGTTACTTTTGAATTTTAATTGATCCTTTAAGTGTCTTTTTTTAATCAAACCATAAAAGCAAACCACTCTTTCAACTATAAAAAGGAAAAGAAGAAAGCTTGTTACTCGAATACAATTGGATATATGGAACAGTACTGTCTGTCTTTGCTGCTTTCTTGTGTCTATATAATTTCTTGTCTCATTGTCTAAGTTGCATCACAAAGTGAAACAAGAATGACTTAGCTTGAACCACACGTTCATCTTCCAAGAAAGAAACTTTTTTTTTCTTCCCCAAATCCACCAGAGAAACAAGAAAAAAAAAAAAAAAAAAAACAAACTGACTTAGCTAAGAGTATGGAAATAGTGAAGTCGAGGTTCAAGAGGGTTTGTGTGTTCTGTGGTAGCAGCAGCGGGAACAGAGACTGCTACAAAGATGCTGCCACTGATCTAGCTCAAGAGCTGGTTCGGCTCTGCTTAAATTTTAAATAGAGTCTGAAATCCCTGAATAGGTCTTGACTTTTCACTCTGTTTCCTCTGTTTTTTAAACAGGTGACGAGGAGATTGAATCTTGTGTATGGAGGAGGAAGCATTGGTCTCATGGGCTTGGTCTCACAAGCTGTTCATGAAGCTGGAGGACATGTACTAGGGTATGTATGCTCAAATTTATGTCCTCTTCACTTCAGTTTTGCGCCCTTCACTGCTTTAGTAACGACATCGTTGTGTGATTTGCTTTCACTTTGCTTTGCTTTCATGGGTTAGGATCATACCAAGGACTCTTATGGACAAAGAGGTAGGCATAAACTCTTTACGTTTTAGCTTAAATGATTACATTATTTTCAAAAGGAGTCCTCTCTGAAATGTGATTTTATAATAGATAACCGGAGTAACATATGGCGAGGTACAAGCTGTGGCGGATATGCATGAAAGGAAAGCAGAAATGGCACGCCAGTCGGATTGTTTCATTGCACTACCAGGTACATAATAACTGACTAGCTTAGATACTTTGTAAAACTTGAACATAAAACTAGGTCTGGATGTTTCAAGTTTAGATATTTCTTCCAAAACAAGATCTAAACTTTGTAATAAACTTCCAATTGCTCTGTTCTTGCAAATTGTTATCAGGTGGGTATGGAACGCTGGAGGAGTTATTGGAAGTAATAACATGGGCACAACTTGGAATCCACGACAAGCCTGTAAGTACTATTAAACTGACTCTGGTAATCACTATAGCCAAATTATAAACAATGTCTTGATCTTTTGTGTTTCCACTTTGGGGGGAACTTTTGCAGGTGGGTTTGTTAAATGTGGATGGTTATTACAATTACCTCCTCACTTTCATTGATAAAGCCGTTGATGATGGCTTTATTAAGCCATGTCAACGTCACATCTTTGTCTCTGCCCCTAATGCGAAAGAGCTTGTCCAAAAACTTGAGGTGGGTGTCCACCAAAATATTGCTTTGTTTTTCTCTTGAGATTCTGATGAAGGTAACAAAGACAAAAGCTTTGCAAGCGAAATTGAGATTTTGTGCTTTGATTTTCCTCAGGCATATGAGCCAGTGAGTGAAGGAGTCATAGCAAAATCTAGGTGGGAGGTGGAGAAGAGAGTGCAAGTGCAACAGCCTCAACAAGTAGTGTTCTGTTCTAACACAAGCATGCAGACTGAGATTGCTCTCTAGACTACTTTTGGAGGGTCTTTTGTCTAAGAATTCGAAGTGTAGGGATAAAATTGTGAGATATATTAAAGTTTGTTGCTTTTGTTGGGTTTCTTTTGTCCTCTTTCTTGAGACGATCTCATCGACCAAATCTTCTTGATATATTTATAATGGACGTGGTCGGTGTTTGATGTACGTAGATTAAAATCCTTAATGATCTGGATTAGAAAATGGAACATATATAATTAGTGTGTAAAATCACTATTTCTTCTGCGTTCATCACTTTTGCAGACCATTCATATATACAATCAAGATTAGGAGACCTCATTTATTTTATTTTATTTTTAGCCATGTTTTTTTATGCATTGTCCCTCCCAAAAAGATATGATGTATTTCATACCCAAGAAAAAAGTATATTTGAATATATACCAAGAAATAAATGTGCACGAGGGATTCTGCACCTTATTGGCTTAGTTTAAGGCAAATTCAGTAAGGCTTGTCTCCTTGGAGTTGATGGTAACAGCACCATTCATGCATATATTCTCTCTCAAAATCTCATGTGCAACCAATAGATATTAATTAGTATATTACAGTACATGATACAACTACTAGAGCCTTATAAATACTGGAAAAAAAAAATTAAAATTTGCAGTGTAGGAGGCAGACAATATCTGAATAACATAAATGTATCCACGAGTGGCACAAATAAATATCATATGCTTGAAGGAGACAAGCCCTACTGGTTGTGCATGTTCCTACACCAATAAGATGCAGAATCGTAGCTAATTCATGTGATCAGATCTGAATAATGTATATTGCTTATGCACATTGGATGATGCGTTGGGGTGAGTGGATGGAGGGAGACATTGCAGAAACATCGGTTTCTATTATTCAAATTCGAACCACTTTAAGATTCCTTCCTTAGTGTTGTATAAATGTATTGACCGGAGAGCCAATGAAGACAGAACAAACATCTAAGCATTTTCTTCATCTCAAAAACAGAGAAAGAAAGCTCAAACAAGAAAATGGCAGTCTCCTTCCATGTTCGATCTAACAGCTACCCTTCAAGGCAACACCCTCAAGCCGCTCATGTCGATGAGCAATTGACCCGATTGAGATCTTCTGAGACATCTTCTTCATCTTCTATCTGCCAAAGACTTAGCGACCTGCAAGATTTACATGATTCTCTTGAAAAGATGATTCGCTTATCTGTCACCAACCAGGCTTTATCCCAAGATCAGATTGAGAAGCTTCTTGGTGGATCCATCAAGATCTTGGATTTATGCAACCTTGCCAAGGATGGTTTGTCACAAATGAAAGAGAGTCTCAAGGAGATCCAGTCTATTGTAAGAAGAAAGCGTGGAAATCTATCCGCTGAGGTCAAGAAATACTTAGCCTCGAGAAAGTTTCTCAAGAAATCATTCCAAAAAGTACTCAAGAGTTTAAAAACCAGCCAAAACAAGAACAATGACGCTTTGGCTGTGTTTGGAGAAGCAGAAGCCGTAACAGTTGCTTTGTTTGAAACTATATTTAGCTTCATGTCCGGATCAAAGGCTTGTGGCAAATGGTCAGTGGTCTCAAAGATGATGAGCCAAAGCATAGTTACTTGTGAAGCTGAAGCAAATGAATTCACGAGAGTGGACTTGGAGCTCCAATCAGAGAAGTCTTTGAAGGTGGAGAATGTGCAGATCTTAGAGTCATGCATTCAAGATCTTGAAGAAGGAATTGAGTCACTCTCTAAATCATTAATCAAATACAGAGTCTCAGTTCTTAACATCTAATAGGTCGTTATGCCCACAATTGTTTGTATACATAGGAAATGTAAATATTAATTAACACAAAACTAATACAACATTCTTTGATATAATTAAGTTCTATCATTTCTTCTTTAATTCTTTCCCAACATAAGAAGTGAAAACATCCCAACAAGTTAAACAACAAGCATTCATGGATATATGCGGTTTAAAAACCCTGACAATGTTTCACTCTATGTCCTAGTCCATAATGAGCCTTAAAAAAAGTTGGAGCCAACAAGTTACCCTAACGTATGCTATCAATGAGACAAGTAGTGGAATTGTTACTTTCGCCCCAAGAAACTGTTTTGGGTTTCTTAAGAAGTTAAGATTCAAATTTTGGTCGAGAAAGGTAGTGAAATATTCGGAACAAAGCAGCCAACGACGGTTTATGCTCGTAAAGGAAATTTAAAAATGGCGAGTGATAATTTTATTCTCTTTCAGAAGGAGATTATTCATTAGTTTCCTTAAATAGTGACAAAATATATAAAACCCTGGAGGAAAATGTAAAAATTTAGTTTTCTTTTTTTATGCGTCGTACAAATGTAAAAAATACTTATATTTACTTGTACAAAATGTAAAATATCCTAAATAACATTATATAAATGGGTGTATATAATTACAATTTGTGTAAAAAGAACACAAAGTTGAACAAAAAAAGTCGAATTTGTGAGGAACAAGAAAAGAAATTATGAGTACTATTACTGCTTGCATCATAGCTGCCGTGGTTGTTGTGGTTGTGCTGATGATGGGCCTTTCGTATTGTTGCATTTACAGATGGTGGAAATACGCAGATAATGTATCCTCAGTGCGACCTATTTCACTAGCACAATTAGGTAAAATATTCAAAACATTATATTTCTTGTTCTTTACCTTTACAAGAATTACAAACATATTTTTTACTCTCTTTTTTTTTTTTTACATTGGTTTCAGAGATGACGATGACATAAACAAACCAGGATCTTGATCCTACAAAATAAAAGAACAGGATATGGCGAGTAGTTTTTTGGTTTTCTTACTGCTTTAGATATTTTATTTTTATTTTAATGATATGGATTATGAATGATGTTGACAAAAAAAAAAAATTGAATAGTTTTTCTAATTATTAATATGAAGAGAATTAACTTATTATATTAATTATACTATCATATGTTTCAATATGAGACAAAGTTTTTTCATGTGCCAAGTGGAATGTTTCATAACAAACCAATTTATTCACACACTCAAGATCTTAGCAATTTGGGCTGTTATATCATCTAATAAATTGTGTTATAGTTTGGGCCTATAAGAAATTCAGGCCCATAAATGAAAATAAAAAAATAAACCCAAATTTGTCAAAATGGAAACATCATCTACATCGT
Organism: Capsella rubella; assembly: GCF_000375325.1. NCBI lineage: Eukaryota > Viridiplantae > Streptophyta > Magnoliopsida > Brassicales > Brassicaceae > Capsella > Capsella rubella. The sequence goes on along the minus strand of NW_006238917.1, from coordinate 1,909,380 downwards.
GATGATCGAAATCATCACAGCGACCTACTCTAAAGCAATGGCCGTTGCTCCACTATTCCTCCTCCACGTCATCACACTACTCTCTCTCCCTTCTCTTCCCATTTCCGCCGCTAACTCCGATGCATATCCTTCCATTCCCGGCACTGCTCCTATCGACGGAGGTTTTCTCGATGAGCTCAAGCCTATCCGCCGCGAAGTCTACGGGGAAGGCAAAATCTACGACATCAGTCACCGTTACACTCCGGAGATGCCGTCGTGGGACTCGTCGGAAGGACTCGGAAGGTTTCTATGGTTAGCTGCGAGTATGAAGAACGGATCTCGCGCTAACAACTCTGAGATGAAGATCCCCACGCACACTGGTACTCACGTTGATTCCCCTGGACACGTGTACGACGACTATTACGATGCTGGTTTCGATGTTGACTCGCTTGATCTTCGAGTTCTCAATGGTACTATATGATCTATAAAAGAGCCTTGTTCCATTTGTTTATTGTATCCCTCTCAGTTTGGTTTGGGTTTCGTTTGTAGGTCTTGCCTTGTTGGTTGATGTTCCAAAGGATAAGAACATAACTGGTAAGTGAGACTTTTGTTGGCTACTACAACTTTGATTAACTAAATTAAGCTAAAAGACTGTGATTACAAGACTAAGCTTCAAATCCAGTATTTAGAAACTTTGTTTTATTTTTGGCTCTGATCTTGTAATGCTTTTCTTTCTGATTGGGTAGCCGAAGTGATGAAATCTCTTCACATTCCAAAAGGAGTTAGTCGTGTACTTTTCAGAACACTGAACACTGACAGGTAATATTTTTTAGTAATTCTCATTTGGATAAATATTAATTCTAATAGAATGTATCAGTGATCAGCTTTTGGTCATCTGTTTAGTTCGGAGTTTCTGAAGTGAGTGTTGGGTTTGTTTAACTATGGATGTAAACATTTCAGGCGTCTTATGTTCAAGAAAGAGTTTGATACAAGCTATGTCGGATTCATGAAAGATGGAGCGCAATGGTTGGTAGACAACACAGATATCAAGCTTGTCGGTAATAATCAAACTATTCACCTTTTCATTTGGATGTTTCTGTTTTCCTTGTTCATGTTTTGTGTTAGTTATCAAACCGAGTTTGAAGCAATGACATCTCTAAGATTTGATTTTTTGACTTGTACTTGTTGGTTGAGTTTTGGTGAAATGGTCTTTAACCTGAGTTTGGTGTATCCATCTTAAAATGTAGGTATTGATTATTTATCAGTAGCTGCATATGATGATCTGATTCCGTCTCACCTAGTATTCCTCAAAGACCGGGTAAGCAATCTTATCTTTTAAGTTTTGCTAACTAGATCAGTCCAGAACAATGAATATTTGATATTGATGGTTGAGAAAAATATAAAACCTTGACAGGAGACTATCCTTGTGGAGGGATTGAAGCTGGATGGTGTGAAGGCAGGAGTCTACACTGTCCATTGTTTACCACTAAGACTGGTTGGAGCAGAAGGGGCTCCAATTCGTTGCATCCTCATCGATTGATTATCTCCTCACAAACCAGCCAAATCTGAAGTTGTCTGTAATCAAGCTTGCTTAGCGTTATGAACTGAACATCAGTTTTAGCAAGATTTTATGCAACCAATGTGGAGATTGAAGTAGGAAGCAATAAGAGAGGTGCAGAGAAGACGAAGTTGAGGAGAAAGAACCACTTAAGAAGGAAGATTTCTATGTATAATAACGGTTTGTACTTAAGATCTTAGGCTTAACAATAAATCAATGAAATATACTTTTAATCTGTCGAGGTTGCAATTTAACTATGAAAAACATGAAAGAGTGAGACGAAAACGCCTATGAGAAAGCAATGCACTCTGCTTACCTTTTTCTCAAAGATGTGGGTTCAAGTCTCGGAAATGTTCTGCTTAAGACGTGGCTAAGCATCTCAAGGAACAGAAATTGGTGATGCCGGGACACAGAGAGTCTAGTTTGCACAAGTAGGTAAACGGCTATATCGCAACATCTTTTGGAGGAAACTGGTGCACTCACTGTTTTTACTGACCTCATGGGAGCTATTGGGTAAGGCACCGGAATCTTGCTTGCTGTCTCTACCATATACATCAGTGTTTTTGAGACTTTTGACAACGAAAACTCCAGAGAGTGAGGCTACTATGGGCTCTCATTGCTTCCAGCCTTGCACAATCAAACACTCCTAAAGATATAGCTTTAGTTTATTTCTGTCAATAAAATAAAGATATAATGAATTCATTGCCATGTATTCAGATTAAGAGCAGTAAATCATTAATCATGGTTTTAGTTCCACGATCAGGGAGATTTTGTATTTGAAATTGAGCTTTTACTATGAAGCTTTCTGTTACATCACTTAAGAATTAAAATAAAAGGGTTATACAGTATCGAGTTGGGAAAACACTGATATTATGTCAAATGGGCTCAAAAAGAATAAGAGGGAGATACCTTTTTCCTTTGATAGGCCCATTTAAGTTGTTAACATTAACAACAATAGTAAAAAGATCCCACATCGGGTTATCTGAAGAGAAGAACCTGTGTTTATAAAGAGTTGGATTGACACCAGTGATTGTCCCTTCGGGGACATCCGATAAAATTGGAACGATACAGAGAAGATTAGCATGGCCCCTGCGCAAGGATGACACGCACAAATCGAGAAATGGTCCAAAAATTTTTTGGAAAAATTTCAGATCGATTTGGGTTAGGGTGAACCGATTCTCCATGTATTAGCCTATTTCAGATCGATTTGGGTTAGGGTGACCCGATTCTCCATGTATTAGCCTATTTCAGATCGATTTGGGTTAGGGTGACCCGATTCTCCATGTATTAGCCCTTAGCCGTCTAGATGATCAGAGTGGTTTTGCTGGGTATTATTATGATTATCCGTGAAGTGACAAGAAATTTGATTTTGAAAAGCATTTTATTTGGGTAAATGTGTTCTCAAGATAAACAGGTTCATCATCTTTGAGCTACTTGGTTACTACTAATGCCATGAGGCTACCATTGATTTGGACATCAAAGTCACTCAACGTCCACCATGTTTAAGTCTTGAGTTTGGAATTTGGAAAGCAGAACATGATCCATAAAAGAGCAATTTGTATTTTCGAAACTCTTGTCCATTAAAACTTACAGCATGTATTGCATACAAACAAACAAACATCAATTTTCTTCTCTCCCTATGGTTACATTACATCCCCAATCAACAATCATAGCAACAAGTTTTAACCGGTTTTCTCTTTCTTCTTCTTAAAAAGAATTCTTGAAGCTCGTTAATTTTTTTACAACAAGATGTAACACTTTGTGTCTCAAGGATCAAGATCCTCTGCCACCTCGTTGTCTCTTCTCTTCGAGCTGAGCTGCTTCGTTCAACATATCGGCTGCGTCTGTGTTCATATTCAGCTTCGCTAACGCTACAGACTGCATGTAGAAAGCCGTTGGCCAATCTGGATACACGCATTGTGCTTGCATCGCGTCACGTAGTGCTGCGTCTGGTTGATCGCATAGTAAGTAGCATAGACTTCGCCTACCAAAAACAGTTGGAGACACCATTGTTCCAACGTCTATGAACTGCCCACAGAAGCAACAATTGTACCCATATGAGTTCTAATACTATCAGATAAACAATCTGGTTTTAACCCGATACCAATACCAAATGGGTTGGACATGTAAGAAGAAGTAGCCGGAAATCACTACCTGTGAGTAACAGTCAATGGCTGTTTTGAAATCTTTCTCGCGGAAAGATTGATCACCGCGTTTCCGTGCATCAAGCATATCTTTCATCTGTTGCGTCCATTCTTGGAATGATAACTGAAAATCCTCAAGAGTTAGCCAGCCTATTTTTTTACGCGTCTTAGCAACTGAAACCAAAACTACCGTCTAATTACCTCGTTTGTGCCTTCGTCGTCTCTGTAATGTGTCATGACCAAAATCTGATGAATAGCTGTGAGATCCATTCTTGAGCAGGCCTCACCTAATGGTGAAAGTGGCCTTTGTGGAGTCGAAGGTGCCTCCTCTTGCTTCTTTATTCCAAGCATCACATAAGAGGGAACCTGTAACCAAAATATTTAACATTTAAATGAATTCGAAAACAGGTAAATAAGAACTTGATTTAATTCAGAACTGGGATTTACAAGATCTCTTGCTTACGTCTGATTTAGTTTGCAATGGTGCAAGTGTTGCAACAAGATCTTTTGTATTGGGTCTCTCTCGAGGCTCATATTGCAAACACTGAGAGGCGAGTTCGACAACTACGGTAGCTTCTTCTGTTGAGAACTTTCCTTCAAGGTGTGAATCCATCAACAGAATAATATTCTTGCCACGTATCATATCAAGAGCCTAGAAGTAAGAGATATGATAATTACTTATCAAGATATCACTCACCCAAATTGATACCACAAAACTTATTAACTGGTATTATATGACATGAACATCTTTCAAACTTAACTATGCAAGAACGAAGAATCACATGGACATGTTGAGAGCTATATCTTATAATAGTGCTTAAAGAACAAGAGTGTAGCACATATAGTAGCAGTATGTAGTAGGAGACGGTGAAGGAGCAGTATTATCTTGTTTCTAGTAACCATGATCAGTGACCAACTAAGGTAGCTTCACATAACTTAAACCAAAATCATGACCAATGAGCGGATAATTTCACACCAAAACCACACATATTTGTAGTGGTATACTTGCTCCTACTCAAACATCTAGATAGGAACTTACATGGCTTGGAGGGATGTGCTTTCCGCTAAGCAAATCCAGAAGGACAGTTCCAAAGCTATAAGTAACACTTTCAGGGGTCACTCTTCCTACAACAAAAAATTTACCACACTGAAATCCATCTTTGAAAAAGTGCAAAAACATAGATGTGCGTATTATACTATTATGTTGATTGTAATAATCTTAGAAAGAAGAAACAAAGCTGTTGATTTACCATTTCTTAGATATTCAGGTGGTGTATATGCTAGATTTGTGCTATAACTTTTACCATCTCTACTGTTCTTCATCAATCCGAAACATGAGAGCCGAGGATCACCATCCTACAATGTTCATTATAAAAACAAACTAGTTAAGCTCCGCCTTAACATCACAATGAGACATCTCTTAAGCATGAAAGAACTCTTGAGAAAAGAAAAATACCTCATCAAAGAGAACCCTATAAGCATTTAAATCATGGTACAATGGACGACCTTCAGTACTACAATAATCCAAAGCTTCAGCTATGTAATATCCTACTCGCAACCTCATAGCCCATTCGATAGTCTGATTCTCCCCTGTGAATGACCAAAACAAGAATAAGATAAGAAACAAACAATGCACCCTTTAAGACATTCTAATTCACGTAAAGTAATCTCCTTTAGTCCATCTAACATCACAACCTTATATAGCATAAACCCATAAATGCAAGCTCTTTGCAATTGGCAAACACTGGATACTAAAGAGACTAAATTTCAGAGCTTTGGAGACACATTTACAACCTAACAGGACTGACAACCAAATTCATTGTTACTAATGAGAAAGAGGCATAAAAAAAGAAGAAAAAGAAGCATACAATGGAACAAATGCTTAGCAAGAGTATCATTAGGCATGAACTCAGCAACAAGAAGCCTTTCATCTCCATCACAACAATATCCAATCAAATTCGCCAACCGATTGTGCCTCAATTTCCCCACACCCCAAGCCTCTTCCTGAAACAAATTGAAGAAAGAAAAAAAAAACACAAATTTTCAGAGAAAAAAATCCGACAAAAATAGAATCAAACTAAAGGGTTTTGTTTAATATGCTTACAGCAAATTGTTTAGGCTCAGGCCAAGCCATCTTAGTAAACTTCTTGACAGCGATCCAACGACGGTTCTGAAGTCGGCCTTTGTAAACAAGATTTGGGGCTTTCTCACCACTCTCTGATACGATGTTGTCGGAACTGAAGTTGTTGGTGGCTGCTTTAAGGTCAGCGAAAGAGAACTCAGAGAAAGATGGGATTCCTCCTCCACCTCCTCCTCCTCCTCCTCCGCCGCCTACAGCACTACCCCCGCCTCCTCCGATTCCGCCGTTATCAGCCGCCGTAACGCCTCCGTGGCTGTTCTGAGAGAGTTGTGACGGCTGAGCTCCATCTTTCCCAAGTGGGTTTTCACGGGAACACAAGGATTGACAACAACCCATCAAAAAATATTTTCTTACCCAAGTCGGAAAGTGTTTCTCTTTCGACTCCTTCCGTGTAAGAGAGAGAAAGAGAAAGATAGTGTTGGAAAATAAAAATCCGATTTTTATTTCTAATTTCTTCTTTCTTCTGTTTTGACTCCTGAGGTAAGTTTCTTCCTTCTCCTTCTTGTCAAATATGATACTACTCTACTGAAATAGTATTAAATATATAAAAGATGATTATCATTTTAGATCATCTTGTAAATCCTAGATTTGTTATTCATGCATATGTATCTATTTTTCTTTTTGTTCATTCTTTCTCATTGTTTTAAGAATGCCAACATTGAAGTTGAACTGTAACTTTTTTTTTGTTTTTGGGTCTATAATTATGTTTTGTGTTAAAAGCAAAGGATTTGAGAAAAATGAAAAGCCAAAATATTCAGAAGAAGCCAACATTTTTTTCTTGTATATATACTATACTATAATACAATAAATTGATTCCGATGTTCAATGATTTAAAACTTTGTGGTACCAAAAGAGATTTTTGGGAAATCACATTATTGCCAGCTCAAATGGTTTGTGATTGGAATGACTTATCATCAACCATTCCTACTTTTGCTTTCTCGTTTTTATTCAACAAAACATTCCCATTTCATCAACCTAGTTTTTTTTTGTTTTTCTAGTTCTAAGTACCTAGCAGCTTATTTCAAAATGTTAGTACTTTTTTTTGTATAATGTCAAGAGAGAAGCGTGTGAAGAAAATGTGAAGTGTTTTTTTAGAAGTTGACTTTGAAACCGTGTGAATATTTGGATTTTTATGTGTGTGTGTGTGTTTTTTTTTTTTTTTTTGCATTATCTCCCTTTTGCATAGTGTTTATGAATTATTAACGTACCTTCTAATTAGGGTAAAGTGAATATCAATTTTCTCAATGGATTTGACAGACTGACATATTTGTTTCCATCTGAGTTCTAATTACTGTTTCACCAAAAATGATTATTTTCTATGCGTTATTCCTAGAAATAAATCTTTTGGAAAGAACCTTATTTTAAGAAGTTTACTATCTTAAAAGAAGTCTTTCAAAACCACATGAAGACAGTTTCTTTGGCTTTGGAACTCTGAATGTGCAAGCGTTTATTTGGAAACCAGATGAACCAATATGGCTAAATGTTCTGAATTCTTTTAAGAATTTGATTTAATATATTAAACCGCACAGATCACCACATTTGAAATGGATATATAGTTAGGTGGTACCTCTTAATAAAGACGGCTAGCCTAATATAATACTACAAAAATATGGTCAAGTATATGGATTAAGCTTTCAAACTTGCAACTGTTAATTTACACTAATGTACATACTCGTACATGTGTTATTAATTTATATACACATGCAGTAACACCAAATTTCTATTAATACCCATATATAGTTTGGATACCAGATTGAATAATTTACATGTATGAAATGAAAAGTATACTTAAATTTGTATTACCCCATGTAGCTTTGGGGAAAATAGAGCTTTAAGCTTTCAAGAACACAAGAGCTGTCTCTTTGTGTTTGAAAAGGGAAAGAGTGAAGTGATCCAATGATTCTCCAGACTCCAGAGTACGTAATTGGCTTTTCTTATATGATTAGATGCTCAAGCACTATCTCTAATATAGTAATTTAATAATTACTCATTACGAACCTATGGTTGGATCGCAATAATAACTTCTGGCACTTATTCTCTGCATGTTATTGTTTTATTTCAATTTATTAGTATTATTTCACAACAAACAAAGAGAAAACAAAAATAAATATATTGACACACGAGACGTCAAGTTCGCGCACGCAAATCATGTTAGGCACGGCAGCTTCAAGACGAGAACTGTATTGGCGCAGGCACTAGTAGTCGAGAGTACTGAGAACATTGGGTTTAATTAATCTTCTAGTTTCACATGAGTCATTGATGTTGGAAGCTTGTCAGGTATCGTCAATATCGTAATATTTTGGGCCTAGTTAACTTATTGGCAATGCATAATTGCATATCATGACACTAACTTTAATGTTAATATACACTAACTTTAATGTTAATATATCTTTCAGTCTTTCACGTAAAACGTCCACCAGTTACCTCGTGTCGTGGTCGTGTATATCCTTAATTTTTATGAGCAAATATGCACATCGAGTATGTGGCAAAACTTAAAATTCTTATGCCTAGAACTTATATTAAGGAAATAAAATAACAATTAGCATTGATGGTAGAAAAATATTAAAGAAAAAGGAAATGTTCCTTTTTTTTAAGAACTAATTGTTGTATTTCTCGCTAATATAGTCGGGCCTGTTTAAACTAATTGGCCTGTTTTATTGTAAGCTCAAGTCAAAATCCCTTTGTGAATATGTTCATGATCATGTATAAGATTTGTTAAGAAGATAGAAAATTTTTAATATTTCAGTTGATTTCAGTTGCATAAAACTAAACAATTTGGTAAACAAACATGGAGCTAAAGTTGGATTATGGTTGCGGTTCTTTTGAATAATAGGAAAATTTCCAAATCTAGAAAAGATTCGAATTGGTTTTTCTGTTTTGTCTTAGAATATGAACCCAACTTTTTACTCCACTAAAAGACAGTTCAGTTGCTCAAGACCAAAGCATCTTTGGACACAGAATTAAGTCCGACAAATAATACATGACCCCCTCACCGAGATCAGAAGATTTTAAAAAGAAAAAAAAAAAAGATTTGCCTGAGCTATCATCCTCCTCCTATCTTCGGATTTTACAAAAAAATTGTTGAGAGAACTATCATCATAAGTTTTGTCCTAAGCGTCTTATATACAAAGACCCAAGTTTAAAATTATTAGACTCCAACTCATATCTGTGACTTGCGTCATATGTGGCTCAAGTGTCAAGTTATGAAACCTTTCTCCACCATGGCATGAAAACCATCCGGTTCAAAGTCAATTGCACTAAAATGCCTCAGTTCACCAGACGATTTGTTGCGTCTTAGCCCGGTTTCTGCCTCCTCTAACATGATCATACTGATGGGCTCTTCTTGCCTGAGTGTCTCAGAAAGGAGATACATATGAATCCCAGTTTGTTTTCCGATATTACCAAACCACAAAACCGAATGAATATTCCGGCATTGCAAGATCAGCAAACAGCTTGATCATGGGATTCAAGATTGAATTGATTGATAAGCAAAGATCTTTCTCCTATTTTTGCTTATTATTCCTCTTCTTCTTCCTCAAGTTCTCGTGGAGCAGTTTCTTCTTCGGTGCGTTGTAAGAGATCCTCATAAGCTCTCATAGATTCAGCAGTGAATCTCTCCATAGCTTCGAAAATCCGCTGCAAACTACCTTGTAAACTGTCGTTGCTAGTATCACTTTGGTAGACAACATTGCCGGATAGTGAAAGACTATTACCATCACCCGGAGCCACAAGAACCATTTTCTTTTCCAATGCCTGAATCTCTCTCTGTATCTTCTGTTCTTCCCTGTCCATGTTCCTAACTTTCTTCTCTGACTCCCCGTGACCAGTCATCACCGTATCTAACCGATCTTGTTCCCAAAGCTGAAGCACGCTTGTTGTGAAACTACGCATTGCCTCAATAACTTCCTTCTCGGATATCCTATCTAGAGCTTGAGACCATTGGTTACAGATCACAAAGATTGGTGGTGCCCCTATCCGACCAGGTGAGAAAGGAGCGATCCCATCGGGTGTTTCCTCTGGTTCATACAGAAGACATTTCATGAGCCATTTATTCAACTCTTTAACATAACCCTTCTGAGCGCTAACCCAGCTCGAGAACCCCAATATCCAATTAATAAGTTCATGTCCAAGCACACTGGTCGCCTCAAGATGTTCATCGCCGAGTTTCTTGCTTGCTCTTATCGGTCCCAGGCCTTGTGCTTCCCTAATAGCCTGACACTGACTTTGATGACACTCAAGCATGGATCTCCACATTCTTGTAAGCCTAAAAGAACCGAAATCAACAAATGAGTAGAGTTCCCATTCTAGATATCTGTTTCAGATATGCATTTGGAGAAGATAAGTTTATATTACCCTTGAATCAATGCATTTAGTTGTGGCCATAGGTCTTCGTCTCTAATCTTATTAATCGTCACAGATATTTTGTCGACAACCTGAATAGCAATCCGAATCTTGGTGGACATATCTCTTACTAGTTTCCTCGTTTTATCTACTTTCATAGCCTCAGCACCTCTTTCATCCAAACGCTTTAGCTTCCTTAGCTTTTTCTCGTGAGCTAGTCGCAATTTCTCCTCAGCCTACACAAGATTACATTTCTATCTTCAGAGAAAAGAAATGATACACAAATCTACCTAAGACCAAAGATTTGATACACAAAAGAACAGCAAACATTACCTTGACTTCATGGTAAAGCTTCTTCTCCCAAAGATGGAGCTTGTGCAATGTCGAAGAAAGATTCCTCGACCTGGACGCAAGCTCTTCTTCAATGTCTGCATAAGTAGGCGGCGCAGTAGCAGTAGCAGTAGCAACAGCAGCAGAAGGTCCTCCAGAGGTAGAAGAAGGTAACGAAGGAGTAACACCGTGCAACATCTTCGAAGTAGCTGCTCCACAATTCACAAAACATAAGAAAGTTCAAAACTTTGCTCAACCAGTTGCAGAAAGCTGAAAACTTTGACGTTAAAGGATCACGCTTTACCATGTTTACGACCATAAGGATGCTTCCCAACTTCAAGTAACTTAGCAATCTCACTTCCAGACTCTGCAGCTTTCACAAATTGACTCTCAATCTCTTTCGCAACCTCGGGCACCGCACGTGGCCCTCCTCCTCCTCCACCACCGCCGCCACGTGTCGCCGTGGCATTGCTCCGCCTCTCCTCATCCTCAACGACCTTCTTCTCAACAACGTGAACGTCATACTCCATCCCTTCTTTCTCCACCGACACACTCGGTCTAGACTGATACGCAGACGCATCTCCGACATCACCGCCTCCGCTAGTACTGGCTCCAGACTTATCAAGCGGCGGAGACGGAGACTCCTCCCTCATGTGCACGGCGGCGGGATTCGGTAGATGACCACCGGGGGCGAATTTTGGTTTGCCGTGAACCTCCTTAACAACCTCGTACTGTGAATCATCGTCTTCTAGCTCCGGGATACCTTCTTCTTCTCTTAACTCTCTCGAATCTCGACTCGGAGTATACGGAGGGTAATAAGTATCAAACGGATTCAAAAAATCCCAACCGTTAGACCTCGGCGGCGAGGGTGGAGGCGGGGGCGGTTTAGAAGCAACGGCAGCAGCTGTAGAACCAGCACCGTAGTATCCAGATGCGGGTGCGGGTGGTGGATTAGAGTATCCAAAATAGGAATTTTGAGGAGGATAAGGATTATAAGGGTAATTAGAAGAAGAAGAAGAAGATGATTCGCCTATGTAGACTCTTTGAGGACTAGTTGGTCTTTGCTCATAAACAACAGAAGGAGGCATGGAAGTGTTCTTCATGTAATTCATATGCATATAACTATTTCCACCAGAGTAAGGCGGAGGGAGATGACCCATCATCTCTGGATTCGGGTACCGGGTCATATAACCCGGTTGTTCCATGTATCCTCCACCTCCACCCATTGGTGCTGACTCCGGTATCGGGAAATTTCCGAGATGGTGGTGGCGTTGAGGAGAGTGGTGATGCATCGAATCCAATTCCAAATCGTCGTCGTCGTCATCGTCGTCGTCGGAATCTGAGTCGAATTCGAGATGGCCCGAGTCAGAACCCGAACCCGAGTGAGCTTGGTGGTGGGAAGAAGCAGCAAGCTTCGGTTTTTTTTGGGGGGAGTTTTTACCACCTCCGCCGTCGTCGTCGTCTTCTTGATGAGGGTCACCTTTTCTGTGAGGAGGAAGATGGAGTCTAGGAGAGTCAGCAGCTCCGCCGACGGTAGCGCCGCCGGAAGAGACGAAACGGTGGTGGTGGTTGATGAAAAGATGGAGGGAGTGACCGATTCCAATAAGGGAGTGAGTGTAAGCCACGTGGGATTCAGCTAAAGCGTAACGTTGATGAATAGCAGCTTCTAAGAAACCACAACGTTCACGGCAAAGAGCAACCGCCGGAAGATCGTCAAGCTTCGAACTTGTACAACCCATTTCAACCAATAATAAACCAAAAAACAAAAAAAAAAACAAAAGAATCAAATTAAATTAAAAACAAAAAAAAAAGAAGGGAAACACAAGATTTGAAATCAGGTAGAGAATTGAAATTAAAAGACTTTTCGTAAAGAAAGAGAGAGAGAGAGAGAGTTGAAAGGTAGGTGAGAGGAATAAGAGAGAGATGGAGGCGCATAAGGGGCAAAGAAGGTGTGGGTTGATGGTGATAGCAAAATTCACAAATCATAAAAAAGAGAAAGCAGCAAAGATGTGTGAAGTGATTGTTTTTTTCTCTCTTCTTTCCTAGTAGTAGTATTAGATAATTATTTCAATTTTCTCTATAAGAGAAAAAAAGATAAAAATGAATGATAATATAAGCTCAAGAAGAAGATGATGAAGCACAGAAAAAAAAAAAGTGAGAAAAAAAAAACAGCAAAGGACTGTGAAGGAATCTTGCCAGCACCGAGATTTTCGTCCGTTTCTCCCATAGGATGAGTCGGTGTTTTTTTCTTCATTTTTTTTCTCTCTTCTCTCTTTTTAATTTACCATAATCTCCTTTTTCATAAAATTTAATGATCCCCAAATTCTCAAAAATTATAGGAAACCAAACAATATTACCGTAGATTTTATTTTTTTATTTTTTGTGTTGGGAAAATTGAAACCTTTTTAGGACAGTACTTTGAAAGAGATTCAGACAGATGACATGGATCTTCGGTGAAGATACGGTGTTCTTAGTTGGGAGTAGTTTTGAAAAAATGTTAAAAAGTTTAAATTAATTACGTGTAAGTAAGTACGATTCTACTTTGGCTTTGTGGTTTGACGGTAACTTTGACTCGTTTTGACCCTTTTTTATTCCCCAGTATACCCTTTGTTATAGACTTTAATTACGTAACGACAGTATTTGATTTGGACACATAATATTACATGATGGTAACGGGTAACGTAAGAAAATTAAATGATGAAATTCGTACTGAACCTATGTCTGTTATTATTTAATACTTGTATCAATATGTATTGATTTAATTTTAAATTCTCAAAGGAATGAAAATGGAATATTATTGTTTTTTTTTAAATAGTTCTGGGTGGTTATCATATATGTAGTTGGTTTGGGTGTTTATTATTAGAGAGACGTAACCAAATCGATGTTTGTTAGCTTTCAGTCTTCAGGCTTCAGGTGTGATGCTAACGTCGTCATGTTTTCTTCCTCTCTCTTTGACTTGACTCTTCTTCCTTTTTTTTTATTTTGTACTTAACCAAGAAAAAACAAACTTATATGTAGTAGTCTAATGAATTAATAACAAAACTCCAGTATTATAAGAATGTGAACTTAACTAATTCTGTTCATTACCGATAAAACAACATTTATTAAATCGTTTGAGCTACTTTTAAACAGTAATACTATATCACGTAATTTTTTTTAAAAAAAAAGTGAAAATCAAGAGGACCCAAAGTGCGTGACGAGTTTTTTGTTGTGTGAAAAAATGTGTGACGATTTAAAAACAAAACATTAAAATGAAAAAAAAAACTTGGAAACATGATACGGACACCCCTAAATTATGAGTTTATATACGTTGGACACACATCAACACAAGCGAAATTGTGGAAAATATATGCATAGGCTATTAGGCTAATTAGCCTCCTCGTCGGAAGTTTCCTTTGCGCATAGAGTCCTTCCGGAGAGGCAATTTCATGCAAGGTGTTACGTACAGATTTATCGCAATATATATATATATATGCATTGGAGCTCCAAATACTCTCGTGTTTTATATCGTAACCGTTAGTCAGAAAATATAATACTATGTTATATGGACATCTAAACCTAATTTGTCCTAAGGTGTTATGTTACTATCATCAGACATTTGAAGAAACACGATGGTTTTTGTTTGCTTTATGTTGATCATATTTTTGCATATATCTCAAAGAGCAAAAGAATGCGAAAGACATGCTTCTACAAAATCTGTCATGTCCCAAATTACTTCATTAACTTTGCTATCAAACAAAACTGATATATTTTGTTCAACCGGATTAATTAACACAACACCACACCGTTTTTTTTTTTTTCCGACTAGGAAGAATAGTCTAGAACATGTACTGATGACTATGCACATTGTCGCTACAAAACAAATTAAATCAGGTTCGTAGCGACAAAAAAAAAATGTGGTGACGAACTATATGTAACACAAAAATTTAAATGTATAGCAATCAAACAAATATCCGATAAGGATACTTAGCATCGAAGCCTTGTAAATTGGTATATAATAAAATGTTATTTACGCAGAATAACTTGGTACAGAAGCAACCCCTTCTGTTTTCTTTTAACTTTATTTTTTATTTAAATAAAATCTTTTTACTTTATATATTTGTCTTGTTTTATTTTCGTCATGATATTTTTATTTTCATCTGCATGCTAGATGCTTTATCGTTTCAAATAATTAAGACAAATAAAACCTGATGTTATATTTAATTAATCTGTCTGCGTTATTTTATTTTGTATCGCACATGGTAACTGGGAAAGTAAAATTAGAAAGTAAAGTACTCCTATTATAGGCCAATGGTTGAGTTGAATCGAAGGATAAAAAGAAAAAGCTTCTACAACTTTAGATTTAGTGATAAGTTTTCAACCAACAACTTTAGATTTAGTGTTAGTTTCCATTTTAAAACATTCATTGTAACGAGACCAGATGAATCTTATTCACTGTATGTCAATAGATTCAATGGGCCTATCTGCAAGATATTCATTCCCTTGAAAACTCTATATGTATAAATATTATACCGTCGGGAATGAAAATAAATGTTTATACGAACGGTTATAATGTTTATACTGGTACGTTTTAATGTAATAAATGATACGGGAAATGCGAACAAAAAAGCCCAATTACTCAAGAGAACATATGTAGTAGTCATGCTTTACCTGAAATCCAAAACAATAGATAGATCATCTTAATTATATATAATTGTCATGCAAAAATCATACTATATGACAAATGTCCAAAATCTTAATGATGTTAGGTGCAGAATATAAGAAGAGCCTGTTGATTCAGAGGTAAAGGATATTTTGAGAAAGTTACTTTGGTCCCCTACCAAACTTCAATAAGTCAATTGATTGTTATATTTTGGGGAAAGAGTGAGGAAGTAAATACGATATAGTAGTACTACTTGAAGTGTTTCTAAATGAAAAATGTCGAAGTAACTTTTTAAAAAGGAATACATTTAACAGTACTTTGCTAAACATTAAATTGAATGCATTGTGACGTCGTCCTCTTCTTCTTCTTGTCCCTATCATCCTTCTTTTTATTTCCTCACTTTCTTTAGCTTATCAAGTTAGGCACGTTCAAGCTCAAACACCATTTTATTTGCCCTTTCTACATAACATTATCCTTTTTATTTTTGTTTGGGCAAAACATTATCGTTTTGTTCTCTCTCTCTTTCTTTGGCTTATAATGAAGTTACAATTTTTATTTTTATTTAATGCACTTTTACGCTCTATTATGCTTCATTTGTATCAAAGTAAAATTATTTACTGCTTTTTGGGCATATACTTTGTCAATGTTGTGGTTTTGTTGTAATGATAATAGCATAGATTATTCTCCTTGACCCTGACTTATTTTATGTACCAAACGGTACTTAAGTTTCAGCTTTTTAAGTTAAATGACAGTCTGACAGATTAGTTTCTTTTTATATATATAAAACTTTGCTTAAAAATGTTTTTCGCATTTCACCGTAATTGATGATGATTTGGCTGGAAAATACAGAGAAGGGAAACGTCAATATCGCAGACCAAAAAAGAAAGAAGAAAACGTCAATCAATTGAGTAAGATGAGTCATCTTTTTTTTGTAAAGCATAAAACATAATGAAAATATCACCTTTAGGCATATTCCGGAGATTCTAATAAGTGTTGTGCTTATGATATTAATTGGGTTACAGTTTTCATATGTATGTAACGTTGGTAAAAACTAAAAAAAGTTGAGTTCTTGTTAAGGTAACGGTTCAATTTAAGGAACGACTCTTATTCAACAATATTTGATATATTCAATGCATGTGTAACTCTATTATAATAGACAGATAAGTTCTGATTTATTTATACCTAAAACGCGATCGTAGATGTCAGTGATAGATTAATTAGGAGGTAATACATAGTAGTTAATAACGGATATATATATATATATATATATATGTGTGTGAGTTCATGAGTGTCAGAAGAAATCTAATACTAGTATAATCCATACAACTATTTTTATTCCTCTGCTATATGTTTTAGTGGGTTTGGAATAAAGTTGTGGTAAGTAAATTAAATATATTTATTGTGTTATTACTTATTGTTGTGATGGCCATTACTGGAAGTGGACTGATGAGTTTAGGGTTTATAGGAAAGAATACGGCACAGAATAATTGGGCGACGACAGGTGACATGTGACACACATTTCACTGGCTATTAAAAGGCTATACACATGCTTTATTTATTTATTTTATACCTCCTATTTTTTTTTTATGTATAATAAGTGTGTATATCATAATATATAGTCTTAATTTGGTCTACGACGTATACTAGTTTCTTTGTCATTTTTATGCATGCATTACAACATCAAGATTTCAACAAGGAAGTTTCGAGTTTTTTATATATCGTTCTTTTCTTAATTGACATTAGTTAAGAATTGATGTAGCTAGCTAAGATTAAACTATAATTGATGCCTGTTGCTATCTTTTTTATATAAAAATTATTCTATTTAAAGGAACTTGACAATGTTTCTTTATAAATTTGAGTCTGAATTTGTAGGATTTTGATTATTATAGTTTCCTTATTTTCCAAAATTTAATTTAATTTTTTTTTTCACTCATGGAATATTTATTTGTCTGGTGGTTCGACAAAACTTTCATGTGCTATGACTTTGGGGTGTCTTATGTTTTCGATAAAAAGAACCTTTAAGAAGGAAAAAAGAGAAAATACAAGTGTTGTGAATTATAAGGGAAATGTTTCCATTGCTGCGAATGTTTGGGTGGCTTGATGTGATCGACGACTGCAAGAAACTCTCTCCTAGCTACTATATACATATGATAATAGTGGATGAGCTAATTTTTGCTTTTCAATAACAATCACTGAATATTTACTATTCCTAGAACATATATATCTTTTGCTTTTACACACACAACATATGGAAACACTTGTAAAGTTATATATTGTGGCATCGTACTGGTTAAAGTATTTTGGTAAAATGTGAACATGTTTTCCATTTTTTTTTTTTTTTGAGGGAACTCTTTTGTTGTTGTTGAGTTTTGGGTTTTGGGCATCTAATGAGTTTGAAATGAAAGTATTTACTAGTCATGCTCTGGTGAAACTTTCACTTGGGATTGAAGTGAGGCAATATAAAAAGTCTTTGAACCATTCTTCTATCACACTTGGTCCAATGGTCTTCAAGTTGTGAGATTACACCAAAAGTCCAAGCTTTAAATTTGATAGAGAAACCACAGAGGTGTGACCACTAACCCACTTAGGTTTCTCATAAATAACTTTTGCAAATCTATATATGTATCACGTATGAATGAGTCTCTTCTCTTTAGTCTTTATACTAATTAAAGCCGCAATATATCACATGGCAAGTCCAAATTATTAAAAAAAATTCCCATTTATTCAATGCCTTCCCATTCTTGCGAATATTGTATTCGACATTACAAGAAAAACAATGGTCAAGGAAAAACAAAATACATTACGAGAAACGATAAAAGGCAGTGTATTATAAAGCTACAGTAAACTATATTTTTAAATAAACGGTTTAAAAACCGAGGAGTATATTCTCGTAAAGTTAACTAATAGAAAAGTTTCGTTTTTATCTGTAAAGAAAACAAAAATAAAATAAAAAAAAACAGAAATTTCAACTCGAAAGAATGGGTTTGACTTTTTTTGTGTTCCTCCTTGAAACCAAAGATTCTTCCGGTCAAACCTTTAAATCTCTCTGCTTATTTTTTTTTTTGGCATTAGCCATTAGGTAGTAATCACTTATTAATAAAAATCATAAAATTAGGTTGCGAAAGTATGGAAAGGTTTAAATATTTATGTGAAGTTAGGTCAAAATGTAAAAAAAGAGAATATAATAGAAAGCAACTGTTCTCTCCCAATATCTAATTAAGAAAGTTATATATATATTAAAGAAAAATAATGACTGGTCTGATCTGATTGTGAAGACTGAAGAGCATTCATTGGATTTTTTTATCTTCTTTTCTCCGCCACTAGAGTTATAGATCACTACTTGGTTCATCATGCCACTTATATATTTCCACGTGTCTGTATTTTTTTTTTTTTTTTTGTTTCTACTCTATTATTGAAATTCTTATTCCTCCTACGTTCGACTTTCAAGTTGATGAGAGAAACAATACAAAAGATCTGAAAAGGTTCTAAACAGAACAAACGTACCTTTGACAATTTGGCATTTGTGTGTTGTGAGATTTATCAATAATGCATGCATGCCTAGTCTTTTTACTTTATATGGATGGAGTACTCAGTTTTTTTTTTTTACCTACTGGTATATATAGTAAATTCATATTTGTTTTATTGTGGAATTCTAATTTCTTGGTCCATAGTCTAGTCGGATTTGTTTAGGATCGTGTTGGTGGCTAATGAATTTCCAGCCAAATGATGTTGGCATACTCGAATTCAAAACCAACAACATTTACTTTTATCTTTTGTACTGTTGGTTGAGCTACTCGTACAGTACTTAAGTTGTTAACTTAACGAATTTTGATCGGAAATATGTTAAAACCATTGCAAAAGATCAAACACTAAACCAAAAAAAGAACCATTCTAACTAAGAACTTTATTCAACTGATGTTTTTTTTTTGCTTACATAATTCTTTCTATATAATCTCCAAATTTACTTTTGTTGATGAATAAGTGATAAAATTTTTTTCACAAGAACAGAAAAGCTGTTGCAAAAACTTTTCAAGGCATCCACTGATCCAGCTAGCATCCACGATTTTGTGTGATGAGTATAACTAATTAAGGAACAACTATATAAACATTTCGCTGATAAAATCAAGAACCAATGAGTGTATAAAATAATGTCTACTAGAGTAACATCACATGTTACAGATAAGGTCGTTTGTTTATGTATTTAACGGATAGGATTATATGAATAACGCACAAAAAAACTTAGTAACTTATATGTAAAAAT
The DNA here is from genome assembly GCF_000375325.1 of Capsella rubella. Taxonomy (NCBI): domain Eukaryota; kingdom Viridiplantae; phylum Streptophyta; class Magnoliopsida; order Brassicales; family Brassicaceae; genus Capsella; species Capsella rubella. Next base: position 1,889,985 of record NW_006238917.1, on the reverse strand, counting down.
TTCGCATCCACTTGTAATACACTGTAGAGGTTTTATAATGCATATGATATATATTAAACTAAAATATGGAAGAAACTATATAAAAAATAACAATTTTGAATAAAATGTAACTAATATTTACATATAAAACGGACCGTTTATAAATTGGTTGAAGTAATCGGGGTATCTGTCGAGGTAGGCCAGAAACAATTTGGGGAGAACACAGAATGTGAATTGTGGTTTCGAGGTTTCATGTTATTATTTCTTCTTCCATTATTTAAAACTGTACTATAGTATCAGTGGAATAAAATCAATGAAAATATTATACGAAAAGACATAGACAAGACAACCTAAATGATGATCAACGACCTAACCCTATGATTAGAGTCCACACAAATAAATTTCTTCCTCTATATAATTGCTTTACACTTTACAGATTTTGATTTGTTAAACATGATCGTACCATCCCAATATATGTGTGTATGAGTGTATCTCTACTAACGCGATATTAGCCACTAGCATATCCTTAGATAGTATTCGTGCAATGAAAAAGATTTTAGTGTATACTGGTATTGACAATAGGTCGTCTATGATTTAAGATACTGATTTAACAACTCAAAACACCTTTTACAAACACTTATTACTTCTGATCTTAAAAGCGATTTTGCTAGTCTAGATAAGAAGGTGAGAGCAAATTTCAACCATAGATAATGAATGATCTTGTTCCACTTGCTAGGTTCTCAAGTTACATTGGGACTTAAGACTTGCATTTATTTGATATTTACTATTCGTTTACCAAAAGCTTTCTCTCTTTATTCACACATTAACAAGAACCAATAAATTAGAGAAAGACTTTAAGATGAAGAAAAAATAGTAACAGGAAGCTCACAGCCCTAGCTTCTAACAAAAGTTAAAAGAAAAAACAGAGATGGTTCGTAAAAGGAATCTCGTTATCTTTTCACCAGTTGGTTTCTCTTCAAGGCAACAAAGAATCTCTCTGGGTACCTCAAGCTACATTTACATTACAATAATCTTCTTTAATTACAGAAAGAACCATTTGAAGAACAGAGCAACAACGAAGCTCACAGTATGGATGCAAATGCAGTTTTAAAGTAGTCTTGAATCTTATTAACACACCACAAGGTCAGAACTCAAAAGTAAATGTCTGATTGCTTGGATTGCGCCTTTAGATCCTTTAGTTTCTTCAATATGTTGCTGAAGTAATCCTGCAAGTACTTCTCTAGCGTCACCATATCCTTCTGATCCACACCTAGTAGACTATTAGTCTCGGTCATAGGAGCAGAGAACACCGTGTCACTCGAGAGAACCTAAATGTGCCCGTGTCACATATATGTTAGAAGCGTTGATTTCAGTTTATCTGACAAGCTACTATGAAACTAAAAGCATCATCGTTAGGTGATAAATGCCGAATTTTACCTCTGAGAAGGCCAGTCTATCCGCGACATCATTTGTCCATTGGAAGAACCGAGTTAACTGCCGTGTGACTCTCAATACAGAAACTGGAACGGTTGTTACATTTGCATCTTGCCCAGCAAGTCTCTCGCATAGTGTTATCACCTGACAAGACAATAGGGTAGTGAAAAAAGGATATGCTTTAGTAACAATTCTCTATTTATTTCATACAAAAGAGGCGGTAACTATGGCCCTGCTTACTTCTTGGGTTGTCCATGCACGAGGGCCAGCAAAAGTTAGAAGCTTTCCGTTGATTTTCTCATTGCGTAAAGCAATAAGTGTCAGCCTAGCAATATCCTGTTATAGCATGAGGAACATGTTTAAACATTTTGTGTGCTTCACTAACATTTTGACACAAAGAAATGAATTACAACTACATTGTCCACACACCTGTGTATCCATGTAAGCAACACGAGTTGGTGCATCTGTTCCCCAAACCGATTTTTCCTCAAGAATTGGAACTGCATACTGCCCAATAAGACCCTGCATACGCATAGTATATACTCTGGATTAGACATCAATCAGCCATTACCCTCAGTTTCAGGAGTTAAAAAGGCACAAGAGATAGATAAAGGGAGAGAGAGGCTTACTTGCATGAAACCGCATAACCGGATGGTGATGTGGTTTAAACCAGAATCCTGAAGAAACTTCTCAGTACAATACTTAATCTCCATGAGAGGAACCTCAGGATGCTTATCGCAATTGTGGATTGAGTAGAAGACATATTTCTGAATCCCCATTGCCTTTGCACATTGTATCAGAGCAACTTTTCCTTCCCAATCTACCTAAACCGAACACACATAAATTTCCAATCACATTGGAACCCTCAATATATATATCTGTCTAGCAAACTTGCATAACTAAATTCACCAATCAAAATTGAATCTTTAACAAACAAAAAAAGAAGAAGCATACCGTCTTGATGGGTTCTTCGGGACGTCCGGTTGCACAATCAATAACAGTGTGGACACCGACCAAAGTCGCCGGAATTGTCTCCGGTTTACTAAGATCCGCCTACACCACACAAAACTCCGGTATAATTCTCTCTTGGACAAAAATAAATAAAGGAGAGGATGTGAATACGTACGTTGACGACGGTGGCGCCCCAATCACGGAGGAAATCGGCGGGAGCTGGTCTAGGTCGGACCAAGCACCTAACGTCATACCCTTCATCTAAAGCTCGGCGGACGATTTGTCTTCCCAAAGTTCCGGTGGCTCCAACCACCAAGATACTCGTGGGTCGGACAGGTGTCCCCGGAGCAAGATTAACCGCTGCAGCACTGCATGTAATCGGGACTACCGTTGATAGTTTCCGGTTAAGGGACGAGGATGAGGAAGATGGGAAGCTCGGAATCGAATTGTCCGGAGTGAGAGAACGTCGGCAAGAGAGACGCTCGGAAGAGTTATGATGGTTGAGAGTGCCACGTGTAACAAGCTGAGCGGGGAGCCTGAGAGAAGCCATCATTACCAGTGTGGAAGACAAGAGAAGAGAAGAGAAGAGAGGAGGACAAGTGAGAGAGATAGGAGAGACGACAGTTGATGTGTGTTTGGCCACGTCAGCTCCTGGATTGGCTTTCATTTGTTGCCACGGAATTAATTATATCCAGCTGTAAAGTCAATCTGGGCTTGATGTCCAAAACTATAGAAGTCAATTTGGGCCTGTTAAAACTAATAGGCCGGTACGTGAGCTATTATTGTTTTTACATGGAAACCCTAATGTAATAATACGTCAACGCAGGAGCAAGATGATGAAGCACACGCAAACAATTTTCGCAAAGGTGAGCACTTTGATTTTTCATTCATCTTCTGGAATTACAAAACCATTTTAGAAAAAAACGTTTGCATATCCCGCGTACAGCGGTTTAGATTTGAAATGAGGAAAGCCGCCAACAAAGGTAGCAACATAAATTTATTTAGAACATGTTCTTTTTTCTTATCGAAATATTCGACGACTAAAAGAATATTAAAACTCGAGGTACAAAACCAGATAAACGGTGTGCATTGAATTGGATCATACCCCATATTTTGGCAAACACACAAAATCTGTAGCAGGAATTTGATGATTTATGCAGACAAGGAACACGTAATTTGTCAAAGTCAGTCTAGTTTTGCAATGACCGCATCAACTACCTCTTGAGTCGTGCTTGTTCCACCAAGATCTTTCGTCCGGCACTTTCCTTCAGCGATGACTTTTTTCACTGCTGTTTCAAGCCGGTCAGCAAATGACGGAAACTGAAGGTGTCTAAGCATCATCGCTGATGAGAGAAGCAATGCCACTGGGTTTGCTTTGTTTTCCAATACTATCTTGTCTTTCCCAACATTACCTGCTGATGCACCTTGCTCAAATACTGCATGGTCAGCCCCAACATTTCCTGTTTTTTTTTGTATTTAATGTCGCAGATTTAGAATAATTCTTTATCCAGTAATGTATAGCTAGAGGGCGTAATGAGATAATCAATACAGGACGTATTTACCTCCAGGCATGACTCCTGTGCCTCCAGCAATACCAGCAGCAGTGTTTGCAACTAAATTCCCATAGAGATTGGGTGTTACCTGCAAAGGATTTTATAAATTGCCGTTATCAAAGGGGAAAAAAAACTAAAGGAAACTAGTACATACAGTAATGAGAGAGAACATAACAATTAACAAGATAATGTTAATAGCAACAGTGAAAGCTACTGCCATACGGAACAATAGTTAATGCGAGTCGAAGTTAAGTTCAGCATCCAGCACTTGTATATTCATGCTCAGTTGGAGCTTATCTAAAACATAGAGCTAGAAGCGATATAAAGGTAGCTATACTAGCAAACCAAGACAACATAAACAAACAAACAGGTTGTTTAATTAGCCGAGAATTCCGTGCTAGATACATTTAGCTTTGTCCCCAACTTATTTTCAGCAGAGTAAATTAGTAATTATATAAATAGACAAGGCCACATAAGTACACTTTAACAGATTCCCGGAAAGCCTGATATGCAAATGACGAGAATAGTTAATTAGAATGTGGCAATACAGTACCAGTCCATTCCAATATGCAAATGGGGCAATTAAGTAGTATACGAGAACACAACATCAGAGAATATCATAAATTGCCAGTGGATAGCTGAGAAAATTCTTATGTATATAACTCCGAAACATACCATGACATCGAATTGCTCTGGTTTCGCTACAAGTTGCATACAGCAGTTATCAACAATGATTTCATTGTAGGTGATGCTCGGATATTTTTTAGCAACCTCCCGACAAGATTCCAAGAACAAACCATCCGCAAGTTTCATGATGTTAGCCTTATGCACCGCTGTAACTTTCTTCCTGTTGTTCAGGTAGGCATACTCAAAAGCATACTTTGCAATACGCTCCGAACAGAACTTCGTGATCACCTAGCAGAAGAATAGGATCAGAACAATCACGCATAATATTAAAAAAAACCACTTGCAAACAAAGGTGATAAGCAACACGTATCTGCAAATATACACGAAACGTATACTCACACAATAGTGATAAGCAACTAGCTTAGAGAAACCGCACTAAGAGGATCATGTTTAAGAAGATGGTAAGTAACCAAGAATTAGGAATAACTTTCCATCATAGCCAGCTAGTCCATAATCATCAAATTAGGTATAAAATGTTCATCCATCATGGTCTTATTTTCAACTAGATGGATCATGTCAAATTAATCTTAAAGAACATGTCAGATCAATCTAATTTGATGAAATATACCAAAGTTAACCTAAAACGCTAATCTCCAAGCTCAGATTCCACAAAATTCAGATTAAAAACCCATATATCTTAAGGCCATAATCCAAAAGAAGGCTAAACTAAGAACAAAAATCGGAATTCTCACCTTAAGACTCTCAACAACACCAGGAACAACCTCATGCTCAAGCCCCGCATACTCACCTTCAGTGTTCTCTCTGATGACAACGATATCGACATTTTCATGGCGAGTAGGTAAACCAGGCAAATTGAAACAGTTGACCAGAGACGCAAAGAGGTCAAGCTCTTTCCTAAGCTGGACGTTAAGCGAACTCACACCACCACCAACAGGAGTCTTAAGCCCACCTTTCAAACAAACCTTGTTCTTCCTTATGGACTCCATCACTTCCGGAGGCATACGGCTCATTTCTCCGTGAACATCGTACTTCTCGAAGAAGATCGGCGCGTGCATCGCTTCCATCACCTGCTCCACGGCGTTCGTCACCAAAGGACCAATTCCATCTCCAGGAATCAGCGTCACCGCTCGTGGTGCTCCGTCACCGGGTCTAGGCATGTAAGTCACGGATCGGGTCTGGATACCAGATCCATTCGCGTTTCTAGCGAGATTCTTGAGGAGAGTTAGCGATCGGCGAGACATCTTTGCTCTGCAATTTTGGGTTTGAATCTAAAAAAAAAAGGATTTGATCGACAGAGAAGAAGAAGAAGAAGAAGATTCGCCCTTTGGCCTTTGGGAGCTGGAGGCGGACGAAAAGCGTTTATTGTTAAAATTTAGGTATTTACACAATTCGCCCAAACATCTTAATCTCATTATGATATTTCCATAAAATAATTTTATATTTGCTTCTTAGACCATATTTACAAAACCGTCAATTTAGCTATTTATACAACTGTCCCCATTAGTTTTATATTTGCTTATTCTCACCTCAGTTATTTACAAAAATTGTACCAAGCGTATTTAATCAGGTGTGAACATAAGATAGCATTTGTAAAATTATCACTTGCACCCTCGTATCTTTTGGTTAAAGAAGACGAAGAATCGGGGATTGGCAAATGGCAAGTGTTAGACTCCCTTGGTCATCGTTTTGCTTTCTTGTCCAGTTGAAAAAGAAACAAGTCTTTTTATCTTCTCATAGTCGTCTCAGTAGACAGTAGTCCCCAAAAAATGGAATCTTCTTGACAATGCCTTTTACTGAATTGGTGCTGAAGTGGACCACTTGGACTTTTCTACATGACATTTTTACCAAATGTTACGAATCAGGTACTTAGTCTAATACTCTTGGATTGACATTACCACACTCTCATGTAGAAGAAGACGATATAGCCTCATTTTATACAATGTTTGTGGTGAAAGTATTTGCAAAAGGATAGTGTTTGAAGTTAAAGTGGTAGGAATAATAGATGCAGGATCAATATCTTCCTTTACATTCCTCTCTGAACGAGCATGTGCAAGAAGCCAAGAACAAGAACAAAACCAATACAATAACCGTTTGTCTGCAGGCTTTCTTGTTTCCTTCAAAAATAAGGGTTTTAAGTACAGAACAGAGATACTCTGTTAGAATTTAGAAACTTGGAGGACCACTAGATGGTTTTGATATGACTATCATTGCCTGAACAAGTAAAACGTCTATAACCTATTCTTACTTTCAAACTGGGCGTAGTGTTTATTTTCGTGTTTCTTTCTGATTGCTAACTCCCAACACACAAGTTTTTCTGGACACACAGCGTCCTATAACTAGACATATGTTACCCATTTGTTTCTTGCTATGGCTGCAATGTTTGTGCATAGATAACTTTTGATCTTAAAAGCAACTAAATTCTTACTGAGACGTATATAAGTTAGTGTCCTACCACTATAAATCTTTCTAGAGCCTCTCTTGATGCCCCCAAAAGGCACTCTCCTAGTTTTCACCTTTTCCTAATGAGCTTTAAATCTGGAATTTTCTTGTAGCTGAAGAAGGGAAGAGGGAACTGCAAGACTGAAGTTTGATATTTTATGCATAATTTAGAAAGAAAGCAAATGCAAGTGAAGATATTTCAATTTGACATACTTGCAGAGCTTAGTAGAATCCAGATGACAAATGATGTACAGACAATAAAAAATACATACATATAAGCATGTTTCTGGTACGCATCGCCTTATTATACAAAAAATCTGCTAAGCCGATGCAGGAAACCAGTCCACTACTGCTGCTTGCAAAATGGGTATGATCCAGGGCACTGAAAATATGTTTACAAACGATGCCCATTGCTATAAAATGGTGAGTAATACTTTTCTAACACACTAGTAAATTAGTTGGGTCTCTTGGTCTTTTTTTTTTTTTTCTTTTTCTTTTGCAGGTACAACCTTATACCTGTTTGATTGATTGATTACTTATAACGAAGGACCAAGAGCGATGCTACCGAAAGAACCTCCCATCTTCCCTTGAGAAGCTTCATGAACGCTGATCTTGATCGTGCGGCTCTGTGATGATCTATAAATGTCGATACATTCCTCAAGATCCGCTTCACATGTCAGAAGAACCCATTCCTTGTCATCATCCAGGTACTTAAGATCAAAGGGTGCAATATTATCTATGTTAAAACGCCTAGCAATCTCATGCTGCAACTCTCTGAACCCCCAAGTAGGGAGCAAGGTAAACCGTACTTTAGCCTCGCCAAATGTGGCTTTCACTTTAGAGGCCCCTTCAGCCTTCAACTTCCGGGTACTACTCTCCGGTAACCGAGGTAAGTTTTCGAAAAGAGGATGCTCACTGAATGTTTTGTGGCTCAGGGTTCTAGAGAGGGACTTTGTTTCCTCCTGATTCATGGTATGCAGTCTTACCTCACTACGAGCTCTCTTCAAGATTGCGCTAGCATTTTCAGCCATCAGAGTGGTTACTGTATTTGAGGTATTTCCAGTGTTGGTACTTTGATTAGCTCCAGTTGAACAACATGTGCTTGAACCAGAGCTGTGACTACAAGATGATGATGGAGGTGACCTTGGAGCTGCAGTAGTTACCTGTGCTGAAACACCGTTCTCAGTCTGAGCAGTTAAATTCCTTGACTGGTCAGTATTCTTGAATGAAGTGCCAGTACCAGACATATGTGGGGAGCTCAATTCTGGGAAACTTGTATAGAATGAATCAAGTTGAATAGAGCCTTGAACACCTTGAACAGAGTCTATAACAAGTTGGAGTTTCTTTAATGAATGCCCCACTTTCTTGATCTTCCGAGAAGGCCATCGTGTTATCCCATGTTGCCTGCATATTCTTTTTAAGGTTGTTGGACAGACTGCAACATAAGAATGAAACTGTGTGAGCCATCACTATCAGAGAAGTTGATCAAATGAACATAATAACAAGAAGTTTTCTTACCACCAATGCTCTTGGCTGCATCTTTGAGGCTTCCTGCAAAGTATTGTCGAAGAACTTGCAAACCAATTGTCTTTTCTGTTTTTGTTCTTCTCTTCTCACCTGGTCTTCTACTGCCTAATAATGTCTGCCCCACACCAAAGGAAGCTGATTCAAAACTTGGATCCATGTCGATTCTGAGTCCTGAATTTGACACCTTCTGAAACTGCTCAGCTTCTGAAAGAAAGTTATTGTGGCCTGATCCAATCTGATTGTTATCCCATCCAGAGGTGAGCATGAATTCTTCTTTTGGCTCTTCTTTCTGGTACTCCCAAGAAAGAGACACGCCTTTACCTTTCTCGTTAGCCTTGATCATGTGTGAGATCCATGAAGAGTCTTCTTGAGAAATTTCTTCCAAAGGCAAAGGTTTCATATTCTCTCCGGTTTGTGCATTAATAAGTGGGGTTTCTGCAAATACTACTTCCTCTCTAACGGGAAACACCACTTCTAGCTCTAGTTCTTTATCAATGACAAGATTTAAGCTCCTGAAATCTTGCTGCAGGGTCACAGACAGAGACTTGAGCATGTCTTGTTGCGCTTCGGTGTGAAGGCAAGTTTTTGGAAAGAAAAACTCCAACACAAATTCAACGGAACCATTGAATTTGCTTTTCAATGGGACTGCTAAAGCAGCATGTAGACCAGAGATCTTAGCATGGTGTGCAAGAGGATAGTTGGTCTTGCTAAAAGTGATTACTTCAGGCACGAAAAACAGTTTGGTTGCCTTGAATGCCTTTCCCACAATACCTTCCCCTTGAAGCAGATGGTGTTCAGAACATGCCTCTAGAAAATTACGACTCTGATGATCAGGGACAATGCAAGCATCATCTACAGTTGAAACACACTCTGAGAAGTTCTCATCAGAATGCCGGGATCCAACTTTTCCTTGCCGAGCACACGGTGCCCACGTTAAAGCCAGAGGCAGATCATATAATCTGCAGACCCATGTCAAAAACTCTGATACCTCAGGTAATGCTGCATAGTAGAATTCATTATAGACCTGCAGAAACTGAAACAAAAGGGAATATGATATTTAGCAACAAGAGTTCAAAGTTTCTGTGTGTTGAAATGTAAAAGTTTTGGTTTATGGGACCATTTTGACACACCTCTCTGCTTGGAGATTTCAAGTTTCTTGAACTCCTTAGATTAACAGACTACAAAAAACAAGAAACCTCTTTAGGCTACAATACACAAACAAAACTTCTCATTGAAGGATCTGGGATTAAATAATAGAAAAAAATAGGTAATCCAAGTTGGTTAAACATGTAACTGGATGATTTAGAGACATCAAGGGAAGAGAAAAACCTCGAGGGCTTTACATATATTGTCCAGCTCTGGCCTGTAATTCATCTTCTGAGTTGTTGTAACAATCTCAACAACACCCAAACAAGTCCCACTACCTCTTTCAAATACAGGAAGGGCTAATGATCCACGAACATCACATTTCTCTGCTTCTTTGATGCGCGGATACTCTTCGCTTCTAAAGAACCGCACATCAGGTGTCCACTCTGGTAATTTCCTAAGAAAAACACGGCCAGGGAGACCCACAGACTCAGTAGAATCCTCATCAGCTGGGAAATTATAAGCTACTGAAACATCTCTGTATCTTTTAAGACTTGAGTATTTCGGGTTGAAGAAGTGTGGCTGCTCCAAAGTGGTGAGAAAGTTCTTGCCTTCCTGTTGAATTGGAACCCATATCTGTATGAGGAAGTCTTTATCTTGCACTGCCTCGTCAAGTCCCTTTATAGCTTGTACTAATCTATCTTTCACTGATGAAGAAGGGCCTTGACTTGTTCTTGGAGCAATCCAATATCTTCTTCCTCCCTCAGTTTCTTCAAGGAGAAACTTCTCTGCTTGAGCAGAACTCATGGCTGCAGACTGGTCAAAAGGTGCCTGATTCATCGGCTGATTGGAGAGATCCTCGATCTTGAGAAAGCCCGGTGCTATTGGAGGAAACTTTTTCCCTGTTTCTTCATTGGAGATATGATCTTGTGAAGTGTTCCCAGCAAATTGATAGCCATAAAGGAAAGAGTTGTTGTTGTTGTTGTCATTCATAGTGGTAGAATCAGAAACTTGTTGTCCCATAGTCTGCTTCAAGCTCTTACCATCTGTAGTCTCAAGCCAACATCCATCATAGAAGAGTTCCTCCATGAAATCCATATCCATAGCCGTTTCAGAGAATGCACCAAAGCTAGAATTGGGTAAGAAACTGCCATCTCCACCACCACCTTCCATATCAAAAAATAAACTTCTTCTTTGTTTTAAAAAGTTTTTCAACCCCAAGACTCGTATCCACCAAAGGCTACAAAAACCCTCAAAAATTGTTCAGTGACTTGTTCTGCGGTGTTGGTACTTCATGAACCAGCAAGACCAAGCGTCTTTGAAGTCCCCTTAAGGTTCTTTTCCTCGTTGTCTACATAACCGATCTGCAAAGTTTGCAGAAACATGATCAAAAATAACCAAACAAGAAGAAGAGAGAAGAGAAGAAACAAGATAAGAGCAAAGAACTCAGTCTTTTGTCAACTGCAAGATCAAAAGTGCATTTCAAACATGTATATAAAAGAATTTAAGAAGAGATGTGAGATCATAAGAGAGGCTATAAAAAAAAATAAAAATAAAAGCTATAGAGAGTTGACTTGAAAGGAGGATTCATCAAGTACTAACATCAGCTTCAAGTACAATATTCCCCAATGGACATGGAAACGCTCCAAGAGGGCCAATTATTGAAACAATTACAAAGAAATTTCAAGCTGACAATAAATGCCACACACAAGAAGTAAAAGAAAAGAAAAGATAATAGAATTATATAAATTAAGAATCTGATGCTTCATGACATCAGTTTCCGAAGAACAAAAAAATCTTCTGATGCTCTCTCCATAAACAACACAAGTATCCAAAGAACAAAACAATCTTCCGACAAAAACCCAGAAATAGTTAGTAACTAGTCTATACACAACCCCACAGAAACACACACACAAAAGTAGCTTACTTTATCAAGATTCCTCGAGCAAGTAGAGAGAATTTCAGGGAAAAAAAACAAGAAATTGACTTTGGGGTTACAAAAACTCAGAAAGAAGTAAGAGTTACAACAAATAAGCTGACAGATTTAAGTAGTGCTCTGGTTTTGTTTTCAGTTATTAAGAGGTTTGTTTGTTCGGTCTCTGTTTATTGGTACACATAAATGATAGAAAAGATTCTGAGAAAAATGGAAAAAGGAAAAAAAAAAAAGACTCCTTTTGCTCTCTCTCAAATAGATGATATTATCATCACCACTTCTTTTTTATCTCTCTCTTTCTCTTTCTCTTTCTGGAGGAGGACACACAGAGACACAGCACAAGTAGGTCGATGGAAGGGTTAGTAATAATAATTTAAATTCTCACCATGTGGGCGTGCAGAATCTTTCCCAAGGAACTAAGTGGACCCTCTTTTTTTTACCATCCAATTAGATCTCTCTACTGTTTTCTCTAAAATCTCCACTCTTTCGTTTTCTTATAAATATATATATATATAAGAAAATAAGATCTTTTGTCTCCTCTGTTTTCTTCTGCAAAAAGATGTAAAAATAGAGATGAAGGAAGAAGAGAGAAAGAAAGAGAGGGTGTTGAAGTTATGGTTTATAAAAAGAGCTGTTGTTTGTTGTGTTGTAGTGGTGGTGTTAAATTTTGTTTCTCTTATTAATGATGATATGTAGTTGGTGATGTGTTTCTTATGGCCTATTTGTTTTGAGATTCGTCCAAAACATATAGTGATTAGTTTATAATTAATGAATTGATTACGTAAGCCGAAATGTGTACTTTGTTCTGTTTGATTGGTTAAAACAGCTTGTTGATCTCTGTATCTCAATATTGGAAGAGGGAGAAAGATTCTTTGCACAAGACAATGTCTGTCAGTTTTCATTTATTATTTTGACCTTCAAGATTCTTTCTTTTAAAACCTTCCCTTCCTATTTCTCTCACTCAAACAATCATCCCCTTTCTGACCTCAGCCCTAGTTTTCCTTTTTTTAAAACCATAAATTGTTTGCTTGATTAATGTTTGTTAAAAGTTTGAATTTTTCTTAAACGCCCTTTAGTATATATAATTATAATTATAAGAAGACATATATATAGATGTGTATGTGTGTATTATGCACATAAACATAGACTGATAAGATGCAAATTAAACTAATCAGCCAATCGTTAGTTAATTACTCTTCTTCTTTAAGATTGAGTTTTGTATTGATTTCAGTACAAAAGAGGTTTCTTTATATATTCATTAAAATTGTTTAACTTTAATGCTTTTCTGAAAGTTAATTTCTTGCTTTCAAATGGCATCCATGTGAGCTCGATTCATATATGGAAGAAGAGACGGACACAAGTTTTTTTTCCTTAATTCCTTTCGAACTATAATACAATGATTCCTTCACTAGCTAATTCGCCTAATTATAATTGTTATTTTTTTATGATCAAAAGTTTTGTCACGCTAATTGATCATAGCAAACTTTTTATAAACTATATATAATGATTTACGTACTTTCCATTTTTCATGATGGCTTTAAAAGTGAAAATCATCTATAGAAATTACTTGAATTATTGAAGTTCAACAACAAATTGTTGATATATTTGACCAAAACAGTTAGTTTGGGATTGAAATATCGTGAATTTTTACAGTGACAAAGAAATTTGTATATATGTGTATTGTACGGTGATAAAGGAATTTGTTACAGATGTATATAGTTCAATCACATAGTTATATCTTATATGTGTTCATACGTACGTTGCAACATATATAAATGTGAAACGTATTTCTCTTGTTAGTTCATCACTGATCTTAAATCATTTTCATATATGTTTTTAAATTTTAATAATATTTATAAAAATCATGTGTAGACAAACCCATGATCAAAAACATCGATGACAAGTCTGTCTACTGTTATATTGGGGACTGCCTCGAATGCCTAATAGTGTGGTTGGTTAGTGGTTACTCACATGAGTTCTTGGTCTTACTTAACAGGATATTTCTTCTTTGCGCTTGCTAATTTCCTCAGTTTGATCAGTTACTAATTAAACACAAAACTTTATAGCAATCGACAATTTGATCGGTTGAGATCATTAATTAAAGATAATATTTTTCTTAATATTTGAAAACGTTATATTATCTTTGTTTGTGCGGTAGCTAGGCATTGGATTCTTCTACTATAAATAAGAGGAAAAGTATTAATCCTTGCAAACACACACGTACAGATAATATATGACAAGATATCATGTTGAAACAAATTAATATGAAAAGAGAGCTCAAACTTGAAGCATCGATGTAAGCGATCGTGCTAATAATGATACGATTTCCATATTAGAATACTCGTGTGGTGATTGGTGAAGAAAGCATTTTGTTTTAGAACTTTAAAAAGAGATATATTGTTTATAGTGTAAGAAGCACAACTACAATAATTTTTTATTTTTTTCCGATAGATATGTAGATTAAAGATTAGTGAAAGTTTTAGAAATCATACGGTACTTATAGAGGAAAAAGGAAATTTAAGAACGAAACTACGAGATGAGTTTTCTCACTAATTTACCTCAATATGATATCCAAAAATATGATAAATGTCCTCTGGAATATATATATTTGTTTATTAGAACTTTGATATGCTTTTAAAGAAGTGCTGTTAAAACTTCTTTTTTTTTTTAAAACTAATAATAATAACTTCAAAGTTGCTCTTAAGTTATATGCATATGAAAATAAAGTCATAAGTTTTTACATTTTGATTACCAATGTGCGAGTTCAACATGAATCGTTGAGAATTTCAATGTACCGATCCAAGTCCAAGATATACGGCAAATCCAACATCCAATCCAGTCTTTAACACATGCTCTACTCAGTTCTTATATAAACATAGTAAATTATATAATTAAAGTATAATCTAAAACTAATATCCAAAGGGGTCAGGCTTTGAGAGAGGGGTGGGGGGGAGAGAGTTGGGTTAAGTAGTTAAGCCACTTTGCTCCAAAAAGTAAGGATCAAACGGCTCTCAGTGATCTGAGGAGCCATCGTCCCTTCCTCATCGTCCGATCCCCGACTCGCCGCGTCTTAAGACATCACTAAACAAATGGTTTCATTATTTCATTGTAATCGGCTCTTTTATGTACTTTTAATCTTCCATTACTTTCCTTATATTTCCTAAAGACTCAGTTGGAATCCATGTGGGTTTGTGATAACTTATCAGTTTTATCGTATACACACAATTTATTTAATTATTTAGTTTGCAAATTATACGATATATATTGTCGTGCACGAAATATCTCTCTATTTTTATTTATATAAAAACAGAACGAACCATTTGTTTCACTGCAATACTTTGTCTGAATCCGGCAGGCCCTACACATGTCGCTTTTCTGGAAACAATAATTCCATTCCTTAATTACAAGATTAAACCTATAGCTCTCCTTAATTATTAGCTAGACTTTCATATTATAACAAATATCAAAATCATGAGTGTCATGTAGTTCGTATGTTTATGTGTATGTGTATGTACGTCTAGGAAAATTAGCTAGTGGTGGAAAAACTCTCTCAAGGCAAATGTTAATTAGTAAGTAAACTACTTTACTAATATATTATCTCATTTGTATGTACTTGCATAAATAAACTAAGGATATATTAGATATAATATACTTTTTCTCTGAAGCAAAGCCCGCGATAATGGAAGGTGATGTCACACTGTTTAATGACTTTTTAAATGAAAGCCAAAGTGATTAAATATTATTGTTTGTCGCCACCCATTGCGGCATCACACTAGAAGTTAAATTACATAATTGTTAATATACTAACAATTTGCTATTTTTGATTTTAGAATTATAGTTTGATTAGGTGTAAAGCCTGGATTAAAAGATAGATTAATCTCCTTCCAAGAATCCACTGAATATATTTTGATTACCCTAAAAATAATTAGGATGCAATTTTTAATTTTTTTTTACTCAATTAGGGTGCAATTATATTTGCATATAAATTATTAGTTCTCTCTATGTTTTTTTTCTCTATAAAAGAATCACGATGACGTGCTTCCCACATACATATAGTTAAACCTAGCTAGCTATACGGTGTGACTTTTTTTTACTTGACTATATGTTGTATTGGCTGGTTTCTAATCTCAACCTTTACTACTTATTTTTTTCTTTCTATTACGAATCTGAATTTTAATTAACAAGTTACAATTTACAGTACATAAAGACATATATATATATATATATGCTTGGTCAAATATATATATATATTGTAATAGTGTTTATCATTTCGTTTTTAATTTCTGTTTAATCTATATATAGTAATAAAATAAAAACAACATCGTATTGCAGAATCGCCAAGCATCAGCAATCAGGAATTGTCAAAATTCGTTCATTTATGTATATGTTTTGTTGGATCTATCTGACATTTTCTTATGACGTCAACCCAATTAATAAATATATATGTATTTAAGTTGTAGTTTCTGACTAAATATAATAAAATTTATGTGGGAAAAACAAACAAGAAATATATCATCTTCGTTTGTCAAAGCCAAATCTTATTTTGTATCAGCTAGAGAGTACTAAACAAACTGAATATGCTAAACTAAAAATATAGGTCGATTTGTCTATCTTATGAAATGTTGTTAGTACTTTCTAATTTATTCTGACATTCTATAGCTAAAATACGTCATAATAAAATTAAATTTGAGCATGTTGGGAAAAAGAAACTATAATTTGGAGCATAGAATATATATATAGTTCACCATATATATTTGGACGATGGAGTGCTAATTTGAGATACAAAGAACGTGTGGGGAGATTAATCGGTCAACTTCAGCATACGTAAGCCTTCATATCTACCATTTTTTAAAACATACATAAATAAATCAAACTAACATATAAAACTATTTTATTTGATGCAGATATACATATATATATTTTTATCAACATGTTGCAGATGTAGACATATGAAATTAATCGTAATTTACGTGAACAGATTTATTTCCATATTTCTCACGCGCGTATGACAAACACGAGCCAAGTAGAATCAATCAAGAAACAAGAGCTAGAGAGATTCATATTTGATATTTGCGAACAAGTTTTTTTTTTTTTTCAAAACAAAAAGGTTTGATAAATTTTGCATTTTTACATACAATATAATATGTTTTAATAGAAATTTAAAGAAAATAGCAGAAGCAGATTCTCTTTGTTGTTTTTGATGTGAATATAGATATATACCTAAAAAGCATCGCTGTAAACGATAAGTACTAATGTTATTAAAAAGAGTTCGTAGTTGAATATTCGTGAAGGTTGTGTGTCGCACTATTTTGATAAATGTTTGAAAGTACAATTGATAAAATACTTGTTTAATAGACTCGAGAAGATTAATTGCAAAACTGTCTCGGATTAGGGTTCGTGCATGTTGTAATTAGTTCCGCGTGCTTACCTATATTGCATCTGAATCTTCAGATTAGTATTACTTTTTTAAAGATTCAATCTTATAATTTATACTTTATGTTAAAGGCTAGCTGGTGAAAACAAAGGTTATCTTAGAAATAAGTAAGACTAAGATTCTTTTAGCAGAATAAGATCTAATCCATATATATGATAGAATGGGTAAGAATAGTCATTAAAATATAGAATGGTTGGAGTGTTGGAGATCGTGGTGAGTTTGAGATCAAGTCAAACAATGTAATTTGGCAAAAACATGATACTACCAATTTTAAGCTGCGGCTTAACATTTAGGTTAGTTAGTGACAGGATCTCAACAAGTTTCTTTTGAGATAAACTCTGTTTTAGTACTGTGTGGTTAGATATACGTTTGAAACTTCTTTTACATTTTGACGACACACAATTTTGTATTTTTGGTTTTCCACCATAAAATATTTTAAAAAATCCACTATTTTGCGATCGTCACAGTTATATTAACTCAATGCTTTGTTACTATAGGTCAAAATTAGAAACTTATACAATTTAATTACATGTAAGAAGCTACACCAAAATATTCAAACTAACAATTTGAAAACTTGTTACAATATACAAAAATATCAGTTTTTACATTTTGAAAGCGAAAAGCTAAACATTTATTATTAAGCATATATATATATATATATATATACACCAATATCCTAAATACATTAATACATACCATCAAATCACAACACTAACCAGTTAGAAGCAAGCATCTAATATAATTACAGCGCAGATATTACATATATACTAATTAAAGTCTTAACCTAAGATCCAAAGAACACTCTAATGTGTCTGAAATAGAAAGATCATGTATTGTAGCAGGAACATTCAGATCCAAAGCACCTCCATTTATCGGCTCCTCTTCCCTTTCCCAGTGACATCTCATGTGACCTCCTAAAGCCTGACCACTAGAGAACACTCTAAAACAGATATTACACTTGTGGTTCCCTGAAAACGTAACGATCTTTCCCTGATGATCTTGATGATCACTAGAAGTAGTACTCGTCGTCATAGGATCATCGGTTACGTTTGTAATTGCGAAACATCCTTTAACGTTCTTATGACTTGCTCTGTGTCCTCCTAAAGCCTGATGTGATCCAAACCTTTCTTACATACTCCACACTCGAACCGCTCACTACTCGATGACGATGGTGTGCCACTAGACAGCAATAAGAGACAAGAAGCAACTTCATGATCTTCCTCGGACATAAATGAGACCCAATCTGGTGATCTCTGGCTTAGTGGTTTTGATGAAGCCGCGGTGGTGGGGCTGCGGTAGTTAGGAGGAGGATTGATGCCACGCCATTGACGCTCAGGGTGACATCTCATGTGACCAAAGAGGGCTTTCAAAGACCAGAACTGTCTGCCACATTCGGTACACGGACGCGTGATTTTGGCGGCATTAGGGTCTGGTTTTTTTGTGTATCTTGGTTTTAATGCGGATTTTGGTGAAAAACTAGGGGATGAAGCAACGGTTTTGGTGCGTTTCTTCTTAGGACTGTGATCGTAACTTGGGGATAAAGCAAACCGGAGATTTGGATTAGGGTTGCTTGCATTGGAAGGATGAAGTGGAATGTGAAAGTTGGGATCATAAAAGGAATTGTTGTTAGTCATCGTGATCACGTAGAGAAACTGATCGGAGAAAAAGAAAAAAAAAAAAGTAGGAGTCAGAGAATGGACTTGCTTAAGTAGAAGTAGAAGTAGAAGAAGGAGACGGTTACGTAGGAAAGAAGTTATGGAGGAACATGGAGACAGTTAACTTCAGTTGAGGAACAGAGCGGTTTACTATGTAAGGAATAGTTTGAAAACCACGTTTTTTATGTGTCAGTTTTGTTTTATTCTTGGCCCAAATATATCTAATGGGCCTTATAATACTAAAGTCCATTTTCTCAAGTAAACAATAAAAAAAATAAAGATCTGAGTGGAAATTGAGCTTCCAATTACCCAATTTCGGTGGAGCTTCCACATAGCGAAAAAGCAAATTTCCACTCTCCCATGATACAACAACACTATGGAATGGAATATTATAGTAAATTTTATTAGGATTTGTTGCCTAGTTTTTTTTTTGGATTTTATAACCAACAATAGATCCATTTAATAAATACAAAAAAGCCTTGATTTTTCTTCATCCTGCGTTTTTGTTTTCTAAAACCATATAAATGACAACAACTTTGCTTCTTTTTATAATTAATAAATGTGTCTCTCTTTTTTTGGTAACAAGGTTTAAACTTTAAAGGTTGTTTATATAGTACAAGTGTACAACAAAACAATATTGGAAGGGCCAATTGTTATTTTTTTGGGTATATGAAAGTTACAAATAAAAAGAATAAGTCCAAACAACATATTTGGAGATATATCAGTATGTGGAACATGGGAAGATGGATATTTTAAATTGTGGAATACCTGAAGCAAAGGATATTCGTAATATACGTATCAAATACCACAAAATCTATTTTGTATATCACTTTTCCAAAAAAAAAAAAAAAGAACAATAACATAAAAGGAGAGTCATTGGATCATGGATTTATAACGGAATCCAAAAATACAAGTATACAATATTGATTAAATAATCAAAAAGTATAATCAAACAACTCCATGACGCAAAAGATATATAGATTAATGATTTCATTAGCCAATAAAAGATTAAATCAAATAGTAATCAAGTTCTCTCATCATCTTCTTTCTCCTCTTTCCTTTTTCCTTTGGCTGGGAACAGAAAGGGTCACTTCGTACAGCTTGCAAACACAAAACATAAAGTTTTCATTTTTCACTGTAAACAAAAACAGAAACTTTAGATTTTCACATAGTTATTGAGATTATGTCTCATTATCGATGTCGACGAGACCACAATCATTGTTTAGTTTAGTCTATCTAGTTTCCTTCTTTAAAAAAAAAAAACCGTTCTCAGCCTGTAAATGTGCCTACTGCATGAATTTCACTTGGAAGTAATCAAATCTCACCAAAAAAGCTCAACACTTTTCCCAAATCTTCAAGCATACCCATGATTTCACTTTTATCAATTTAACTCCGTTTTTGTGTGTTTGTTGGAGACCCACACCCACTCGTTCTTCCCTTTTTTTATAATATATGTAGTCAGTCCTCTCTTGCTTGTTCCTCATGCCTTTGGTTTTCCTACGCTGACGAATCTGCTTTTCTAAAAGGATGGTTTTGATTTTGGTCTTGTTTTGGGTTTTAGCATCTTTCTGCCACTAGTTTCTTGCCTTTTGCTGTCTTCTCAATGTTTGAGGTAAGGGTTTAATCCTCGTGACACTTTACAGTTCTGGTAGAAAGCTACTTCCTTTACTCATCTTTCATATTTGTTTGTTTCTTAAAGAAGTTTCTAGCTTTCTCTTCTTATGTTACTCTTTGCTGTGACATAAAAGTATAAGTATCCCATTTTGTTTCGGTTGAACTGCCTCACAAATTATCTCATTTTGTGACTTTAATGGTTTGATCACAAGTTTCTGTCTGATGTTGTTTGTATCAGGATCTGATTAAGCTAAAGCAATGTTTTTGGTTTTGGTTCTATTAAGCTCCATTTTTCCTATTGGTGATGGAGCTTCAAGGCCTCGTAATGTTGATGTTGGAGCCATCTTCAGTTTAGGCACTTTACATGGTGAAGTTACAAAAATTGCCATGAAAGCTGCTGAGGATGATGTAAATTCTGATCCTAGCTTCCTTGGTGGATCGAAATTGCGTATAATGACCTATGATGCCAAGCGCAATGGATTCCTCACCATCATGGGAGGTGAAATAAAGTGATCTTTTTTCATTTAATATTGTTTTGAAACTTCTTAACTTTAACATATCCTTGTGTTGGTTTCATTTCACAGCATTGCAGTTCATGGAGACTGACGCTGTGGCTATAATTGGTCCTCAGACATCAATCATGGCTCATGTACTGTCTCATCTTGCTAATGAGCTTAATGTGCCTATGTTGTCATTCTTAGCTTTAGACCCTAGCCTCTCGCCGCTCCAGTTCCCGTTCTTTGTACAAACAGCACCTAGCGATCTCTTTCTGATGCGTGCCATTGCAGAAATGATAAGTTACTACGGTTGGTCAGATGTGATTGCATTGTACAACGACGATGATAGCAGTAGAAACGGTATAACAGCTTTAGGCGATGAGCTTGAAGGAAGGCGCTGCAAAATTTCATACAAGGCTGTGCTTCCTTTAGATGTGGTGATTACAAGTCCTCGTGAGATCATAGATGAGTTGGTTAAGATTCAAGGGATGGAATCTCGGGTAATCATTGTGAATACTTTCCCTAAAACAGGTAAGATGATCTTTGAGGAAGCCAAGAAGCTTGGCATGTTGGAAAAAGGCTATGTTTGGATAGCTACAACTTGGTTAACTTCTTTGTTAGATTCTGGTAACCCGTTACCTCCCAAGAATACTGAGTCTTTTAGAGGAGTGCTCAGTCTCC
Organism: Capsella rubella; assembly: GCF_000375325.1. Taxonomy (NCBI): domain Eukaryota; kingdom Viridiplantae; phylum Streptophyta; class Magnoliopsida; order Brassicales; family Brassicaceae; genus Capsella; species Capsella rubella. The sequence continues at coordinate 1,868,554 of NW_006238917.1, read as the reverse complement.
GTATTCACACGCCAAATTCAAGAAAGAAAAGAGATTTTGTAGCACGGTGGAACAAGTTGAGTAATGGGACTGTTGGGTTAGACGTATATGGACTCTATGCTTATGATACCGTCTGGATCATTGCTCGAGCTGTTAAGTCACTTCTAGATAGCGGAGCTAATATCTCCTTCTCTAGCGACCCAAAGTTAACCAGCATGACGGGAGAAGGGTCACTGAATCTAGGTGCATTGAGCATATTTGATCAAGGATCACAATTTCGTGATTATATTGTGAATACAAAGATGTCTGGTCTTACAGGTCAAATACAGTTTCTGCCTGACAGATCAATGATACAGCCTGCATATGACATCATAAACGTGGTTGATGAAGGGGTTAGGCAGATAGGGTATTGGTCTAATCATTCTGGGCTCTCTATTATACCTCCAGAGTCACTATACAAGAAGCCTTCAAATCGTTCAAGCTCAAACCAACATCTCAACAATGTGACTTGGCCTGGTGGAACTTCTGTGACGCCACGTGGATGGGTTTTCCCTAACAACGGGAGAAGACTGAGAATTGGCGTACCCGACAGAGCAAGCTTCAAGGACTTTGTGTCAAGAGTGGATGGAAGCAACAAAGTGCACGGGTATGCCATTGATGTTTTTGAAGCTGCTGTAAAAATGATTTCTTATCCAGTTCCTCATGAGTTCATCCTTTTTGGAGACGGTCACAAGAACCCAAACTTCAATGAATTTGTCAACAATGTCACTACCGGAGTGAGTAAAAGAATCATGAAAATATCATTTGCTTACAAAACATTGTCGAAACTGATTATGAGTTGTTCATTTTTGCTTTCAGGTATTTGATGCTGTTGTAGGAGACATAGCCATTGTTACAAAACGAACAAGAATTGTGGATTTCACTCAGCCATACATAGAATCAGGACTTGTCGTGGTTGCTCCTGTCACAAAGCTAAATGATACTCCGTGGGCATTCTTACGCCCTTTTACACCTCCAATGTGGGCTGTTACAGCCGCCTTTTTCGTCATTGTTGGATCAGTAATATGGATTCTTGAACATAGAATCAATGATGAGTTTCGCGGACCTCCAAGAAAACAAATTGTTACAATTCTCTGGTTAGTAAACTGTCACTGAAGATGCATATAATCGATATGTTGACATATAACATAACATATTTAAAGACCACACAAGCTATTTTTATTTTTGCAGGTTCAGCTTCTCGACCATGTTTTTCTCCCACAGTAAGTTACATCTAAAAATTGCAGCTAAGTTACTACAGTACATGTGATGATGTCCCTAAAATCTTTATGCAACTAAACTTGCAGGAGAGAATACAGTGAGCACACTGGGTCGTCTTGTGCTGCTGATCTGGCTTTTTGTGGTATTGATCATAACGTCAAGCTACACAGCAAGTCTTACATCGATTCTTACAGTGCAACAGCTGAACTCACCGATCAAAGGAGTTGACACACTCATCAGCAGCAGTGGACGAGTTGGGTTTCAGGTAGGTTCTTATGCTGAAAACTACATGATTGATGAGCTTAACATCGCCAGATCCCGACTTGTACCACTCGGCTCCCCAAAAGAATACGCTACAGCTCTTCAAAACGGAACTGTTGCTGCAATTGTCGATGAACGCCCTTACGTTGATCTCTTCCTCTCGGAATTCTGCGGATTTGCCATTAGAGGCCAAGAATTCACCAGAAGCGGCTGGGGTTTTGTGAGTACCTTTCATTTGAATCTCTGAATCTTTTTCTTTCTTTCTGGACTCGTTTGAACATTAACTTGATCATCTTCATTGCATTTTTTGTTTGTTAAAAGGCATTCCCGAGAGACTCTCCATTAGCAGTTGACATGTCAACCGCTATCTTAGGTCTATCAGAGACCGGACAGCTTCAAAAGATCCATGACAAGTGGCTGTCAAGATCCAACTGCAGTAACCTCAATGGTTCAGAGTCAGATGAGGATTCAGAACAGCTTAAACTCCGTAGCTTCTGGGGATTATTCCTAGTGTGTGGGATAGCTTGTTTTATCGCTCTCACTATCTACTTCTTCAAGATAGTCCGAGACTTTTGCCGCCACAGCAAGCCTGAGGAAGAAGCTGCTGCTACTTTACCTTCACCAGAAAGTTCGCGTTCTAAAACATTGCAGACGTTTCTAGCTTATTTCGATGAAAAAGAAGAGGATTCCAAGAGAAGGTTGAAGCGTAAACGAAACGATGATCATTCTGTAAGGCCTCCCAGACCAGTATGACAGATCCATGATTAATCAAGCCATTTTCTTCAGGCATGAAAGATGAAGAAATTGCATATACATACCTCATACATATTGCAGTAGAATGGAGATTTTGATTATAAGTATTATACTTCAATTATAAGCCTTGAAGTATACGGAACATTGTTAACCTCTGGAAATTGAAGTATACACACTTGTAAAACAAAGTTGTACTTATCATATCATCTTGAACAAGAAATTAATTACGTTGTCTTCCAATTGCGTTGCGTACCAATTGAGAAATTGTAAAATCTACAAGTGCCAATCCGGTTTAATTTCTGAACCGAACTGTATCCATTATTCGCACGATTTTCACACTCACTACTCACTAGATAAGTAGATTTTGAACATTTCATAAACCCTAACAAAGAAACATTAACAATTAGGTTAATCACATTGTTCATCTTGGTCTCTTGTTATTGTTGTATTGTGATTAGAAAGGTTTTGCTTGAGTTCCATCAATGGCGACCATATGTTTTCAATCTCCTTCAAAACCCTTTTACAATTTCCACTCAAAAACCAAAATTTCATCGCCGTTAATCACTAAAGTCTCGATCTTTAAACCCAGAGCCTCCGTACAATCACAAGGCCTTGACATCGCCACCGAGCCAGAACCAATTTTCACCTCCGTCAAGACTTTTGCTCCAGCGACTGTTGCGAATCTAGGTCCAGGCTTTGATTTCTTAGGATGCGCCGTCGACGGTCTCGGTGACCACGTCACTCTCCACGTGGATCCCTCTGTCCGTAGCGGAGAGATCTCAATCTCTGAAATCACCGGGACAACTACTGAACTCAGCTTTGATCCACGCCGTAACTGCGCCGGAATTGCAGCTATGGCGGCGATGAAGATGCTTGGGATCAAATCTGTTGGTTTATCGTTAGCTTTGCATAAAGGTCTTCCTTTAGGGAGTGGTTTAGGTTCTAGTGCGGCTAGCGCCGCCGCAGCAGCTGTGGCGGTTAATGAACTATTTGGCCGGAAATTAGGAAACAACGAGCTTGTTCTCGCCGGATTAGAATCGGAAGCGAAAGTTTCAGGCTTTCACGCTGATAACATTGCGCCGGCGATTATGGGTGGATTCGTTTTGATCAGAAGCTACGAGCCGCTTGATTTAAAACCTTTGAGATTCCCATTAGAGAAAGATCTCTTCTTTGTTCTCGTTAGCCCTGATTTTGAAGCTCCAACTAAGAAAATGAGGGCAGCATTAGCCAAAGAGATTCCAATGGCTGACCATGTTTGGAACAATAGCCAAGCAGCGGCGTTGGTTGCGGCGGTTTTGGAAGGTGACGTGGCGAGTCTGGGGAAGGCGCTTTCGTCGGATAAAGTTGTGGAGCCGAAGAGAGCACCATTGATTCCGGGAATGGAAGCTGTGAAGAAAGCTGCTCTAGAAGCTGGAGCATTTGGTTGCACCATTAGTGGAGCTGGTCCAACGGCGGTTGCGGTTATCGACACGGCAGAGAAAGGTTACGAGATCGGAGATAAAATGGTAGAAGCATTCTTGGAATTCGGAAACTTGAAGTCTATTGCTTCGGTGAAAAAACTTGACAAAATTGGAGCTAGACTTATCAAAAGCATGTAATTTTCCGAGTTTCAAGGATTTGCTCTGTGGGATTCTTCTGCAAATGGTAAATGATAATAAAGAGATTCGTAATTGAAAGTTTGAAACTTTTTTTTTTGTTCTCCCCACACGAGGAAGAAAGCGAGAGAGAGCGAAATGATTATTACTGCACAAAGTAATAAAGGACAACAACAAATCCACATGAACATGGAAACATTACACAAACTTGACCTCAAGTCTTTCAGATTTTAGTTTCTCAGTCGAGTTTAGCAGCTTCAGCTTGTCTAGCTCCAACAGAGAAGAACTCAGTGATTACTTCAAGTGGCATGCCTTTAGTTTCAGGGACTTTCATAAACACAAAGACCCATGAGATGCAACAGACGATTGCGTACATTCCAAACACACCAGCAAGTCCAATGGATTTAAGAAGCACAGGGAGACTGTAGGTGACGATAATGTCACAAATCCAGAAGGTGAGTGCACAAATAGCGATGCAGATTCCGCGGACTCGAGTTGGAAAGATCTCTGAACAAAGGATGTTTGGAGCAGGACCAAAACCCATCACGAAGAAACAGAAGTAAAGAACGACGCTTACGGTTGATAAGACTGCGTGCACAATGCTGTTCATGTGAACTAGATTTGAGATTACTAATACCAATAGAGATGCTATCAAGATTGGTATCGTGGTGAGAAGCAAGGTCCTGCAGAAAATAAAAAAAAGGAAAGGACATTACGTAACACATTTTAGCTTGTTTTGTTTTGTTTTGTGTATTGTAAAATACTATGAATCAGTAACAAAGGAAGTTTAAGTTTAATCACCTTCGACCTGAGAGATCCATGAGTCTCATTGCAACAGCTATTGCAGGTAACATCACAAAGGTTGTCAATGCACTTATAAGTAAGGATGCAGAGGAAGAACTAATCCCCATGTTTGATAGTAAAATCCCGACACCCGCCTGCTCGAGGATTTGAGGTGTGTAGTAAAGAACTCCATTGATGCCTGAGAACTGCCTTTCCAAAAAGACACAGAAAAACATAAAGTTACCATAAACTGCATAATTTTCTTATATGATTCACTAATCTTGATGTCTCTATCTAGATTACCTGCTGAAGTATTTGAAGTCCGACTCCTACAACTAGCGCACGTTTGACTCCAGGATCATGAAGATCATGCCAAATCGACCCTTTAGCTGTTTCCGACGGATGTACCATAGCAGGACCAATTGTATGTTCTTTGAGAAGGTCTTTGGAATAAAGAGCTGGTTGGCTAACCAAAGCAGACGCTTGTACAAACTCTGCCTCACCAGTTCCATCACCTCCAGGCAATGAAACAATTGAGCCACGTCGAGATCCTGGGAAACCTTCTTGATGCAAGTATATTCGCTTAAATCCACCTTCTTTTTGTCCTGATTCATCTTCTCTTTCAGTCCATTTCCATGCCACTTGCCATCCACCTCCAATCCCCAAACTACCCGCTCCTTCCCCCTGAGCTCCCTGCACTTGACTCCCATGTCTGAAGGTAGAAAGAGTTCCATGGGCAGTAGTGTGAGGCATGTCTTTCTCCATGCTTGTCGTTTGACGTGAGATCAAAGGAGAATGAAGATCATCATCAGAATCATCTCCATGGTCGGATGGATAATCCTCACCTTCTCCAACAAGATTCTCTTCATCCCAATCTTCATGTCTTGGTTGATTCCCTCCCACACTGAACATACTCCCAAAATGAGGAAACAAGGCACTCCTCATGCTTCCAGTTTCCGGCATCTTCTCGTGAACGCTCCCAAACAGTGTGACAAGAGGATCAATTAATGAGCCTTGTCTCCTGCTCATTGTGCTTCCATGACGAGATAATACACTCACAGTGCTTCCTCCTTTGACTGGCCTAGCAACCCAACTCAGGCCTTCTTCTGCACCATACAACTTAATTTGATCCTTATCCACAGCTATATCCTGATCATCAGTGACTTCATCGGCAGGACCGATTATATATTCCTCTATGGTTGTTTCACCTCCAATTCCAAGACCCTCAACCAACAAAGCCATCTCACCTAATCATTGCCACATAAGAACATTCAATAAAAAAGTAATTTCTTCACTGAAAGAATAAGAGGTAGAATGATCTAAAGACTAACCAGACACATCTTCCCGACCACGTAGTCTCTGCAGTACCCGCTTTGCTTCAAGCATTCGACCTTTGCTTACGAGCCACCTGGGGGACTCAGGCAAGAAGAAGACTGTGAGGAAGAAAAAGATAAGGGAAGGGGCGAAAAGGACACCAAGCATCAGTCTCCAGCTAGGTGATGGCATCAACGACATTCCGAAAACCATACAGTAAGATAAGAACATCCCTCCAGAACCAGTGAACTGTGGAAGCGTATTCAACAGACCCCTTATCTCAGGAGGTGCAGTCTCGGATATATATATAGGAACAAGTGTGACCACAAGACCAACCCCAAATCCATCTAACAACCTTCCTAAGAGCAACACGTAAACGTTCGGAGACCATAGCATTACTAGAGAACCAACAAAGTAGAGAATTGAGGACAATATTAGCATGGGACGGCGACCAAGCCAATCAGCTACGCCTCCAGAGCATGTTGTAATCAGAGTAGCACCAATAAGTGACATCGCCACAATTAGACCTTCCACTGATGGATTACTCTCCAAATTAAATTCCTTTTTTATGTACAACACAGCTCCTGCAGAGTCCAAAAGAAAGCTTAAAATCCATCACACAAGCAAAAGAGATCAGCTATAAGGATGATACAGAATCTGTGAATTGTATCAAATACCCTTCAAAAATCATTTCTTTCTCGATCCTGAAATTTCATAAACAGAGTTAAGGATTTAGAGCATAAGGAACAAATCAGTCACCTGCAATTGTGGCGTTATCCCATCCTTGTAACAAGTTGCCAACAGCAGCAGCAACAGCAACAAGCACCGCTCCACTCATAACTCCGTCTCAATCTTTTTCAAGAACTCTGAAGCGAATTTCGAAAAACAGAGTCACTGATCAACGCTGCGTGAGACAAAACCCACCTGAAAAATGAAAATCAGACACAAACACAAGTGAGCTAAAAGATAAACAGAGAGATAACACCAAAAAGCATGACCAAAGACTATAACAAACCAATTGAAACAAACCCATTAGGTGACGTAAAAGACACATACCCAAAGAGGTTCTGGAAAAAACAGAGGTAAATAATCCCCAGATGTAAAAAAAATCGAAACTTTGAATAAAATTTGACTACTTTTTATCTCTTGTTCCAAGTAGAAGAGAGAGAAGAGGAGAGAAAGCAAGAAAGCGCGAGAGAATATGATATATAGAGAGATGAAAACTAGGGTTTGCAACTTGGAATTGGAGGCAGAGTGAATAAGCCACTATCAGTGAGCCGCTGCTTCAATGGCGTCACTACGCAATCAAAAAGCATTTTTTTTTCTTTTCTCTTTTGGTTTAAATTAGAAAAGAAAACGAAAGCAAGATTTCGAAATAACCGTGAGAATATAAAAAGGATTACTTTTATTTTGCGAAAGGACTGTGAACAGAGAGAAGCCTATGGGATTAGTGACACCTGCCTCTTTGCTCCTGTCCTCTCACAGCACGTATGTGTGTATATGCTCTCTCGTGTTTGCGTACAGAGTTTTTTTCCAGAGAGTTAACACTCAGCGCCAATAAAAAATCTATAAATTTGTGATCTTTTCGATTTGGGTCCACGAGTTTGTAACATCATTCACTCACCGTTCAAATTTCTCGAAAGGTTGTTCTTTTTACCATATTGGGTTGGCGCATTCAAGAAGTAAAGGTCAAAATTTTAAGTTAGGGTATTTTTTGGACTTTTTTATTAAATCATACATAATCCAGACTTCTAAATAAGTTATAGGATTATAATTGTGTTTTATATAAACCTAATAAACCCATTATAGTAATTAAATATCTGATATAATTAGAATTAAATATAGCTGATTAATTTAAAATTTGGGGTTTGATATAAGAAAATTGAAATACTATTTAGTAGTTTTGTAATCCATTGCTAACTGATATACAATTTGATTAATTAATAAATTAAACTCTACAAGATTAGCTTGTTTATCTAATTAGTCGAATCAGTTTAACATATTATGTAAATATATCTTTGTGTTTTTAATATTCTTTCAATGATCTTGGCATGCAAGAGGTAAATATAAAAATATGAAATTAGGGCATCAGTTTTTAGGTAAAAGGATATAAATTTGGACTTCTTATGTCGGCATAATTGGGGAAAAGGATTGGTACTTTGTTTTGTAAATATGAAAGAAATATAGGATTGACTTCTGAAATCTTAGATTCATTGGGACTATAAGAGGGAAAAAAAAAACTAGAGATAAAATATCTGATTTTATGTAAGCAGCATATATAACTTGAGTTTTTAGCTGAAAATAAAGTTATAGGTAAAGTAAAAGTTTAGTTTGTTTACATCCGGAAAGCATCTACAAATCATTTCAACTTTGCATAATTAATCAAGAAAGAAAGAAAAAAAAAATGCAATAATGGAGAATATTGTCCAAACACAATGAGACACTTTAAACTTTAGTTAATCGTGAGTCGTATTCGAATGTTACAATGTAATGATTAGTTTATTTCTTCAAATTACTATAATCTTTTTCCCTTACAGATTAAAAGGAAAGAAAAAGAAGGCATATATTTTGATTCGTATGATTTTTTGTTTTGTTTTGTTTTAACAATAAATATTTTGATTCGTAAATTCGTTTTTTAAAATATACAAATTCGTTGTGTACGTTTGCATCTGTAGATTGGTTTAATAATAACTCATCATATTTTTAGATTTTTTCTTTCCGGAAATGAAAGTAGTATTACTGTATAACACGGAAACAGAATCTTGTAAAAAAGTTTATCGGCATGTGAATGCGAATATAAATAAAGATTCTTGTCCACATCATCAAAACTAATCATCATGTTTGCTTCTTATAAAATTCCGTAGAATGGGGAGAAACGGACCATTTCACTGATGTTTGTCACTGGTTAAGATATTTCTCTTGGGACAGGAGGAACAGTCTTTAGTACTGTTTTAAAGGACTAATACGGAAAAGTGAACAAAATAATAATAACGTTTTATGTTTTGTGTATGTGAAAACGAACTCAAAACCAAAGTTCGAGATTCAAGAAATCATCTAGCGAGAGAGTTTGCTAAGAAATCTGTCAGGAAAATGATAAATGTCCCAAAATATGTTTTTGCCTGTGTGAAGGTCTCATTGTGTGGATGTCTCATTGTGATCAATCCGAGTTTTTTTTTGTTTTTTGTTTTCTTTCTTGTAGGAACTGAAAGTAACGATATCGGGCCTGAACAATACAAGTGATACGGCATTGGGGGTGTGAGTTTGAATATTGGGCCAGATCAGTCGATAAAAATAGGCCCAAAATAGATTTTTTTGTTAATGACCCTGGTTTTACGGTCTTTTGATGTTTCTTCTCTGATTACTCACAAGTTTCCAAGTTCTTGGAAGTATTAATTTTGCATGAATGCATTTAGGATACACTTACTTGTGTATTCAATCATATAAAATCCTTCACTCAACTGGGGATTGTGACATTGTGTTATGATGCTTATATGCATGGGAAAAGTCAAATCTATCAGGTCATGTTAGTCAGTGACGTCATAATTGATATTAATTTTATTTAAAATCTGCATAACATTATTTTGAGAAAAAAGTCTCAAGAGTTTACTGTTCCTAGGACATTCCCTTGAATGAATTGAATTAAATCTTCTCGTATTAGAATATAACCATTAATTACAAATTATCTTGACACCATATACTGTATAGATTAGATGAATCGAAGCTTCCTACTGTTTAGATGAAATAAAACATGTTTGGTGCTATATCTTTTACATGTTACAAGTATATATAGTCGAGGAAAGCAAATGAACACAATAGTTAAATTATAAAATGATACTAAAATCGTATCCAACATTATAGTTTTTTTTTCCCCCTCTATAATATGGTGCACCACTCCAATAAAATCAGATGAATTATTGGCAACATAACAAAAACAACAAGAAAGCATGATTGTGTTTGTGAAGGTCAATGCCCAATGGTCATCGACTTACAATCGAATATTCAAAAAATAATAATATTCTCTCTCATATCAAAAGAGAAAGAACTGGTTTTTGAATTTTAATAATGCAAAAGTGAAGAAGGTGAGAGGAAACCACAGAGTTGGAGAGAGTCAGAGAGGTGTAGCTGGTGAGCACTAATGAAGAAGGACCTTTCTTCGCTCAATCGCCGCCGTAAAATAAAGCCATCACATTCTCATCCAACGAATCTTATTTATCCGACCAAACCAAACTAAAACAACAACAAAAAAATCTATTCTTTTTTTTTCTTTTTATATATAAAAGTTTACTTCAATCTCGAAATAAATCGTTTTTAATAATAGTATAAAATATTGTAGCTTTCCCTTCTTGTTCGACTCTCTTTTGTCTCCCAAAATTTACTTTCTCTTTTTTAAGTCAGATTCCTAATCCATTCTTTCTTTCGGTCTTCTTCTTCTATTTCGCCGTTCTGAGAGTACCTTACTACTACTGGTAAACTAGATCCTCTCTCACCTTTTTTATGCTTTTTAGCTTTATTTCATTCTCTGTTTTGTGATTCTTATCAAAGATCCATTGAAGAAACTTCTTAGCTATTTTCTTGTTTGTCTTTTTGGTTAGTTTGACTATTTTGATCTGATGTGGGTTTTTTGTTTTCCTTACTTGTGATTGTTGAAGTTCGTTGTTTAGCTTCTGGGATTTGGTCTGCTTGTGACAGTGTTTTGAATATATTTTATTATTATTTATGAACAGTTCCCTTGGATGAAGAACAGAAAGTGAAAGTTGCAGTCTTTAAACTAGGATTTGGTCAATTCCCATTGTTTCATGGGCAATTCATGCCGTGGATCTTTCAAGGACAAAATCCACCAAGGCAATAACAATAAGCCTGAAGATAGTAACTCTAAAACCTCTACTACCAACGTTTCTTCTAATTCCGACCATTCTCCGACCAACAACGCTGCTGAAACCATTGCTCAAGAATTCTCCAAAGAAGTAGCTCACAAGAAAGACAACAGCAAAAATCCAGCTCTTCTTATTCCTTTAAGAGAACCAATCATGAGGCGTAACCCGGACAATCAAGCTTACTATGTTCTTGGTCATAAGACACCAAACATTCGTGATTTCTACACGCTTAGCCGTAAGCTAGGACAAGGTCAATTTGGAACGACTTATCTATGTACAGAAGTTTCAACGGGCATTGACTACGCTTGTAAGTCAATATCCAAGAGGAAGTTGATCTCCAAGGACGATGTTGAGGATGTTAGGAGGGAGATTCAGATAATGCACCACTTAGCTGGTCACGGTAATATCGTGACGATTAAAGGAGCTTATGAGGACTCTTTGTATGTTCACATTGTGATGGAGCTCTGTGCTGGAGGTGAATTGTTTGATAGGATTATTCAGAGAGGGCATTATAGTGAGAGGAAAGCTGCTGAGCTGACTAAGATCATTGTCGGGGTTGTTGAAGCGTGTCATTCGCTTGGTGTTATGCATAGAGACTTAAAGCCTGAGAATTTCTTGTTGGTTAATAAGGATGATGATTTCTCCCTCAAGGCTATTGATTTTGGACTATCTATCTTTTTCAAACCAGGTATAATGTTTGTACCTGATTAGAGAATCTTATGAAACCAAAGAACATACTTTTATAGTGTGGTTCTGATCTGCTTTATTTTGATCTATCTTCATGTGATTTTCAGGTCAAATATTCACTGATGTTGTTGGAAGTCCTTATTATGTTGCTCCTGAGGTTTTGCTCAAACGTTATGGGCCTGAAGCTGATGTGTGGACTGCTGGTGTTATATTGTATATATTGCTAAGCGGAGTCCCGCCTTTCTGGGCAGGTAAATTCTGATTGACGTTTGGCATGTAAGCCCGTTTCTTAGTCATTTAGACAGTAGTAGTCACCTGAGATATGTTTTGTTTTGTCTTATTTGAATCAGAAACACAACAAGGGATATTTGATGCTGTGTTGAAAGGATATATAGACTTTGAGTCAGACCCGTGGCCTGTGATATCCGACAGTGCTAAAGACTTGATCCGCAGAATGTTATGTTCCAAGCCTGCAGAACGTTTGACCGCTCATGAAGTCTTGCGTATGTATTCACATGAATGGTTACTTATTGCAACAACCAAACAGCATCAGACTTATATGTTCTTGTTTTTTGCAGGTCATCCATGGATTTGCGAGAATGGTGTTGCACCAGATAGAGCACTTGATCCGGCTGTTCTGTCCCGTCTCAAACAGTTCTCTGCAATGAATAAACTAAAGAAGATGGCTTTGAAGGTGGGTAAATTTTTTGCATATAAACCCCATATCTTCTACTGTGGTCACTATTTTCACTTTTAATGAAACTGTTTGTGTTTTGGGGTCATCAGGTTATAGCTGAGAGCCTCTCAGAAGAAGAGATTGCTGGTTTAAGAGAAATGTTTCAAGCAATGGATACTGATAATAGCGGTGCAATCACATTTGATGAACTCAAAGCTGGGCTGAGAAAATATGGGTCTACCTTGAAAGACACAGAGATCCATGATCTTATGGACGCGGTAAAAAATCTAACCTTGCTTTGGTAAATACATTGACAATGAAGTACAGTACGTTCTAACGCTGAGCTCTAATATTGACCAGGCTGATGTGGACAACAGTGGGACAATAGATTACAGCGAGTTCATTGCAGCGACTATCCATCTCAACAAACTGGAGAGGGAAGAGCATCTTGTCGCTGCGTTTCAATACTTTGACAAAGACGGTAGCGGTTACATAACAATCGATGAGCTGCAACAAGCATGTGTTGAACATGGCATGGCTGATGTTTTCCTTGAAGACATCATTAATGAAGTTGATCAAAACAATGTAAGCTTATATTAACTCTGTTCCACAATTCTCTCTAGGCTAATGTCGAAGTATCATCTCATAACTGGTTTTTATGTTGGTCCGAACAGGATGGAAAGATTGATTATGGTGAGTTTGTGGAGATGATGCAAAAGGGAAATGCTGGTGTTGGAAGAAGAACGATGAGAAATAGTCTAAACATTAGCATGAGAGACGCGTAGAGAACCTGCTTGTGCGATTGAGACTTGGTAAATGTTCTTACTCATGGGATCAACAATCTCAATGCTCGGTTGCTCCCCACGTAAAAGGAGAGAAAAAGAAGAAGACCAAACTGGATTCATCGGTTCGAGCTAATGTTTAACGACTGTGTTATTAATTATCAAGTAGCTTTGGAGGTTTTATTCTTTTCCTTTTTGTTGTCTGTATGTTTGGTTTTTGTTTATTATGGCCATTGTTGAAGTTAGTGAGCTTTGTTCATCATCTTCAATTGTGTAACTTTGTTCACTCTTTGTATTTGAAAAAACAAGAAAAAATGTCTTTGTACGTTGTGTGATTTCTAAGCATATTTACTTTGGAAAACTCTTCTTCTTTCTAGACGACCACGACCCTTCATCAATCTCAGACTACACAACTCTGATTTTGAAATAAACATATTTATATGAAAACAAGCATCTGCCTATGATGTGGAAGATGATGATTGATGAGCTAGCGAGTCTCAATCATGCAATCAAAGTGCTCTTTTCTAAGTAATCTGTATTAATTAAAACTCAAAGGCTGTTCGAACACAATCATTCATTGGCCACAATCTGTAATTTTTGGAACATTATACCAAAAACTATTTTAATATCATTTACATTAACATATTTTCTGGCAGTCCTCATATTCTCACATGCTTTGTAACGCCGCAACCTTTAACATAAACTATTTATATTAATTTATTTTTGGTCTCATTTTTAATTTTATCATACTTGAGTTAGTTAGTGTTAACCTCTTCTTGATAGTTTGAACTTTGAAGGTAATTGAAACAAAATACGATCATTTTTGGGGTCAGATCACCAAGTTCTTTTTGATATATAAAGTAATCCACCCTGAAGATGAAATCCAAGTTTAGTTATAAATTATAATGAGAGCAATAAATAAGAATTCGCCACCGACGATACTGCTGCCACCGACAAATGTTATGTCGGCCACACACGTTCTCAGTTTAATGGAACCGAACCGAAGTTTCGTTAGTACCACCATGTCTTCTTTTTTTAACCATACTCGTTGAAAAAACCCACAAACTGGGGGAAAATATTTTGGTGAAACAGTTTATGATTAAATGTTTGAACCTAGTTAGTTAACTTTATAAAATTCTTGCTCTTGTTCTCATTGTTATAATTATCATCACCGTCATCAATTATCATTTGTGATCAATGTGAAGATATGGAATAATACAGCAAAATTTCATATATGGCGCGTAAAAAAAATAACGGATTTCTATATATAATTGCATGGTTATTAAAATACAAAATACAACTGCACATAGCACAAACATGAAAATAAAAATAAATAAATTGATTAATGATCTAGGCAAAATACAACATTCAAATTTAGAAATATAATACTCCATTGCGTAAAATGTAAAGAAGAAGAAGAAGAAGAAGTGACAAATCACAAAATCTCAAACCCCATGTGAAGCAAGCTTCAAGAATCAAGAATCATATATGTTTATCGTTGACGCTTGTATTTGCAAGAAAGAGGAAGAGAATCAGAGGAAGAAGAACCCATGAGGTTACGGATCTGAGACCGGAGCTTGAAGAAGACGTGCATTATACTTCCTCTGTTTTGAGAACCAATAGATTTAATTTCGTCTTTGTTAAGCTCAAGATCTCTGATGAATATAGGTTTTCTTGACAGGATCCACGACCATCCCCATTCCCACCATTCTTTCACAGAGCTCCCTGCTTGCTCTCCCATGGCCGAGACAGATTTGGATCTCGGGAACCTAGCTGCTATCGCCGCTGGTTGGTTTGAAAGGTTTAGGGAGAGAGAAGAGAGACGACGGCGGATGAGACCAGGCTCATCTTCAGCGGTGGAGGAGCTAGGGCGTTGAGAAACGGGGAGAGAAGTGGGTTTACGAATCTGGAGAGTCTCCATCATTGAACTCATTGCTTTGTTGAGTTGTTCTTCTTCCTAAGGAAAGAGAGAGATTGAAGAAGAAGAAGAAGAAGAATGTGAATGTGAGAGAGATAGATTAGTGAGCACAGCTCTAACACAGGCTGGGTTTTTATTCCATTTTTATTTTGTAGGCTCCATTTACTTTTATGCCCAGCCAATCACATTTCGTTTTTTTTTAATATATAACAATTGTATTTTTATGTTTATTGTTGTTTTGTATATTGTATAGTTTACTTGTTTTGTGTATGTATGCATCTAAAAAAATAGATATACATTGTTTTCAGGTAGGGTTCCATTCCATCAAAATTCACAAAACACAAATAAAATTAGGTTTTTTTTCTTTGTAATTGCACCACCCACTGGCAAACAAATTTCATGTTGAAAAAAACAAAAATCAAATCACCTTCAAACAATAACATAATATTTGTGAGAAGAGCCCAGACGAGACAACCAGGTATTGTCTTGGACTAAGGCCCAATGGATATTAAGCCCAACATAGAATATTAAGCACTTTTTTCCTTTTTCTTACATTTAATTGTCCAAAATTTCCATTTTTTTTTTTTTAAAGCTGGAGTTTGGAGTATGTATTGTTGGGAGTAGAGATCACAGAGATCTGAGAGACTGAATACAATGGAGTACCGGAAAATCAAAGATGAGGTGAGTCGTTGCTTCTGTCCACTTCTTCTTTCTTTCGATTTCAATTTAGGGTTTTTACTCTCTTTAATGCTCGATTTTGTTCTGAGCTTCAGGACGATCATGGCGTCTCTTCTGATATCGAGAGTGTGAAAGGGAAAACTCATACGGGTGAGTTTTTTTTTTTTTTTTTGTCTTCTTCTATCTTCTCTCAATCTTTACTTTTTTTTTTTGGTTTGTGTTCGTTTAGTGTGCTCATTGGTGTTTTGATTTGTCAGTTGCTTCGAGTAACATTGCTATGGCTACTCTTGGGGTTGGATCCAGTGAACGGATCAACTGGAAACGAAAGTAAGCTTGATTAATTTCAAAATAATATAATCCCGAAATTATGGAAATTCTTCTCTCGTTTTTAATTTAATGTGTTGAGGCAGGGGCGTAGTGACCTGTGCACTGACGGTTCTGACGAGTTCTCAAGCGATACTCATCGTGTGGTCCAAACGAGCCGGCAAGTATGAGTATAGTGTTACAACCGCCAACTTTTTGGTGAGTTTGATCATTTTATTACTCTGTATTGTGAAATTTTAGTTGTGTGGTTTATTATCTCTGAATCATAATAGTCTTCTATTAGGCTGAAATAGTGATTTTTGTTTACTCTTTGGTGGACATCAGGTTGAGACTCTGAAATGTGCGTTATCTCTCCTTGCATTGACAAGAATATGGAAAAACGAAGGTGTTACTGACGACAACAGGTAGGAACTGGTTCAATTAGTTTCCTTTATAATTCTTTGGTCGAACTGGTTCCATGTATCTCTTTGAACATGACTTTATTTCCTTACTGATACCCAAAACCTGTCTTTTAATCAGGTTAAGCACGACATATGACGAAGTTAAAGTCTTTCCTATTCCTGCAGCATTGTATCTTTTCAAGAATTTGTTACAGGTTCCTGATTTTTTGTGGCTTAGCTCGATCTTTGTAACCTATGTTGTTCATGTTAATATGTTTCTTACTACTTGTGGTGTCACCTTTTATGTGGCAGTACTATATTTTTGCATACGTAGACGCCCCAGGCTATCAGATATTGAAGAACTTGAACATCATAAGTACCGGTGTCTTGTACAGAATTATACTGAAGAAAAAGTAGGTTTTTACTCAAATTGAAATGGATTTCTTACCTTCTAATGAATATTTGTTCTGGAAATCCATATGCTATCCGTTTTCTAGTCCCATCAATTAAATTAAGTGTGAACAGCCTCTTTTTTAATCAATTTGCATACTATATCTTCTCTAACAGGTTGAGCGAGATTCAGTGGGCGGGATTCATTTTATTGTGTTGCGGATGCACTACTGCTCAGTTGAATTCAAAGTAAATGTGCCACTTGATTTTTGTACCCCTTGATTTTCTTCTGAATGCTAGCTTCACCGATTCTTGCATATGATGCATAACATAAGATAGTTCATTTCCTGTTCAGTTGGTCTTAGGCTTGCTCTGCGAACTTTCAGGTCTCTACTGATCTTATTTAAACATGGTCTCATATCTGAAATTGCTTTTGCAGTTCTGATCGTGTTCTTCAGACATCTCTACCTGGCTGGATTATGGCAATTGTAAGCTGTTAGCCACCTTTGCATGCTAATATCAACTCAGGGTTGTGAAGCTCTTTCATGCCCACACCAATTGATATAATCTTTTATTTTCGTTTCTAGGTCATGGCTCTTTTAAGTGGTTTTGCTGGAGTCTACACAGAGGTGGGATATTAGGACTCTTAAAATACTCAAACTGATTTGTTTATTTTCTTTGTGTATATGTTAACACTAATTAGTGTAATTTACTTTGTTATTCAAAACAGTATAATTGGGTCATTCCATTGATAACTTATGATTTATAAAG
This sequence comes from Capsella rubella, assembly GCF_000375325.1. NCBI lineage: Eukaryota > Viridiplantae > Streptophyta > Magnoliopsida > Brassicales > Brassicaceae > Capsella > Capsella rubella. Next base: position 1,851,129 of record NW_006238917.1, on the reverse strand, counting down.
CTTATAAAGGTTTTGCTTTCCATCTTGGCAGGCCATTATAAAAAAACGACCTTCGAGGAATATAAATGTACAGAATTTCTGGCTATATGTCTTTGGGATGGCTTTCAACGCAATTGCTATAGTGATCCAGGATTTCGATGCTGTTGCAAATAAGTAAATCCAAATTCTTCTTGTCTATTTCCTTTCAGATTTGCTAGAAATTAGTACACGTGCGATTGTGTCTCCATTGAGAATTCCTCTCTCTTTATATACTTCTTCTCTCTTTATTTACTACTTCTCTATAGTCTTGTTGTTGTAGAGCTCATTATCTTTTACTGGCAGAGTTATTATACTGTTATGTCGCATCTGGTCTGGTATTGAATGTGTGATGTTTTCCATTTTCAGGGGATTCTTCCATGGTTACTCATTCATCACAGTACTCATGATTCTTAACCATGCTCTCAGGTAAAAGCTACTTTAGAGGCCAGACTCCTTAATTCTTACTGTAAGTTCAGGAAGTTAACAGATTAAAATATTATTTTATTGGTTATTTTGCAGTGGCATTGCTGTGTCAATGGTGATGAAATATGCAGATAATATTGTAAAGGTAGTGAATTTGCTAATGCATATTCAGTTCTCAGCAGGTTCCCCTTAATAGTCACTATTGCACATGTGGTTTAACTTTATCAATTGGTACGTAGGTTTATTCGACATCAGTGGCAATGCTTCTCACCGCGGTTGTCTCTGTATTCCTCTTCAATTTCCATCTTTCCCTTGCATTCTTCTTGGGCTCAACGTAAGTTAACCACCATATTTCCCTTTTACTGGTATAATCATCTCAATTTTTGATATCAAAAGTAGCCACCAACATTCATGCACATAAGAGCCAATGATTGCGTAAAAGGTTTCTTTAAAATGCATTACTGTGTTTGCACTTTGCAGGGTCGTCTCTGTTTCAGTATATTTGCATTCCGCAGGGAAGCTACGATAGTAAAGATCTGGAAACTTACATCTACCGAGGAAATTGCCATTATTCTAGTATAGAGATAAAGCTTTTGAACGACTACGATTTTGTTTTTCGTGTAGGTATATTCACAATTGTGCTTCTGTATTGATTTTTTTTCCTATTCTCACCTGTTTGTACGAAACCAAAAAATTATCAAGAATAGTAAAGATTCAGAAATTTAAGCCTATACATAACTTTGTTTTATAGATTCCCCCTCCACATAATTTAATAATCATTAACAGTCTGAAAGTGAAGCTGTTTTGTTGAAAATTTCACGCTTAGAACAAAAGGCTTAACCAAAAATGATCCAACCGTGAAGACTCAGAGACCGGCGTACTTGGTTTTAAAAAAAATTAATCATTGTCTTTGCTTCAAAGCCAATGCTAAGAGACTTTGTCTTCTCTCCCACTTGTATATAAGCTCTATTCCTCTACTCTCTTTCTCACCATCTCTTCTTCTTCTTCTTCCTCTTCTCTCAGTGGACAGATTCAGCTATGGCTTTCTCGGCACCATCACTTACAAAATTCTCTCTTTTGGTCGCCATTTCAGCATCAGCTCTCCTCTGTTCTGCTCTTGCCCGTGATTTCTCCATCGTTGGATACACACCGGAGCATTTGACATCAACTGAAAATCTTCTAGAGCTCTTTGAAGCATGGATGTCAGAACACAGCAAGGCTTACAAAAGCGTGGAGGAGAAGGTGCACAGGTTCGAGGTGTTCAGGGAGAACCTGATGCATATAGACCAGAGGAACAATGAGATCAGCAGTTACTGGCTAGGTTTGAACGAGTTTGCGGATTTGTCCCATGAAGAGTTCAAGGGAAAATATCTAGGACTCGCAAAGCCGCAGTTCTCTAGAAAGAGACAGCCCTCTGCTAACTTCAGGTACAGAGACATCAGTGACTTGCCTAAATCCGTAGACTGGAGGAAGAAAGGCGCTGTGACTCCTGTCAAGGACCAGGGTCAATGTGGTAACATTTCTCTCTTTTACCTTTCTTGGCCCCAAAGTTGAACAGAATAGAACCTAGAGATTGGAATAGGTATTTAAAAATGATCTTACTTTAATGTTGCAGGTAGCTGTTGGGCATTTTCAACAGTTGCAGCTGTCGAGGGGATCAACCAGATCACGACAGGGAACCTAAGTTCGCTTTCCGAGCAAGAACTCATAGACTGTGACACAACTTTCAACAGTGGGTGCAATGGAGGTCTCATGGACTATGCATTCCAGTACATAATTTCAACAGGTGGTCTCCACAAAGAAGACGATTACCCTTATCTCATGGAAGAAGGAATTTGCCAAGAGCAGAAAGTAACAAAACGCTAGACAAAAACATGAATCAAAACTCATACTGTGATACATATTAATTATAGACACTGATCATTCATGAATCTTACACAGGAGGATGTCGAACGTGTGACTATCAGCGGCTATGAGGATGTCCCAGAAAACGATGAAAGTCTAGTAAAAGCATTAGCTCATCAGCCAGTCAGTGTGGCTATTGAGGCTTCAGGAAGAGACTTTCAATTCTACAAAGGGGTATATATACATATAACAGACAGTTCTGATAGATAAACTTTTTTCTATGTATTCCAATCTTGTTGCATTCTCTCAAAAACCCATTTGGGGATTGGTGTTATTTTTACAGGGAGTGTTTAATGGAAGATGTGGAACAGACCTAGACCACGGTGTAGCAGCGGTTGGATACGGTTCATCAAAAGGATCAGACTATGTTATTGTTAAGAACTCATGGGGACCAAGATGGGGGGAGAAAGGGTTTATTAGGATGAAGAGAAACACTGGTAAACCAGAGGGACTCTGCGGAATCAACAAGATGGCCTCATATCCCACCAAGACTAAGTGATTGATTCATCTTCTGTTGCTGCATCCTACGTTTCTTTTTCTTTTTATCTTTCAATGCATTTCCATTTTACCCGCTTAAAGCACATCTTATTGTATTGATGATGAATGTGAGATTTTAAAATAATATTGTGAGATTTCTCCTTACCTGATTTCTAACAACGTTATATGACACTTTCAAATTGTAGACAGAGAATACTGATTTCGTAAGTGTGATTTATCGTTGATTGTGATGGTAAATTAAACAATGAAATTGGACCATGTTCTCAGATATGTAACTTTCAAACACAAAGGACCAATCAGAAAGATTAGTGCTTTGCGTATTTTAAACGATGAATGTCGAAAGAGTTATCAATTCTTAGATCTTAATGCAGACAGAGTAGAATTTTGATCTCTAAGTTACAAAGCCTAAGAGCTGTTTTATATGACATGATAAAAATGATTGGACGGTTCAGTAAAAATGAAGTTGTGAAATACTATAATTAATTCTGCACTTCATTGTATTTGATGACACAGTCATAAAGCCGTCCTCCGAGAAATTGTGCTACTTCTGGATGCTTCACCTGCATAACAAAAGAATAGACTTAATGAGGAAGAATCAAGAAACCCCATAACTCTTTCTCTATGTAACACTATGAAACTCTAAGCTAATTACCATTCCAATCTTGAGGGAATCACACTTGAACTGAGCATAAAGGTTTGTCTCTATCCCACGGCCCTGTCCAGAACAGTCAAGGAGTCAGTTTGTTGGAACCTGCTAAGACTAGATAACACATATTTCGCCACCTTCATAGGATTAAAGGTCTTACCATGCCTTCTAAGATGACCAAGTCTGCATCGGTTGAAAGGTATGCAACCTCCTGTGAAACTCTAGCAAGATCAATAACCTGCAACAGTTATAGGAGAAGAGAATTTAACAATTGGAATGGATAAAACAGGACTTGGTGCCTTGGTGGTACTAAAAGTCCATTCTTCTTCTGAGAGATTTTAAATACCATACCGGTAAGTCGTTCCCTGAATTTGCAATAAGAAGATTTGAAGTATCAACACCCATCAATTGTCCACTTTCGTCCTTCAGCTGGTAAATTAAGACTGTCAGGGTTGAGTTTCTTTAATCTGTAATGGACAGGAGTACCCGAATGATTCTATTCATCACCTTAGACAAGATCTCTGCAAGCTCGATATAAGTTACATCGTTGATAGATGGAAGCTCATTAGCAGCCAACACAACCTTCAAAAGGGAAGTACAGAGCAGGAACAAAAAACTTAGAACATACTTAATTAACAATTTCTCACAATCAGAAAGCCAAACCAGAGAACAATAAGGCCTTTAGGACATGGAAGCACCTGCATTCCTCGACGTAGCATTTCTCTAGCAAAAGGCAAGATACCCAAAATTATGTCTGCACCAGAATTATCGACAAATATAACTGCCTGTCATGAAAAGGAGACATAAAACAAATCAGTATGTCCTGCGATCATACTCTTTTAAGTCATGATAAAGTATTTAAACAGAGAAAACAGAGTGAAGTTAAAGAACTGACCTTCTTCCAAGGCTTTTTGACCCATCTAGCTTGAAAGTTATCCAAGTCATCAATAACCCATGGTCGTGGAACTAAGTTTTGGCAACTAGCCAAAAATGACATCCCGTCTTTTGAGAAAACCTCAGCAAGCTTCAATATGGGGAAACGAAATACAAAATCCCTTCATTAAGATACTCAACAAAAGAGAGGTGATAAAAGCACCAGTGCATGAAGATAAAGAGATCATATACCTGTGCAGAACCCAGATCAAAGATGTTTCCAGCAAATATCCCTCTTACCAGATTCTCTATGCGCTTTCCTTCATCTTCAATAGCATCACTTAGACGGACAACTTCAGGAAATAATGATATAGCCTTAGCATTCTCCTCATCCTAAATGAACTTGCCGTATCAGAAAAGGGCACAAGAGAAACTACGGTTTACGAGAAAAGCACTTTTCAAGAAAACCATACCTTAACTTTCTTGAATATGTCTCTAAATCCTAGTTCTCTTAGTATTAGCTCACGGATTCTGCAGAGAAGCTGCAAAAAAAAACCACAAACTAATCCATGAACAACAAAGCTATCTTAACTTAGCAAGGAGAAAGCGTTTTAAAACTTACAATGCAATCTGGTGGACCACCATGGCTCTCTGGATCTTTCTTCAAGTCCTCAAGAATCCCCGCATACCTTGAGAGAAATTAAATGCACATTGAATGCTCTTGAGCGAAAGAGTGGTTTTTTTTTAGCAACTATGAAAACACATGCGAGGCAACAAGCTATAATAGTACACACACACACAAAAAAAAAAAAACCTTTTGGCAAATTTTTCAGCTCGAACAGGAGCATCTGGAACGGTTGTATCGCTCTCCGCACGTTCCCTGAAAAATTCAAACAAAGCAGCTATCGAACACTGAAGTTTAAGTTTCTTATATGAATCAGGGATATCGTTAAACCAAAATTGAACAGATTGATCGGAGCTCTACGGGGGAAAACGGATAAATACATGTATCAGCTGAAGGATAAAATCCAAAATCCGAGCTATTTGAGAGGTATATGAGCTTCTTAGAACACAAAAATCAGAGCTTGACTTAACCCATGAACAGAAATGTAAAACAGAATCAAAAGCTCAAAGAGAGAGAGAGAGATGCGAACTTGAAAGAAGGGATGGAGTTGGAGAAGAGATCGATCCAAGAGATCTCAGTGGGAGTAGCCTTTCTGGGATTATCAGAAGGGAATCGATAAGGAATGGTGCAAGCCCTGTAGTTGGATTCTATCGGAGTCGGTAACAGTGGCAACGCAACCATCTCGGAGTCGCTCTCCATATCTCTCGTTCGTCGATCGATGCTCACCAAAGCAAAAGTGTACGTAGGAACGTGTCTTGTGAGAGAGATATATCGGAATCTTCCCAAATGAAAGCAAGCAGATTCCTTCACGATGAGCGACGATGACACACCTGTGTGTGTGTGGTGGGCGCTCGCATGTTTATGCCTTTACCTTTTGGTGTTTTATATGTTTTGTTTAGTGTTGTGGGTTATTTCGGTTTACTTCGGTTTAGTTATCTCAATTTCATGGGTCGAGACGTCGAGTCTTGTTAATAAACAAATTTAACAACACAAAGTCACAAACTTAAAATCTTAACAACAACAACAAAACACAAAGATTAATAAAATCACTAACAACACATGATTTAAAGAAGTTTTAAAATAACAAAGCATGTAATCAACATAAACTCATCGCCATCTTCCATCTTCATCATCCGGTAGACCACCAAATCTCATTTCCCCGTTTGGCACACATATGCTGGGACTGATCTACATCCATCTCGAACACTGCATGGTCTGATTGCCATTGGCTGGATTCAAACGGTCGTTGATTTGCTGGTATCATGAGTTACACATATAACATAAGAGGAACAAACATCTAATTTTGAGAATGGGCTTATCGAGTTATTTTTTCCTCTTTTATAAACACCAATTCTATTGCCCCTATGCTTGGTAGAATCATTAAAAAAATTTGCAAACAAGTGAAAGGAATGTGGAAGAGTGTTGGAGGAATCGAGGACTATGTCGTTTTACAAAGTTGAGGAAACGTGGATGAAGGAACTCGATGAGGAAGAATACTGCGATCGAGAATGATCATGAATCAATGCTTTCAAATATAGAATAAGTAAATGTTTCTAGAAGTCTTTAATTTGTTGGTTTTAGGTTCCTTTGATCATATTAAGACGACTAGGTCTAATTTGGAGGATTGATACAAGTTAAAACGTTACATCTACCTTTCATCACCATTTGGGTTTATCCAAGCAAATTCAGTTTACTTGCTTTGAAAACGTCCACTTATGTATACAAAATTAATGCAACGTACCAATCAAATACCATTGATATTGTATGTTTATCATAAAATAATTTTGTAGAAAAGGCGAGATATATCGATTATATTTATCTTTCTTAAAAAAAAAAAGCATATATATTGCGATGTCCTTACGGTTTCACATTGTAAACAAAAGAGAATATTGCAAGAAACATCAATATCTATCATTGTTAAGAGAGGTCAAGAGGTCGTCGTGTTTGGCGTTTGGACACCAGTATAGTTGGATTAAACCCACAATAATCTATGGTTTGATAACAAAAAAAAAAAAAAAAACCAAAATAATCATTTGACTAATTGGTACTTATACAAGTCGGATTAATTTTAGTCGCAGAAGTGAATTGATTGATAAGTTATAACCACCTAAAAGATATACTATAAATCGGAGAACTCTTGACCAAAATTAAACCCAAGTGTTAAAATGACTGACTAATTAATTAGAATTATATATATTTTGGTGAATATACAGTAAAAAATCAGAGAGGGAAGTAATTAAAGAAATCTTTAGTTACGACTACTCGATTACTCATCATACTGTTACGTAAAAAAAGTCATACAGAACAGCTAAAGAAATTTATAATGCAATTAAATTTCGAAGATTACGTTTCATCGAAAGTCAAATTTGATTAAAAACCATTATTATTATTTTCCGACGTGAGTAACCATATTATTATACATGTTAATACGTATATAGTATATAGTAGTATATTCAGACATGCCCATTGGGAGGTGGGAGATGAGTGGGTTAATTAGCACAAAACCGAATCACACACGCCTTTCTGTACCACGTTATTTACACGCGCTCTCCCTCTTCAGCAGGGAAGCTTTTACCGATTCAGCAAAAATCAAGAAGCTATATATATAAATGCCACACTTCACGAAATTGAAACGTACGTTCAAAGCTTCTCTCTCTCTTTCTCCTTTCCGATATGAACTAAATTTAAAACTTTCCGTTTAGTTTTTCCGGCGATGTCGACGTCACAAACTCTCGGCGGCGCAACCCGCTGTGGCCGGATCATAGGTCCGTCATTAGACAAGATCATAAAAAACGCGGCGTGGCGTAAACACACGTACCTCGTGTCCTCTTGTAAATCCGTTCTCGACAAGCTCGAATCTCTCCCCGACGACTTCCACGATCCTTCCTCCGTCGTCTCCGGCCTCGCCGCTTCAGACGCAGATTCCGTTCTCCAGCCTTTCCTCTTGTCTCTCGACACAGCTTATTCGAAAGTCGTCGAGCCATCTCTGGATTGCGCTTTCAAGCTCTTCTCTCTCTCGATCCTCCGCGGCGAGATCCAATCCTCTAAACAAGATTCGATCCTCTTCAAACTCGTCAACGCCGTCTCCAAAGTCGGTGCTATAGCCGAGGAACCGATTCAGCTCGCTGTTCTCCGAGTTCTCCTCGCTGCAGTTAGATCCCCAGGTGTCTTGATCCGTGGTGATTGCTTGTTACACGTTGTCAAGACTTGTTACAACATTTACCTCGGTGGCTTGAGCGGCAAGACACAGATCTGTGCTAAATCGGTGTTAGCTCAGATGATGCTCGTCATCTTCACAAGATCCGAGGAGGATTCGCTTGATGTTTCTGTCAAAACCATATATGTCAACGAGCTGTTAACCTTCACGGACAAGAGTGTTAATGAAGGAAGCTCTGTTTATTTCTGCCAAGGGTTTGTGAATGAAGTCATGGCTGCAGGACAAGGAAGTCCTTTTCCTCCTCCTGATGTGATTGAGATTCTTTTGCAAAATCCTGAGACTGAAACCGTTATGACTCCGGATTCACCTTCGTTTCGAGGCTACGTAACAAACGGAGAAGGTGATTCAGAGACAGGTGACATGAGTAAGATGAGACAGGACGCTTTTCTTCTGTTCAAGAACTTGTGTAAATTGTCTATGAGGTTTTCGTCCAAGGAGAACAATGATGATCAGATCATGGTCAGGGGTAAGACTTTGTCTTTGGAGTTGCTCAAAGTCATTATTGACAATGGTGGTTCTGTCTGGCGCTCCAATGACAGCTTCATCAATGCGGTTAAGCAATACTTATGCTTATCACTACTGAAGAACAGTGCGGTGTCAATCATGTCGATATTTCAATTGCAATGTGCTATCTTCATGAGCTTGTTATCAAAGCTTAGATCAGTCTTGAAAGCCGAAATCGGCATTTTCTTTCCGATGATTGTTCTTCGCGTGCTTGAGAACGTTCTCCAGCCTAGTTACTTGCAGAAGATGACTGTTCTCAACTTGCTAGATAAAATGTCGCAAGATCCGCAGCTGATTGTGGATATCTTTGTGAACTACGACTGCGATGTGGACTCTTCCAACATACTTGAAAGGTATTATTAGATTAGTCTAAGAAACTGTCACAAAATTGTTGCATAGCTCGTTAAGAGTAAATGTAATGTATTAAAGCTCTTATAATTCCATCAGATACTTGCAGGATTGTCAACGGTCTTCTCAAAACTGCTCTAGGACCACCGACGGGATCATCAACAACGCTGTCTCCAGCGCAAGATAGCACATTCAGGAATGATTCAGTCAAATGTTTGGTTAACATAGCCAAGGCAATGGGAAATTGGATGGACCAGCAGTTGAAAGTGAGTGAGACGGTTTGGCCTAAGGGATCACAAGTTTATGCTTCTATGGACAGTAATGCAGGTCAGATTGGTGAACTAGAAGGAACTATATCTGACTGTGATTCACAGCCAGATACAACTAATCCAGAAGCTTATGATGCTTCTATGCTTGAGCAACGAAGGGCTTACAAAATTGAACTGCAGGTTTAGTATTTGCAAGTCCTTTAGTTTGTTATTATATCTGAGTTTATGCATATATATTGCTTTTTTTTACTGAGATATAGTTCTTGGTAAATTGCAGAAAGGTATCTCTCTATTCAATAGGAAGCCATCGAAAGGTATTGAATTTCTCATAAACAGCAAGAAAATAGGCAACTCACCTGAGGAAGTAGCTTCCTTTCTGATGAAGACAGCAGGGCTAAATGGAACCGTGATTGGTGATTATCTTGGTGAAAGAGAAGAACTTGCACTCAAAGTTATGCATGCATATGTCGACTCCTTTAACTTTGCAAAGAAGGATTTTGTCGAAGCAATAAGATTCTTCCTACGCGGCTTTAGGCTACCTGGAGAAGCACAGAAAATCGACAGAATTATGGAGAAGTTTGCAGAACACTACTGGAAATGCAACCCTGGTTCTTTTACTAGTGCAGACACTGCTTATGTTCTTGCATACTCTGTGATAATGCTCAACACAGATGCACACAATAACATGGTTAAGGACAAGGTATGTGCTTCTTTTCTTTTGATATTCATCAAGCAGATAGTTTTTTGCTTTGGAACTAATGTTTGATGCCATAAGAAGTGTAAAGTCTGTTAATTCCCCTGTTTCTGAGACTGTAGATATATAGAAATGGTCTGAACTATTCTGATGCCTTGTGTATATATTTAATGGCTGTTTAGATGACGAAAGCTGATTTCATCCGCAACAATCGGGGAATAGATGACGGGAAAGACTTACCTGAAGAGTACTTAGGCTCTCTATATGATCGAGTTGTGAAAGAAGAAATCAAGATGAACTCTGATACTTTAGCCCCACAAAGCAAGCAGGTGAATGGATTGAATAAACTGTTGGGCTTAGATGGCATCCTAAATCTGGTTTCTTGGATGCAACCAGATGAGAAACCTCATGGTGCCAGTGGACGTCTTATAAGGGATATTCAGGAACAGTTCCAAGCTAAGCCGGAGAAATCAGAGTAAGCATTATTGTTATACCAGCTTTATGTGTCGTAGTGTTATTTGTTTCTCACTTTTTAAGTAAGATTCAGAATTCTTGACTCAATATTTGTGATGTTCTTGGTCTGCAGGTCTGTTTATCATACTATTACAGATATTTCGATCTTGAGATTCATACTTGAGGTCTCTTGGGGACCGATGCTAGCTGCATTTAGTGTTACTCTTGACCAGAGTGATGATAGACTGGCAACATCTCTTTGCTTACAAGGCTTCAGATATGCGGTTCACGTCACTGCAGTTATGGGAATGCAAACTCAGAGAGATGCTTTTGTAACTTCCATGGCCAAGTTCACCAATCTTCATTGTGCTGCAGATATGAAGCAGAAAAATGTTGATGCTGTAAAAGTAAGTCCCTTGTTTTATATCTCATCCTATCTAAATATATTTGTGTTTTTGTATATATCACTAACTGATTAGATAACCAAACTGTCCCATTGTATGCAGGCCATAATAACAATAGCCATAGAAGATGGTAACCATCTACATGGTTCTTGGGAGCATATATTAACTTGTCTTTCTCGTATTGAACATCTGCAACTCCTAGGAGAAGTATCTCCATCAGAGACACGTTACATCCCACCAAAGAAAGCTGAGGTAGACGAAAAAAAAGCTTTGGGATTTCCGAATTTAAAGAAACGTGGATCTTTTCAGAATCCATCTGTTATGGCTGTTGTTAGGGGAGGTTCTTATGATAGTACTTCACTTGTGAAAAGTGTTCCCAAACTAGTAACTCCAGAGCAGATCAAAAGCTTCATTGCCAATTTGAATCTGCTTGATCAAATAGGCAATTTTGAGTTGAACCATGTCTATGCTAATAGCCAAAGGTTGAACAGTGAAGCTATAGTTTCTTTTGTGAAAGCACTATGCAAAGTGTCCATGTCAGAACTTCAGTCCCCAACAGATCCTCGTGTCTTCAGCCTCACGAAACTAGTGGAAACAGCGTAAATTACAATTATATAATCTTATTATACTAATTCCACTGCTCTTCTTTGTCACTTTCTGATCAACTGTTTTATTTTCCTGTGGCGGCAGGCATTATAACATGAACCGTATCCGACTAGTTTGGTCCCGGATATGGAACGTTCTCTCTGATTTCTTCGTATCAGTTGGCTTGTCAGAGAATCTCTCTGTTGCTATATTTGTGATGGACTCGCTTCGTCAGCTTTCCATGAAGTTCTTGGAACGTGAGGAGCTAGCAAACTACCATTTCCAGCATGAGTTTCTTCGACCATTCGCCATTGTTATGCAGAAAAGCAGTTCCGCAGAGATTAGAGAGCTTATAGTCCGATGTGTGTCTCAAATGGTACTTAGTCGAGTTAGTAATGTGAAGTCTGGTTGGAAAAATGTCTTCACAGTAAGTAACGCACTCACATTTCTTAATCCAATATTCATCTTTTGAAAAATGTTATCTCATGATCTTGTTGGTTTAGGTTTTTACTACTGCAGCGGTTGATGAGAGGAAGAACATTGTACTTTTGGCTTTTGAGACAATGGAGAAAATCGTGCGGGATCATTTTCATTGTATAACCGAAACAGAGATAACAGTATACGCAGACTGCATTAGATGTCTCATCACCTTCACAAACAGTAAGTTTGAAGGTGACATTGGCTTCAACACCATAGAGTTTCTTCGTTTCTGCGCTTCAAAACTTGCAGAGGGAGGACTTGTCTTGAATGAGAAAATCAAGAACAATACTATCTCTGCGTTAAAGGAAGATTCGTCGGATACACATAGTTTTACAGACCTGGATGAACAAGTATCCTATTGGGTTCCTCTGCTTGCAGGTTACAACCAAATCTGGCTTCTATGCTTAACACTCTAAGTTGTATCCTCTGTTTTACTAAATGATTTGAGTATTTTTATCTGTTCAGGTTTATCTAAGCAAGCCTCAGATCCGAGACCAGCAATTCGAAAGTGTTCAATAGAAGTATTCTTCAATATTTTGATGGATCATGGTCATCTTTTTACAAGACCCTTTTGGACTGGAATCTTTAGTTCTATCATTCTCCCGGTTTTTAACAACATACGTAGTAAAACTGATATGCTCTTCGAAGAAAGTGTTGATTCACCATCCTCGGCTTCTCTAGAAAATGAAGAACCCACATGGGACTCTGAGACATCTACACTTGCATTGCAGCTTCTTGTTGATCTACTCGTTAACTTCTTCAGCTCTGTGAGGTCTCAGCTTCCAGGCGTTTTGTCAATCCTCATAGGGTTCATAAAGAGTCCATTTCAAGGCTCTACAGGCTCCGGAATCTCTGTGTTGCTTCGTTTGGCTGATGGATTAGCTGGTAACGTCTCTGAAGATGAATGGACAGAGATTTTCTTGGCTCTCAAGGAAGCAGCCTCTCTTACTTTCGCGGGTTTTATGAAAGTCTTGAGAACAATGGATGATATAGAAGATTTTGAAACAGTCTCTGGTCAAAGCGTAAACAAAGATGATCTCGATGATGACAGTCTTCACATCATGTCGTATGTTGTATCCAGGACAAAGAAACACATTGATGTACTGTCTCAAATCGTCGAGGTCCCCTCTCTCTCCTCCTCTGTTTCTTTCTTTTCAAAGCCTGTTACTCTGTTTTTGACTTCTCTGTTTCTTTTGCAGGTTGTGAGTGATTTATACAGAAAAAATCAATTCTCACTGCCCGCATCACACGTGGATATCCTCGCAGACATTTTCTCGTGCATCGCGTCTCACGCGCAGCAACTCAACACAGACACAGTCCTTCGCAGGAAGTTCAAGAGAGCATGCTCAGTTCTAAACCTAACAGAGCCTCAACTACTTAACTTCGAGAACGAGTCTAACAAATCCTACATGACGTTCCTTCAAGACATGGTCACTTGCAATCCGAACGTATCCAAAGAACTCGATCTCGAGTCTCGTCTAGTCAGTGAATGCGCAAAGGTTGTGAAGATCTACCTTAAATGCACAGATCATCAACAACAACAAAAACATAAAAGACAAGTCCTATGGATTCTTCCGATGGAATCAGATCGTGTAGAAGAAGCGACAGCGAGAACTTCGCTGCTGGTTTCGTCACTCGAAGCTTTATGTTCATTAGAAGCAGAGTCTTTGAAAAGACACGTGTCCAGCTTCTTCCCTTTGTTGGTGGATCTTGTGAGGACTGAGCACTGCTCTCCACAAGTTCCGTATGTCTTAAGCAATGTTTTGAAATCATGTATTGGTCCTATTTTGGCTTAGTCCCTTGCTTGCGGTATAAGTTTGAAAAATATCCACTAATCTGTGTTTCGTCCACATTTTTTTGGGGATTTGGCTGTCTACCAGAATAAATTTTGGCCATACTTTAAATGAAATTTTACGTTGGGTAACTTTAAAGAATAGTACTTACACGAAAAAGACTGGTATATCATACATATATAAACTGACTATATAGTTAAATTCTCATCTAACCGATGCACAATAAATCTAAAAAATAATGCAATGCATCTAACATAGTGTAAGCTGCAAAAACACTGTTAAAGCGATTTTTATCAAACAAACAAAAAGTAACAATGTTAAAGGGATAAATTTTATTAGTCTTATTCACTACGATATAATTTTATTTTATTTATTTTGGGTTAAAGTCATTTTATATATTTGGTTCATACAAGTAGACAACTTAATCTGGAGTCAACAAAAATAGAGCAAAAGAATAAATCAACTCAGTTTATAAACAAATGAGATTAGCTGTTGACAGTCCAACTATTGATATTATATAACAAATAAGCGCTATACTTAGTGATTTCTTACTTGGTCACAAAAACAAACTTCATGAAACAGCTAAAACGAAAAACAAATTTACTTAAAATAGAAAGTTAGATACTACGAATACACTTGTATATATATTCTCTCAAAAGAATTCACAAATTCATATTCCCTTCAAAACAAAAACGAAAAAAAAAAAGAAAAAAAAAAAGAAGAAAAACAATTGTTCAAGTAAGAAAATGGGTGCAAAGGGAATAAACGAGAGAGTGGTGATATTGATGATAGTGGTTTGTATGTTGATGAACGCAACATGGTGCTTAAACGGTGAGGAGATATCTTTAAAGAAGTCGACACATGGCTACGCATTGGATATATATCATTGCATCAAACATTGTGTCGTTAACAAATGCATGCCTAAGCTTCATGATCAGATCTTTTGCACGAAGATGTGCCACTACCATTGTACTCAACCTCGCGAGTATTTCATTTCTGCCTATCTCAACCACAAAACTGCTTCTTCTCCTTGATCTCTGATTATTCCAAAGATTATATGAATCTATATATATTGTATATGATATATTTTATATATTTATTCAAGCGTATTATATATGTGCCATTGAAATCTTATGTTGAGGCTAAGCTTATAATGAGATTATATGATGATTTTGCTATTCTTTGATGAAACTGATAACAAGTATTTGATTGATGAGCATTTTGCTTTCCAAGCATGAGCCGTAGAAATCGAAGTAGTACACTGGCAAGCATGTGCACAAAATATATATATATTCTCAGCTTCCTTTGTTTGTTGTAGTAACACAAAACAGATCCTTTCTGTAAAGTTAAGCAAATATTAATATTTTAAAAACATTGCAAAATATTAAAGTGAAGACATGCTGTTGAGTGGCTCGAGAAATGTAAAAGGTGTAAATTAAATCAAGAAAAGAAGGAAGAAAGCAAAAAATGCTCATCATGTGAAATCCACCACTCTTTTCACTTATAACAGCCAATGGTGAAGCCCCATTTCTCTTCCTCTACTCATTACAAACACAAATTGTTTTCTAAGCTTTGCTCCTCCGATCACTTCATCACCACTCAAAAGAAAATATTCGAAAATTATCCGTAAGTGTTTCTACATCAGCATGCATGGTTAACTAGGAAAAAGTACCAATATAATCTCCAATTCAGATGAATACTATTACTCCAGGTCTGCAAAATGTTGCAACTTTTTGTAACATATTACCACTTTTATGATGTTAATCTTTAAAACACCATTACTAGAGTTTTTGAGAGATACACAAAAGAGAGAGAATGATAAGGTCAAATTGAAACCGCGTAATTATTTCAGCGACAATAGTTTTTCATAACTAAAGAAAGGGCCAGGGAAGCTAATTGAAACTCTGTAAAGCACAACAAACAAACAGTCTCTCCCTCTATTAACTTACACTGTCGAAGTTTCTAAAAACCAAATTTATTCGTCGACCTCAATGATCAATCTGGTGCGATAGTTTTTTTTTTCTCAATGATCGATCATGTAAGCCTACATGATTATACATGCAATTTGAGAGGATCAGCCACGTGACCGTTAATTTTACACTTAAATATACCCAAAACGTGTAACTTATACTTAACTTTACCCACCCACTACAATATTAATCCATAAATATTTAACACTTGTTCTCTTGCGACTATAGATTCAACGAAGGATAAGAAAAATATAACTAGTACCCAAACATTCAAAATAGTTTATATATTTCTTGTTGGTCCACTTTCCATTAGCTTCTATTATTTCATTCAAGATTGTATATAATTATTTACTCTTTTTTTTTCTCTAAATGATCAATCATACAATCAATTGTCATAAAGATTACTTTTTTTTATATTTTTTATTCAAAATACTTGGTTCTTCTCATGTCAACACATATCTTAGACTAATGGTGGTAAGAGCAAAAAAGTATTTAAAAGCTCGGATCAAAATTTTGTTAAAAATACTAAAACGTAATAGTTGAACTTGAAATGCAAAAGAGGACAATCCTTATGTTATTACCGACAAAAAACAAAAACAAAAAAAAGTTAGGTCGGTTGGTTCTTGAAATCAAACAGCAAAACTTGACTTTGGTATAACACACAAATTTACCATTCGATTCCTTTTTCTCTTTTGCTTTGAAAGAAGAGAACAACAAAGAGATCTACAATCATCATATCATATCACCAAACCATCCCTTCACCGTCACAAAAGGCCTCTCCTTTAGTTTCTCTATCTATCTCCGTATATCTCCTTCCCCAGATTCCTTCTTTTGTCTCCCACAGAATCCATCAGTCCCTTCTTCAGTCGTCAACATCTTCATTTTCCTAATTTTTGTTTTCTTTGCTTTACTCGAGGAAAAGCCACTACACCAACCCTCTTATATGTGACATATACTATATGATATTTTGTACAATATATAATCTAATATATGCACATCTATTATAAATTTAGAAGAGGGCTGTGATTAAATAACGTTTTGATGCTCTTGCTTTACTTCTTTCTCTCCTTTGTTTCATTCCATTAACATGAAGATCTAGATCTGGGGTCCAGACAAATTTCACCGACCCTCTTTCACACTTCTCTCTCTTTTTACTATTTCATTCAGTAGGGTTTTGTTCTCTCTTGTCGTCTTGTTGTTTTGTCTGTAGCATTAATGTCAGTTTAATCAAACTCAGTCTCTGAAACACTCTCAGTGACAACAATCCACTTCATCACTAAGTTTTCTGTCGACTTTGTCTTTGTCTCTCTCAACAACAGAACAAATCCAAACACAGTTTCTTGTTTTCGTTAGCAATGTCTGGTTATGTGCACCCTCTTCTAGGGCAAGAACTGCATCTACAGAGACCTGAAGATTCCAGAAGCCCACCTGACCAAAATAACATGGAACTTAACAGATCTGAAGCTGACGAAGCAAAGGCCGAGACCACTCCAACCGGTGGGGCAACTAGCTCAGCCACCGCCTCTGGCTCTTCCTCCGGACGCCGTCCACGTGGCCGTCCTGCTGGTTCCAAAAACAAACCCAAACCACCGACGATTGTAACCAGGGATAGTCCCAACGTCCTTAGATCTCATGTTCTTGAAGTCACATCCGGTTCGGACATCTCCGAGGCTGTCTCTACCTATGCAACTCGTCGCGGCTGCGGGGTTTGCATTATAAGCGGCACCGGTGCGGTCACTAACGTCACGATACGCCAACCGGCAGCTCCGGCGGGTGGAGGTGTGATTACTCTGCATGGTAGGTTTGAGATACTGTCTTTGACCGGGACTGCGCTTCCGCCGCCTGCGCCACCGGGAGCAGGAGGTTTGACGGTGTATCTAGCCGGGGGTCAAGGACAAGTTGTAGGAGGGAATGTGGCTGGTTCGTTGATTGCTTCGGGTCCGGTAGTGTTGATGGCTGCCTCTTTTGCAAACGCAGTTTATGATCGGTTACCAATTGAAGAGGAAGAGACTCCGCCGCCGAGAACAACCGGGGTGCAGCCGGCGGCATCTCAGTCGTCGGAGGTTACGGGTGGTGCGGGCCAAGCGTGTGATTCAAGCCTCGGAGGTAGAAACGGAGGAGGAGTCGCTTTCTACAATCTTGGAATGAATATGAACAATTTTCAATTCTCAGGGGGAGATATCTTCGGTATGAGCGGCGGTGGAGATGGTGGAGGTGGCGGTGTTACCAGACCCGCGTTTTAGCGTTTGGGCGTTTTGGTGACACTTTTTTTGTGCGTTTGTAGCTATAGCGGTTACGTGGAATGCGAATATTAGGGTTTCTTTTGTTTTCTTTAATCTTTGGTGTGTGAAAAACGAAAACGAAGCCTTCAGTTTCCTTTTTTTTATGTTTGTTTATGATGAATAGAATCGGTAAGTTTTGTAAAAGGAAGACATTATTGTATTGTATGATTGCTTGGACTATACAAGTTAAAACATGTTCAGGTGAATAAAATATAAGGTGAAGAATGTGGAGTAAATGAATTTAAATTCGTCAATTGATGTTTCTATATATTAAGGCCTTAAACTGAATCTTGCGATTATTGTCATTACACGTTCTATCTAATTTGAGTGTATTCAACAAAAGTGTGTAAGAATTCCAAATTTAATTAATTGATCATATCATAAAACTGAACATCCACTGTCTGGCAAAGAAGGGGAAAGAATATTTTGGGAGAAGAACAAAAACCCTAATTTCTATGATGTCAACTTGAAAACACATTGAAACTTGAGGAAAACAAAATTAAAGAAAATAAAGAAATGAAAAGCCTGCATGCAAAGAATATGCCTAGCCCTCTCCAAGTCCAAGGTATGGTGTAGCTTCTACCAAATAGTAGGTTACGTGAAATGTTTCTGTGTTCAAAACTTCATAATTGTCCATTGGTCGCTGTTCTATATACGCTAACGCCAGTTCTAGTTCTTTTCTTTGTTGATATTTTCTGATATAACTACCAATTGAAATTTCATATACTTTTATTTTCTTTTCAAAAAAGGCCATCATATATCATTTGAGCTTTTCGATGGATATATTAATTTGTTCGTCAACTATTGTGTAGATTTGAACATTGTGGTGATGTATGCGGTGACAATACTAACACAAACTGTATTGAATTACGTGTTTATGTTAAATAGTTTCTATAAATAGAATTTTTGATGATATTGATATTCATGAACAAAGAATAACAAGTTTTACTTCTTCTATTCACATAAGAAATAAAGCTATTTGGTACAACACTAAGCAGTAGCCAATGAAAATCAGCAATCCAGTAAAAGATTGTATAAAATAGATTTGTTAAAATTCGATTTAGAACACGATTAAAATTAAGAAGAAAAAAAAAAACTCATCTCTGTGACATCAAGTTATATTTAAATGAACAAAGGTATAGTTTTTCTAATCAATCATCAAAATCGGAAAATGCGAAAGTCGCAAATCGCAATAATGGAACAAAATGATTAGAGGAAAACTGTAAGCTCACAAAGTCGGATCGGCATTGCATGGAGATCCGACCCGTAACGCAACCCGTTTTTTTAAAATAAATGTGTAAAATGACTATTATACCTCTACCACTCTCATCTGTTTGACAGTTTTGAGCAAAGAAAAAACAAAGCATTTTGGTTTTGGCTGTGAGAGGCGAGAGGGGATCATCTCAGGCAGATTCTTCTGCTACAGATTTGTTTACGTCGTGAGCTACGAAACCATGGTAACAATCTCTACAACACAAGTGATTCTACCTTCGATTCTATGTGTTTATGATCCTTCTTTTGCATTTGAATTTCGCATTTCCTTTTAATCTATACATTTCGGTTAATTAGTTTGATCCGATTACCTTTGGTGTATAGAAATTTGCTGGCGCCTTTATGTAATTTGATAATGTTAGCTTCTGGGGTTGATTTGATCCTTCTAATTACTGCAATGGCTGTTCATAGCTTTGTTTCCCTTTCGTTGGATCTCTTCTTCTTTTTTTTTTTTTTTTGTGTTCACCATGTTAGTTGTCGTTTTCACAATTGTGTGTATGTGATGCTACAAATGGTGATGTCTGTGTTGACCCACATGGTCTCTTAATCGCTTGGCTTTCTCATTTCAGCTTCCTTGTTGTTGATTCACAAGTAATCCTCCTCATGGTCTTTTTTTTGGGTGATTTTGAGTATGGTTTCAGATTCATTTTGTGCTTCTTGTTAGCCGGCAAGGAAAGGTAAGGCTCACCAAATGGTATTCTCCTTATGCACAGAAGGAAAGATCTAAGGTGTGGATACCAAAATCATCAGAGCTTAATACCATGTTATACATTTGATCTTACATGGGAAACATTATATGGATAGGTTATACGAGAACTCAGTGGGGTGATTCTGAATCGAGGCCCCAAGCTTTGCAATTTTGTTGAATGGAGAGGATACAAAGTTGTTTACAAAAGATATGCAAGTCTGTATTTCTGCATGTGCATTGATCAGGAGGATAACGAGTTAGAAGTCCTCGAGATCATTCATCACTATGTTGAGATTCTCGATCGCTATTTTGGAAGTGTGAGTAGAAAACCAGCACCTGGAACCTCTACTTCCACTTTTAGTATCTTTTACCTTACCGGAACATCTAGAATTTCATCATAACTTATTTTACATATGACCTTCAGGTGTGTGAACTCGATTTGATTTTTAACTTCCACAAGGTAATAACATACTAGAAACACTCCAGGACTTTGTCGTTCGACAATTGATTCACTAGTCTCTGCATCTTTTTTTATCTTGATGACGACACATTCTGGATTTTCATAGGCATATTACATATTGGATGAGCTCTTGATTGCGGGGGAGCTTCAAGAGTCTAGCAAGAAAACAGTAGCCAGGATTATATCCGCCCAGGTACTGACTTCTCTGCTTAAGTTATTGACATGACAAAAGTAATCTATAACTGTTTTCTTGACAAATGACAATCTGTCTCTGTTTTGATGTTGAAGGATCAACTGGTCGAGGTTGCAAAAGAGGAGGCCAGTTCGATAAGTAATATAATTGCTCAGGCTACTAAGTAGTTCTTTCATCATCTGTGAACTCTTTGCAGTTAAAGCATGTTCCCTGTGTACTGCTACAGAAAATGTTTTAGATTTTTTTCCAACTTTCCTCCTGTGGAATTTTTCATCTTGAAGTAACTTTGATAGAACATGTATGTTTTGATTTGGGTCATAAACAACTAAACAAATAATAATATAGATCGGTTTGTAACCTTTGTCATGTTTTCAAATTCCATTCTTTTATTGTGAAGCGACATTTACTACTATCTCAGACCAATCTTATTTGCACATATTTTCTAGTCTAAGAATTATGGAACAGCGGTAGATAAATAGCCTTGCTCGACCAATGAAGCAATGCAGTCATCAAACATCTCTTCAAGGGACTTGAACTTGAACCCGAGACTCTGTATCTTCGAGGTGTTAAAGTTGTAATGCAGCCTATTTAGTTTCTCAAACCTGAAAGTTTCAAAGAGAATATCATCTTCTGTGATTTTCAAAAATTTATAAGACTTAATAAAGATATTAGTTTATAAAGGTTAGAGTCAGACCTCATGGGGATAGGCAGTGATGGGTAACGAGTGGATAAGAAGGAAACTAGTTCCTCTAGACTGATGACATCAGAGCTGCAAATGTATCTGCCTTGAGCTGCTTCATGTTCAAAAACAAGTATGTGCGTTCGTGCAACATCATCGATATGAACATACCCCATTTGTCCATGCCATTGGAACTTCTCTGTTTCTCCTGTTGTGTTGAATGACAAGTTATATAAGCTATTGAAACAGATGGATATTGGACCCCAAAAAACAAGTCCTGTTATCTTGCTTAGAGAACTGACGACACAGAGAGTACCTTTCAGTAATCCAAGGACATCGGAAGCTGTAGAACATAGATCAGGAGGAAGACTGGGTCCAACGAGGAAGGATGGTAGAACAGTGACAAGGTCCATACTATTTTCTTCACAGAATTTCCATGCAGCTTGCTCAGCTAATGTCTTTGATAAGGCATACCAGACCTTTGTTCCCATGTTGTATCAAATTGTGAAATGCATTACACAAACTGTTAGATAATATGATTTTTTTTTGTTGAGCAAGATCTTATTCACATTTGGGTAAGCTAGAAGACATTGTGATTTTTGTTCTTCGCTAATACATAAAAAAGGCTATTCAAACTATACCTGGAAACGCTTGCAGAGTTCTATAGAAGTCCAAACTGATTCATCAAGAGGAATATTGGGATCAAAATCATCTCTGATTCTGACAGTTGAAGAGGATGAGGTGAGAACCACACGCTTCAGGGACTGATTCTTCCTGCATGATCTCAGTACATTCAGGGTTCCCTCTATAGCTGGTCTCAAGATCTCATCCTATCAGATCAAAAGAAGGAAAGAGCCTTAGAGAACAGATAATCTAGTCAAAGATACACAAAGCATACTACGACCAGAAATAAAAAAAAGTTGTAGTGGCATGCCTCTGGATTAGAGGTAGGTTTGAGGACAGGAGAAGCAGTATGGAAAACTCCTTGGCATCCCATTATGGCGTTATCAAAACTTCCATCTTCCATTAAATCAGCCTTCACCAAGTGTAGTCTCTCTTTTGCCCCTTCCAACTTCCAAAGGTGAGCAAGTTTCTTCTCATTTCCTGTCAAAACAGGAAAACTAACCGAGTAATGATAGGTACCGAAATGGAGTAAAACAAGGAAAGAAGAAGGATAGAAAAACCTGGATCTCTGACTGTTCCAATAACTTCATATCCGTCAAGGAGAAGTCTTTTCACAAGCCAAGAAGCCAAGAATCCTGAAGCCCCAGTAACACAGACTTTTCCCTTTGCTTGATCCATTTTCCGGTATCAACAGAGCCACACCCGAATGATTATATAGCAAAAGTGTATGCAGGCGTGTTCAGAGGGTACTAGCTATACCATGCTGGAGGTAAGTATAGATTAGGTAGGTCATTCAACCCATGTGGGGTTGCTTCTTCTTTACCTAACTGGTTTTAGGACGGTTTTTTAACTAACACAATGGCCTGACTACTGTTTTCTCTAGGGATTTTCTTGGAGAAAAATCTCCATATAATTAGACATCAACATGCTTTATCATATTGAGACTCCAGAGATAAGGCATTTCAATGTTGGATTTCAAGAAAACCCAGTATTTATCAATATACAAAATAGTGGACAAGGAAACCCGTATAATTGTTGAAACTGTCAGTCTTCAAGTAGTCAAAACTTTCTCAATATGATATAAGCCAGAAAGCAATTTACAAAATAGACAAATATTGAGTAACGAATCTGTAAAAAATAAGATGCAAATGGTAACGAATCACCTGAGCACAGTATCTTTGGTCTCAGAAAATTTCTGAACTTTTCTCAGAACTACGTTCCATATTTCATTCCCTTTGAATTGCTCAACACCTTTAGTGGGATGTGGGAGTTTCCACAACTTCAAACAACAGATGGAGAAGACAAACATCGATGCTGCCCCAGCCGACTGTCTCCCCAGATTTCTTGATACAAAGAACAAATATTGGCCCTGAGCCTCACAGAAGGAATAGATTGACATCACCCTAGTTAGCTCAAGAAGAGTTACAAATCAAGCCCGTTTATGGATACAACGAATTGACGAGGAACATTCTGGTTGCTAGAGCCCTGCCAGGTCAATCAATAGAAAAAGTTAAGAAAAACTACAATCATATCCAGTGCAGTACATAGCAAAAGCACAGAAACGTTCAAATGAATTGGCTTCTCACTCCATTCCTTATATAAGAAGATAAATAGTTGCACGTAAAACTTCTTTAACTAATTTAACTTCAACTACATCAAATATTGGAAACCTGGCAGCCCAAGTTATAGTAATACCGACTCTCTACACACTCTTGCCATATGGAAGACTGAGTTAGTCAGTTAGGTTCATTGAAAAAATATATGAAAAGGTTATCTTGAGATACAGTTAAACTGAGGAAAGATAGATGCAGGCATACCTTTGCGTTAGAGTGATACATTCTCTATCTAGGACCCCAACAGGGTGTATTCTGCGAGCATCAATGCTGCCTGAAACGACTGCAACATGAGAAATTTCATGCTTGTTCATGATTGTTTGGGCAGCGAGAAGATCCATATCAGGTGTAACAGTCCACGGCACTTTACATTTTCCTCCACTCATCGAACATATGTCGTTAACAAATGTATCCTACGGAATGTTTCAATTATTTGATCAGTTACCACAACAATAGTTAGTTCAGAGGTTTGAGGCAAGAGCAGACTATTCAAATTCCATACTTTGGGTCTTTTGTTTCCTTCTTTTCTTGCTTTGCTGAATTCCTGAATGTCTGAAAGTGTAAGCAGACCAAGAAAAATGTTGTCAGGATCAACAATCATGGCACAAGATTGTTTCTCTATCAGCATACGAGTTAACGCCTCTTCCAAAGAAGTGCTCATCATAACTGTGGCAAATTTTGTTCGCATTGCTTCTGAAACAAAGATACTCTTCGGTAGCTCCTCAGATTGGATTAGTGAATCATCAATGCAAAGAGAACTTTCAACTTCACAAAGGTTATTTGTTGATGACTCATCATCAGATGACGTCAGAGACTGTACAGTTTCTTCCTGGTTCTTTCTTTTCCTAGTTTCTTTTGCCTCTCTAGTTTCTTGTCTCTTTGACTGTCCAGATGTAATCCATGAAGACACGCCTACAGCTCCCAGTAGAGGTAACACTATACGATAATCCTGTGTAAGTTCAAATAGCAGTAGTACCGCTGTAAGAGGAACTTGACAAACCCCCGCAAGTGTAGCAGCCATTCCAACCTGTAACACAATGAGAGGAACATGATCATTGGAAAATTATCAGCTGCAAAAATTGTAGCATAAATTTTTCGTTTCTCTGTTCAAAGTTTTGGAAGGTAACCAATCTAATCGACTCTGAAATTGAGATAAGTTTGAAACATTGACCACATAAGAACAGTACCAGACCATAAGCTTGTGGAGATGCCACTTCCAGGATAGACAGATTGAATCCAGGGTTTTGAGCCAAAGCAAGTCCAATAAATTTTCCATAGGCCATTCCTGCTGCCCCGCCAATAAAGAGAGAAGGAGCATAGTATCCACCAACAAGTCCAGAAGCCCGACACCATGCGGTCGCAGCTATCTTGACCGCTACCAGCTGAAGCAAAAGATCAGCTGAAAGTCCCTTCACAAATGGACGTTTCTCCAACAAAATATCCACGTTCTGGAAACCCCAATATAAGACCTCAGGGTATACCAAAGCTATGATACCAACAGTTAGGCCACCCATTACTGGGAATACAGCCTTTGGTATCCCAGCATCCTTGTTAAGACTGTCAACAGCTGATGTCATGGATGATGTACATCGAGATAATGCCAACGAGACCAGGCCACACAGGGCGCCCAATAAAAGATAGAGTGGGAGCTCTGCAAATCAGTTAACAGCTCTCATAAGTTTGGTTTCTGGTTCCACCAGCTATGCAAAATTTTCCACCAAGAAAAGCATGAAAGGAAGAGGTAGAAAGCATAAGGATTTAAATCGTAGATTACCTCCAGGAGAACGGAAGTCATAGTCAGGAACTTTAAACGCAGGTTCAGAGCCAAGACCGATCTCCGAAACCACAGATGCAGTAACAGCACTAAGAATAACCATTGAAGTTGTATTTGGAAGTGATGCTGATGAATCACTTGATGAAGAAGGCCACAAAACGGATTCAACTGCAAAGAAGCATCCAGCAACAGCTGCATTGAACCCTGTAGCAAAACATAGTCGACTAACTTACATCATAACAGAAACATAACTAATCTGAATCATATAGCCATCCAAGATAGAAGAATAGTTCTCACAAAACTCATACGCAAGAACCAAAAATAGCAAATATCGTAATGTATTCATGGAAGATGAACAAACCAGAGGAAATTCCAGAAGCTGAGCCAGCAGCAACAAGAGAGAGCCCAGTCTGAGGACTTTTATTGAATAGAGAATTTACTCCTTTTGCGATTGATGCGCCAATTTCAACACTAGGACCTTCCGGGCCCAGAGAATTTCCAGTCCCAAGCGTCACACATGCAGCAACAGTCTTAAGTATAGGACGCAACACTGCCTTTACGCGATCGAGACTTCCATCAGAATCTCCGGCGGACTCTCCAGCAGCTTCCCGGAGCTGATTGAGCACGCTCACCACCAAACCGCCTATAGTAGGAACAAGAATGACACGCAGCCAATTGGTACCGATCGGTGCCTCTCTAAGCCACGAAGCTCCTCGATCAGGGATCCCATCCCAGGAGAAGTCTCGAAGCAAGTGAACACAGTTATTAAAGAGAACCACACTGACTCCGGTGAGAACACCAACCAAACACGCCGACGCTATTGATAGCTCCTGCGAAGGCTGTTGATCGAATCCAACTTCATCCTGATCAACCTGCTGCTTCGCCGCCGGTAAACGTGGGAAAATTCTGCCGCCGATATCGATGGAGGAAGGTGACGGAAACGGTGAGAGGAAGACATTGAATTGAGAAGGAGCGTAGGTTTTCCGAACCAGAGAGAGTCTCCGGCAAGAGACGGGCGATCGGAGAGCAGCACAGAGTGAAGGCGTGGCTGCCATGAACGGCTGCTTCCGTGAAGTGACGCGTGTTTATCCATTAACGGATAATTCAATTCTTAACGTCATTACTCATTACTGAGAAAAATATCATAAATCTGACGTGGCTCAGCTTATTACGTCCAGTTCACATTCGAAAACGTGGGCTTGGGCCTTGAATTAAACCAGATTACTTGGGCCTTTAATATTATATTTACCAGTAAACCTCCCCCCGCTTTTACCTTTTAGGTTCAAACTTCAATGTAAGCAGTGGCTGTTGTGCGTCGTCGTCTTCTCAAATCCAATCCAGCTGATAAATAAATATATAAATTCTCAGTCGTCATATTAAAAAAAAAAAAAAAGAAAAGATTATCTGTATTTGTCGAGTTTTCTGTGCGCTTGCCACCACAACATTGTCTTCTCGGGTAGATTTCTGCTTCTTCTTCGTTTTACTAATCTCTCTCTCTTTCTGATAGGTCTCCTTCGATTTCTTTTATCTTCTTCTTTTTTTCTCGTTGTATCTTGTCTACTCAGTTTCCATACTTTTTTTGCTGAATCAAATTTGTGTTTTTTTTAGGGTTTTAGTCATATTTAATGGCTTCCAATTCAGAGAAAAATCCTCCTCCACCTTCAGGTAATGTTTCATTCTTACCCAGTGTTTTTTTTCTCATATCTCCTTTCTCTTTACAATCTGATCGGCGATGTCGAATCGTTTCTAGTCAGATGTGGTGATTGGTTCATTGTTTTATCTTTGAGATTAGAGAATTGTAATTTTGTTTACTGCAGATGAGAAAGCCCAATCGACGGAGGACAATAAGACTTCTATACCTGAATCAGCTTCTGGGAGTGCACCTGCACCAGCTATTCCTGGCATTCCTGGCTTGAATTTCAATGCTTTTGATTTTTCTAATATGGCTGGTATCCTCAATGTAAGTGTGCCCTTTGTGTTGTAGCTCAATTTTAAAAGTTTTTAAAATTGGCCAGTTTTTTTTATTGATGGGTTTTGGTGGTGTTTGGTTTTAGGATCCAAGCATCAGAGAAATGGCTGAGCAAATAGCGAAAGATCCTGCATTCAACCAGTTGGCTGAGCAGCTTCAGAGATCCATTCCTAACGCAGCTCAGGAAGGTGGTTTCCCTAACTTTGATCCACAACAGTATGTCAACACAATGCAACAGGTTATGCATAACCCTGAGTTTAAGACAATGGCCGAGCGACTTGGAAACGCCTTAGTGCAGGTTAGAATTTTACAGAGTTTTCCTTTTAGATTTTCTTCTCTTAGTTTGGTTCATCGAGGCGTGGTTTTGAATGAATCTCTGTGTTTGTCTGTTTATTTTGTTTTTTTAATTTTGCCTATAGGATCCACAAATGTCTCCCTTTCTGGATGCTTTCTCTAATCCTGAAACAGCAGAGCACTTTACTGAGCGTATGGCACGGATGAAAGAAGATCCTGAGTTGAAACCTATACTAGATGAGATTGATGCTGGTGGCCCTTCTGCCATGATGAAGTGAGTGATACAAACTTCTTTCAATGTTTTCTGTAGATATTGTAAAACTTGTTTTTGCTTATGGAGAAAGAATTGTTTTATGGTATTAGGTACTGGAATGATCCAGATGTGTTGAAAAAGCTGGGGGAAGCAATGGGTATGCCTGTTGCTGGCTTGCCAGACCAGACTACTTCAGCTGAACCTGAGGCAGCAGAAGAAGGTGAAGAAGAAGAGTCTATTGTTCATCAGACTGCCAGTCTTGGTGATGTCGAGGTTAGACTGCTTTCTACTTTGTTAAACGTTTATATGCTTAACCATCTGGGAATTATCATTTATGTGTTACTCGAGGAATTAGGTGGAACAGGCAGAAGTGTTTTTTGTCCATTTTCTCACTCTGTACAAATTTGTTTTATTGAACTCTTTATTGCATTTGATTTGTTGATTCAATCAGGGTTTAAAAGCTGCCTTGGCATCTGGTGGTAACAAAGATGAAGAAGATTCTGAGGGAAGGACTGCATTGCATTTTGCTTGTGGATACGGCGAGGTATGCAAGTCTTTTATCACTTCAGGGCAATTAAATATTTAAAGTAGCTGCCTTTCTTTTTTTCACTAGTTGAAGTTAAGAATCTTTATCATTATTCGTGGGTACTCATGAATAAAATGATAAGTATCATTATTCATGGGTACTCCTACGAGTTTCATGACACAATGATTTGAATTGGCTATGACTTGCATACTTACCAATTTTTTTTTGCTTATAATTTATTGGATTGAACTGAGTTTGACTCTATTGAGCCCTTTCCACAGTTGAAATGTGCTCAAGTCCTTATCGATGCTGGAGCTAGTGTTAACGCGGTTGATAAAAACAAGAACACACCTTTGCATTATGCTGCTGGTTACGGGAGAAAAGAGTGTGTAAGCCTTCTCCTAGAGAATGGTGCTGCAGTGTAAGTCTCACAGCACAATAGATTATAGAGAAATAACTGTATTAAACACTGTTTCACGGCTTTAGTTATATATATGGTTTATGTGTGTGTGGTCGCAGGACTCTGCAAAACCTAGACGAGAAGACACCCATTGATGTAGCCAAGCTCAACAGCCAGCTGGAGGTGGTGAAGCTGCTTGAGAAGGATGCTTTCCTTTGAGTTTCTGGTTAAAGGAAGCTCTAAGCTCATGTTATCTTTGAGAGATTTGTCTTTTGTGTGCCCTGAACCAGTTTCAAAAGCTGTTGTATACTTCTTTTTCTTATTTATTCATGTTTTATTAGGTTTTAACTCTCCTTCAAAATCTTTCTCTTATGTTGTTTTGATTTCCATTCAAAATCAATAAAGAAAGAAATAGCAATCGATGGTATGGCTGGTTATTTTGCTGAAGTTATCTTCTTCTTTTGATTTTGCTCGTCACCTATTGTTTGAATCAAGAATCATCTTGGTTGGAAGATATGTAAGTTAACAACTTGATCTCCAAGTGATTCTATTCTTGTGTTACTGTGTAATCGTCCAAAATTCCCAATACCCTCCCAACTCCCAAGCTTTACATATTTATGTAAGGTCCAAAATTTATCCAAATCTCTAATAACAAAAGTCTCATATTAACACAAATAAACATAAAATTATTTTACACAACATAACAAAGGAGAAAAAGTTTTTAATATATCGAAGGTCTTGTCTTGTCTCGTTCCCGATGAATAGTTTTATGAGTCGTTCAAGGATTTTAAAGAGTCTGATTAGCAGAGCACGAAGCTTTGCACGGCCTGGAGTTAGATCCACTCTTTCTCAGCCGCAGCCGCAGCCGCCGTCTCTAGCCTCCGCGCTTTCTTCATCCGCCATCATGAATGGCCTCGAAACTCACAACACAAGGCTCTGTATCGTAGGCAGTGGTCCAGCGGCTCACACGGCGGCAATTTACGCGGCGAGGGCGGAACTTAAACCTCTTCTCTTCGAAGGATGGATGGCTAACGACATCGCTCCGGGAGGCCAGTTAACAACCACCACAGACGTCGAGAACTTCCCCGGATTCCCAGAAGGTATTCTCGGAGCAGAGCTCACTGACAAATTCCGTCAACAATCGGAGCGATTCGGTACTAAGATTTTCACAGAGACGGTGACAAAAGTCGATTTCTCTTCGAAACCGCTTAAGCTATACACAGATTCAAGAACCGTTCTAGCTGACGCTGTGATCCTCGCTACTGGAGCTGTGGCTAAGCGGCTTAACTTCGTTGGATCTGGTGAAGGTTCTGAAGGTTTCTGGAACCGTGGGATCTCAGCTTGTGCTGTTTGCGACGGAGCTGCTCCGATTTTCCGTAACAAACCTCTTGCGGTGATCGGTGGAGGCGATTCAGCAATGGAAGAAGCCAACTTTCTCACTAAATATGGATCAAAAGTGTTTATAATCCATAGGAGAGATGCTTTTAGGGCGTCTAAGATTATGCAGCATAGAGCTTTGTCCAACCCTAAGATTGATGTGATTTGGAATTCTTTGGTTGTGGAAGCTTATGGGGATGGAGAAAGAGATGTGCTTGGAGGATTGAAAGTGAAGAATGTGGTTACTGGAGATGTCTCTGATTTGAAAGTTTCTGGATTGTTCTTTGCTATTGGTCATGAGCCAGCTACTAAGTTCTTGGATGGTGGTGTTGAGTTGGATTCAGATGGTTATGTTGTGACGAAGCCTGGTACCACACAGACTAGTGTTCCCGGAGTTTTTGCTGCCGGTGATGTTCAGGACAAGAAGTATAGGCAGGCGATCACTGCTGCAGGAACTGGTTAGTTCTCTACTTTCTCATTTAGCTTTTTATTCTCACAGGTTGCAACAGTGATTCTAAAAGAATTTGTTTTTTTCTAGCTTAGAACTACTTCAATTTGTGTGCAATCTCTGTTTTTGGAACGATCTTTTCAAAAAAAGATCTTGCGGTCTAGTTGCTTCTATATCATGTGGTTCAATTGACAAATTGATGCTAGGCAAGGTTTTTTGTGTTGGAGATATAGTCTTCCTTGAGTGTGTTGTTCCATTGCTTAGTAGAGTTCTTTGATTCTTGTAAGTAACAGTCTTTAAGACTTGACAATTCTCACGATTTTCAAACAAAATGACAACTTGGTTTGATTGATTGTGTAGGGTGCATGGCAGCTTTGGATGCAGAGCATTACTTGCAAGAGATAGGATCTCAGCAAGGTAAGAGTGATTGAGGAATATAATCAGAATGCTCGGTCATTGAGCTAATTTCTGATCCCTGATGGATAGATTGGACCATAATATGAGATTTGATCTTTAGCATAGAAGAAAGTTAAAGGAGATTGATTTGTTTATTCTTCAATATTGCAGTTGGAAATGAGTACGGATATTGTTCAAAGTTGTAGCTCTAATTCTGAAACTAGCTACGACAAAATCCCCAAAGATTTGATTTTTCAGTGATGCCTTCACGTTCATGTATACAGTGAAAGTGAATATGACCTATCCATGTAGTCAGAAATCTATAAGACATGTCTGATCTTGAAGCCTAGTAGTCATTACGACGCGTACAGCTTCTAGAGGCTTTAGAAGTTTATGGTCAGAGGAAACGACGGCTTAGAAAGCTTTAGAAGTTTGATGTTAGAAAAGAGAGAAATGACGACTTCTTCCTTAAGTTAAATAGTCTATCTTTCCCAAAAATAGTCTCCACAAAGCCAAATATTCTTCGAACAATTCGTAAATTTAAAAACTGCATGAATGTGAAACTTGAATGCCGATTTTCTCAAAATTGATGTAGTCGATAAGATTGGACTATTATATGCCTTGAATAATAAATGGTAGTTTTGAAAAAGAAAAAAAGAAAGAAAGTAGAATTAAATCTCTACTTTATCTTCTTTTCTTTTTGTGTCGGCAGTTTATTTTGGTTATTTGCTTTTTGTTTGAGTTTGACTTTAGGGATACGTATTAAACTTTCGTTTTGGAATCAACGATATAGGTTTAAAGAGTTTATAAAGTTGATTACAGAAAGAGTCGTACTTTCTGGGAATGTATTGTGAACATAATCTTTGGCTTTAGATATATAAAGCTCGAATATTTGTTTTCGGGTTTAACAGTTATAACGTTCGTAATTATGTAATTATTGTTTTTGTTTTTTTGTAAATGTGTATTTTCAGAAATACTCTTATGAAAAAAGAAATGTGCGTGTTCCCATTTTTTAAACATTACAAAAAAATATTGAAACTTAATCGATCGACTAGTATAGTTTATAAGAAAATTTGCTTAAAGAATGGAAAAAGTCAACTAGAAAGAAGAAAATTGAATATCAACCTATGAGGTACGTAGAATACTTGAGAGTTGCGAGTATACACAAAAAGAAAATAGTTTTTAAACACCACAGAGATAATATATAGTTTCTAATGCATCCATTGACTGATTCTTGAAACTCATTTTTATTGACATGTACTACTGTTATGTATTTTACTTTAGCCACTTGCATAAAATATATAAACAAAGAAAGGCCCAGCGGTCTGTTATGGTCGTTGGCTTTCCTTTTCTTTTCTTTGGGTTGTTAGTTTTTATCGGTATTGTATCATCTCATGTTTATCTCATGTTGCTTACTATACAGTATACATTCTCATAATATACACTCTCTTTACGTCTTTTCCATGATTACGAGTAACAGAAGACCTGTTAAAGGGACTAAAACACACAGCGATGATCATGAATGGATCAGAAGATTTTCTGAATACACACTGACACTCTACTAAATTCCTCTACTAAATTGTTTATTTCTTCCGTATAAAGAATTTGTACTGTTAGAAATATTTTATAACCTTGAATTGATTATTAATTATTAAGAGAAATACAAATATAAAAAGATATCTAAATTCGTTCCTTGTAAAAAAATTATCCCTTTAACAAAATAGTTTAATTTATAAATGAAATTATAGATGAGAAAATGCAACCCGAATATAATAACCTTCATGAGAGAGTCTTTCTCCCAGATAAGCAAATACATAAGACATTACACAAGTCGGGGGCCATGAATGTGACAGCTGGATACAGGTTAAAGGACAACACATCATCGACCTTCTACCCGACACGTGTCCCCTCTCACACATGGCGTTTTCTTCTCCCTTTTTTATTTCTTTGTCAAAATTGTTTGTTTTTTTTTCTTGTCTTTTTATATCTTGCTTTGTACATAATTACTGTTTAGGAACAATGCCATTACAAATACTAGTATTGTATTATTATTTCACAAAAAGAAGACTATACTATTTGATTATATTCACTTTATACATACATATAGGAGAAATATATTAGTATAGAAAATCATTTTTGATCTTCTACTTCTCATTCTCATGGACATAATTAATGGGCCTTTTGATATTAATATTTGAGGATCCCTATAACATTCCAACTTCCAAGTTAACAATTTGCTTATTTTCACCAGTATAAATAACGGTAACGAAACTATATTCTATATTTTATATTCGTAGAGAAAACTGGAAATAGGCATTGATCTCCGCAGAACCTATTGCTCCATAAATAATATGTTTTCAACTCTTTTTCGAAAAATGGTAATAGTTTTGATCATCTCCATAAATACGGTCAAAATACGAAGAAAATACGATAAAAAGAAAGTACAGGGAGAAAATGGGAATAACGTGATATACTAATCCACAGATAAGCAATAGGTCACCATCTCACGGTTCACGTTATTTCCGTCGCATTTTTTATTTATAAAACCTATCCTCTAATGATAATGTTAATTAACTTTTAACATATTTTCTTGTCTTTAAAATTTTAAACAAGGAAACTAAAAGATACTACTAAGTAATTATAATTATTATAGTTTCATTAGTGACAAATGACAATATATTAAAATCTAAAAGAAAAAAGGTAATCAATTATTTCTTGAAGAACTGATGAGGAAGCACAGAAGAAGAAGAAGAAGAAGAAGCATAACAAAAAAAAATTAACAGAGGGATAGATATAATACAGAGAGACAGAGAGTGATGGAAACAGCTGTATTTATTATGAGCAGAAACAATAACCTCTGGGTTTCTACTTAAACTCCTCTCTCTCTATCTTTATATCTCTTACTTCCAAAACCGTCACTTTTGATTCTGAGTTTTAGCCTACAACAACAACAAAAAGGTTTCTTTTTTTTTCTCCTTTAATCTTCTCTCGTTTCTTCCAAATTCGTAAATGGATTTGATGCAAATGGATAAGCGTTTGGATTCTACGGAGCAAGTTGTTGAAGAAATCATGAGAATTCACAGATCTCTTCCACCGAGACCAGGAATCGACGAAGTTGAAGCTGCCAAGGGTTTGGTTGACAACGTTGACAAAGAAGATCAGTCTTGTTTCGAAGCCATTGCTAAACAGAGGAAAGGCTCTGAAGTTCCCGCTGAGCTTTTCATGGTCTTGCAAGATATGAAGAGAGGTTTTCTTCACTTTCGTAGCAAAGAGCAGAAAAGAGAAGCTTTGAAGCTTCTCGATCTGGAGGCTACTCACGCTTTCTTCGACGATTTGATTCAGAGAGCTTCTAATTGCATTGCTTCTCCTTCTTCCTCTAATGGCTCTGTTCCCTCTCGTCCTCCTCCCGCTCCGACTCCGGCTCCGGCTCCGAGGACGCCTTCTCCGTCAAGTTTGTATTTTTCTGAGAAACCCCCTGTTCGCCCCAAAGAGATGGTTTCAAGAGACGACAGCTTCGTCTCAAAGACTAAACCTTCTCTCTACACTGATGCCTTTGCAGCGCCTCGAAAACCTCAGATTATGGATTCGACACTTACCGCCGGAAAATTCGCCGGTGAGTCAGAGCAACCCTTCTCTTCTCTTGATTCCATTGATTTTAAGCTCTATGTTATTCAATTGGTACTCGAACTTAGGATTGATTCTTCAGATATGGAAAAGCGTTGGAACTGGAATTGTTCAAAAGTTTAAACCTTTAGATAGAGCTGAGCAACAGGAATTGCAATAGATTGTGTTAGTAACTGAAGTGTGAATGAATCATTTGTTATGTGTAGGCAATGATGGAGACAAGCTGAGTTTGATAAAACTTGCTAGCTTGATCGAGGTATCAGCTAAGAAAGCTACTCAAGAGCTTAATCTACAGAACAAGTTAACCGATCAAGTCGAGTGGCTTCCGGATTCTATTGGCAAGTTATCGAGTCTCATTTCCCTTGATTTGTCTGAGAATCACATTGTGGTATTGCCAAACACCATAGGAGGACTTTCTTCATTGACGAAGCTCGATTTGCATTCAAACAGAATTGGTCAGCTTCCTGAGTCCATAGGAGAATTGTTGAACTTGGTTTACCTCAATCTTGGTAGCAACCAGTTATCATCTTTGCCTTCAGCATTTAGCAGATTGTTGAGACTCGAGGAGCTTGATTTGAGCTGTAACAACCTCCCGATTCTCCCTGAATCTGTCGGTTCTCTTGTGAGTCTAAAGAAGCTCGACGTTGAGACAAATGATATTGAAGAGATCCCACATTCTATCGGTGGGTGTTCTTCGCTGAAAGAACTCCGTGCAGATTATAACAAACTCAAGGCTCTTCCAGAAGCTATTGGGAAGATTACTACGCTGGAGGTCTTGTCTGTCCGTTACAATAACATCCGGCAGTTACCTACAACAATGTCTTCTTTAGCTAACCTCAAAGAGCTGGATGCGAGTTTCAATGAGCTGGAGTCAGTGCCAGAGAGTTTGTGTTTTGCCACTACGCTTGTGAAGCTGAATATTGGAAACAATTTCGCTGACATGATATCGCTTCCGAGATCGATAGGCAACCTTGAGATGCTTGAAGAGCTTGATATAAGCAATAATCAGATCCGTGTTCTACCCGACTCCTTCAAAATGCTTACGAAGTTGCGTGTTTTTCGTGCTCAGGAGAATCCATTACAAGTTCCTCCTCGTGATATAGCTGAAAAGGGTCCTCAGGTTCTCATTCTTTATCACTCTAGTTTTTTTCTTTTCAAAATGTGTCTATATTATAAATGGTATATTCACTCGCTGATGGTTCATACTTACAGGCCGTTGTTCAATACATGAATGATCTTGTGGAGACGAGAAACGTGAAATCTCAAATGGTTAAGCCGAAGAAGAGCTGGGTGCAGAGGTGCTTCTTTTCCAAGTCCAACAAGAGAAAACAGAGCAGCATGGAGATCGTCTAAATCAACTGATAATGTCTCTGACCCTTAAATCAGGTAACACTTTAGATGCCCAAACTAAAAAAAAAAATCAAGATTCACGCTTTGCGTTATACAAATAACAAAAACACCTGTTTTGTCTTTCCCTCTCATTATTCAGGTAATTCTGTTAATGCTGTTGACAGCACAAGTGGCAGACAAATCCAGCTACCTTCACACGACAATGCAAAGAGAGAGAGAGAGAGAGAGAGAGAGAGAGAGAGAGAAGCATTGATTTGCATTGCAACTCCAAGTACCGTAGATGTTTCACTATTCATTCTTTGTTTCTTTCTTCACTATTCACATGTATCATTGTTTCATTCATGTATTTCCTCCACATGTCTGTTCTTTCTTTCCCCGGTTATGGCCGAACCCATAGAGCCCATCCCAAAAGAGAACCGAACCATGTCCCTCATGTTCTTTTATTACCACTCCACTTGATGTTCAGAAGTGTATCGTCTCAGGTTTCGTTTCTTTGGTTTGAAACTTAAGACTCTGGCACCTAAAAGTTTCTGTGTGTAATGGATAGAGATGTGATGTGATTGCTGTGATGCTTAGAGGAGAGACATGACATTGAGTTGGCCATGAACGTGGTTTTGTCTAGAGAGTAAATTGGTTAATTAATACTCTTGCCTTGTAATAATGCAGCTTGTTTCTTCTTTTTTTTTGTCTATGTATGTATAATCGTCACGAGACATGGTCTTTCTTTTATGTGTGTTATCATATCAGTATACATGTGACTTCACATGTGAACCAATGAATGAAGCAAAAGCTTTGTTTCATCATTTGAAACCACGTATTATTTTCTCATCGTTCTGTGGATAAGTAGTCTCTCTGGATGTGTAAAACAGCAGGCCCATACAGAGTGTGTATTAGTCTGGATCTGGGCTTTGTAAATATATCGAGGCACAAAAGTTCCATTAACACAAGTACGCACGCACGAGACATTATTTCTTTTCTTTCCTTGCAGTTGAAACCCTCTGGACGAAGCCGCGTGTTACCTAAAACCCGGTTTAAATTCAGGTTCATAATTCCAGTTCCAAACCACACGCAGGTTTGGCACAACTTGACTCAATTGGTTTTGTGATTGGAGATTATGAGTCTTACGTTCAACAGCATACAGTGTAGCCCTGGGCGTTCGGGGGCCCGTTCGGGTTCGGGCCGGGCTTTTCGGGATTTCGGGTTTTCGGGTTTGGACTTCTAAAGCCCAGTCGGGTATACATATATTTTCGGGCGGGTTCGGGTTCGGGTCGGGTTTTTCGGGTTCGGGTTCGGTTTTATTTCGGGTTCGAAATAACCGTAGTAACCAATAAAATTTTAAACAAAAAACAGAAATTTCAATGTAATCTCACCAAAATCATCATCCAAATAGAAGCAAATAGTAGATAAGTAGCATTGAAGTTTAGGAACGTTAAAGAGAAAAAACAAAAGATAAAAACGAAGCGACAAATGACAATACGTCCATGAACGTTTTAAGAAAAAAAAGACTTCAAATCAGAACAACTACATGTCCACATTCAATCATCTTTAGCTCTTTCCTCCATGCCTCCATCCTCAAGTTCAAGTTCCTGTTTTTTTGCGATGTTTAATAAATCATAACCAAAAGTCAGAAATGTAACAACTAACAAGTCCATGAGCAATAATTGAACTTATATTACCTTCATACATTGTTGCATTGGAGTTTAATCGCCTATTATGAAAGGAATTTCAAACTCTGTAAAGTGGTGAAACAAGAAAAATGTGAATAAACATGTATAAAGAAACTTCAAAAAAATATAAAAACATAAATGTACCTTTCTCAAGCTTCTCATCGTATTCTATGTCAGCAAGTATTTGTGAAATTGTAAGCACTTTTGTGACAATGAAATATCTTGTTTCATCCACTGGTCTAAACACATCAAAACCTCCACCATATAATGAGTTAGAGAACTCCTTGCTGGCGATATGATTCTTCCACTCGTGCTGAATGCACTCTCAGATGCAACCGATGACACTTGGACTGCAAGTACGTCACGAGCTATCTCTGCTAAAATTGGATATTTGTGGGCATTCACCTTCCACCAAGACAGTACATCATACTCCATTCCATGCATCACATCTGGAGTCTCACAACTTTCCTTTAGATACACATCCAGCTCATCCGTCGATACTTTAACTCCTTTCTCATTCTGCATCTCTGTAAATCTAGATTCCACCTTTCTTCTTTTACGACTAGAAACCAGGTCGAGATCGTCATCCCATCTTTCAGTTGACTGCTCTTGATTGCAGTGAGATGTCTGAGAAAACTGACAGTTTCAGAGGTTGTAGCCGTACCCAATCGTAAACTGTATTCATCAAACAAAGAACGGAGAATATCTTTCACTGATGTTTGCATTTCCTTATTCTCTACAGTTTCTTTCCCAAATAGATCATCAAAACACAACTCAGCAAACTTCATCTTCTTTCTAGGATCAAACACAGTGGCCACAATCAACA
Organism: Capsella rubella; assembly: GCF_000375325.1. Lineage (NCBI taxonomy): Eukaryota > Viridiplantae > Streptophyta > Magnoliopsida > Brassicales > Brassicaceae > Capsella > Capsella rubella. Next base: position 1,812,709 of record NW_006238917.1, on the reverse strand, counting down.
TTTTATTCATATTTTTCAGGCCCTCCCAGTACTTATCAAACTTCTTTAACATATCAGTTGCATTTTTCTTCAATTCTTGATCAAAACTGTAACTCAGTTCTCTTAGACTTGTGCAAATGTCCACAATCTCACCATAACACTTGAATGAATTCACAGAAGTAGAACCTGAAACAACTAATGTTGACTCGTAGAAAATTGCAAGAAATTTTTCTAACCTTTCAACTTTTGACCAATCAAGCATCTCAGGAGGTCCAATTTTCTTGTTTCCTTTATCAAGCTCCAAAAAATAATCGTTGTATGGCTTATCCTCTGCATACATCTTCTGAAATGCCGCTTTAAACTTAATCGCCTTTGTCAACATTAAATATGTTGAATTCCAACGAGTTTTTACATCCATTGGCAAGCTACCTCTTTTAATTCTAGCAGCATCAACTTTCAGATCAAATGAATTTAGCCTATTCGTAGTGGATCTAACATACGTGACAGCATTACGTATTGCAGCCACACTGTCACTCACATCAGTCAATCCATCATTCACAATCAAATTAAGAATGTGGGCATTGCATCTCATATGTAAGAATTCTCCACTTAACACTAAAGAATCATGAGATATTTCAGCAAAACTCTTCTCAAAATTTCTCAAAGCTAAACTATTGGATGTTGCATTGTCAACCGTGACACAGAAAACTTTCTTTATTCCCCACTCAGCTAAGCATTCTAGAAGAACATTTGATATAGTCTGACCTTTGTGATCTGTTACGGATTTAAACCCAATGATAAGCTTCTTCAACCGCCAGTGTGTATCAATGTAATGTGCTGTGATGACCATATAACTAGCACCTGCAAATAACATTACACAACCGGTTTTACCAGCCTATGTTAACCGCCAATATAACAACCAATGTTAACTAGCAGTTTCTCATTCTTACCTGTTGGGGAAGCCACCCAAATGTCTGTGGTGAGTGAGACTCTTTGCTTGTTACTCAAGAACAATTCCTTTAAAGCTGCTTTCCTCTTCACATACATCTCAACTATGTTTCTTGTTGATGTCCTTCTTGAATGAGGTTGGTACAAGTTACACTGGTATGAAAGACAAAAAAGAGGTCATATACCTAAAGAAAGAACTATATTTTTCTAATGATAAAGCAAAGAAGAGATAAAGAGCTAACCATGCTACAGAAGTTCTTAAAAGCCTCACTTTCAATGAAAGACAATGGCAACTCTCCTATCACAAGCATCATATCACAAGCTTCATCGAAAACAGCTTTAGAAACTCTTGCATCCTTCAGACCTCCTTCTTGATTAATCTGTTTTTGTTGTTGTGTATTGTCTTGACTACCATCCAGCCATGCTAAGTAAGCCTTACATGTTTTCAAATGCCTCTTTAGATGTGAAGTCCCTGACTTGGTAGGGCATGATAAATTATGTTGGCAATAGTGACAGAAACAAAAATCACGATTGTCTTTATGTTTTGTGAAATGATCCCATACATCAGCCCTCTCGCCTTGCTCCTTTTCTTTTTTTGGTTGAGAAGTAGCTCCACTTGGATCATCTGGTGCTTTTTGTTTGCCAGAATCCGCTGTTTCGTTGTCGAGTCCCTCACCATTTGGAAATGATGATGAATCCATCTGAAACAAAAAAATAACCCATTGTTAAATAAACTAAAAAACATAACATCAAACATGTGACCAACGTAACAATAGTCTACGACAACATAACATACGTAATATTCTACAAGAACATAATTAACCCAATATTCTAAAAGACTTTCCTCCACAATAACATAACCAACATAACAAACACGAGTAAGCAAACGTATATTATTACTTCCATAAACTTAAAGAATTTGTCAATTTCAAAATAATAATACGATGACATGTGGTGTGATGCGATGCATTGTTTATATTCCAAGTTCTCAAATATGGAGTCACGTTATAATACTACACAACTTGATGATTCACATAAATCAAAAGTCAACACTATTTTTTTACATTAAAGAAATGTGGAGTCACGTTACGGAGTTCGTTGATTATCACAATTCACAACTTAACAATGACTCATTAGAATATTCAAAACACATAGTAATGTATATAATATACGCTATAGATTCCAAAGAGACAAAGGCTATTTTCTTATGACACAGCTCTCTCCACTCAAAATATTTTCATAGCTTTTTAAGAAACTAAAGGACATAAATATTGCTATAAAAAATCAGCTAAACTGCAGATTTGATGACGCTTGTGCTTTAATTTTTGTACAAAGAGACTCACAAGCCAGCGTACTATGAACATGGACCAGTACCATTGTTATTAGTGAGAAGAGACTTGCTAGAGATAGAAACAAGAAGAAACTAACCCGAGAATAATTTCTGGAAATCTCAGAGGAAGGAGTTTTTCTATGATGAAATTGGGAGCTTTGGATAATTGGTGAATCCACTTTGTTGTTGGGATAATTAGGGTTTTGATTTTGAGTATAAAAAGAACGTATATCGTCTCTTCCTATTCTCCTGGATTTTAGGTAACGAAGAAAATTATTTTTGGGAATGAAATATACATACACATATATGAATATGATTTAAATTATATATAATCGGGTTTTCGGGTATTGATCGGGTTTTCGGGTTTACCCGAACCCGAACCCGCACCCTAAATTTTTAAAAACTAAACCCGTTCGGGTATAATCCTATATCGGGTTCGGGTTCGGTACGGGCCTAACGGGCCGGGTCGGGTATGGGCTTCGGGCCTCGGGCTTTTTGCCCAGGCCTACATCCTAGGTAGGAATTAACCATTTTGGAATCTCAAGACCAAAACTTTTCTAGTATTAATCAATAATCATAGGTCCCCCGAAACAGCAAAGAAACCATTACGAAATAATCCATTAATTAAAGAAGAGAGTTATTCAAAAAGGAATGAAGAACCAAAGAAAAAAACAAAGAAGACGTTTGAGTTTCTTTCACCCTTTGATATGCAAGTTGTTCATTTGTGCATCTACATTTTCCATTGTCTTTACATTCATCCATGGATGTTCCAAGCACTGTTGCGCAGTTGGTCGTTTCTCTGGCGCAAACTCCAGTATCGGAGTCAGAAACTCGGCAAACTCCTTTGCTTCTGCTTCTGGAAGCTTGTATTTATCCATCAGTAAGCGATCAAGTGGCCAATATTTCAACCGCCGGATCCTTTTTAAATCCCCGTGTCTGTCAAAATAGTCTTTCGATCTCGCTCCTCCAATCGCAATCTGCTCAATCAAGTATATCAGAAGAAGACTACCGAGAAAACAGAGCTGGAAAACAAAACAACAAATACCTTTCGAGGCATCTTTCCTAGGAGTTCCATCATAAGAGCCAGGTGATCCTATATTCAAAACCAGATAACAAAAACGTATTAAAAATTCAGGAAAAATTATGGAGAAGCAAAATCTTGAGGTTAGATTTAGATCTTACCTCGTCTTCTCCATAACCATTCCCTTCTTTAGGAGCAAATAGCATATCTCCTGTGACAAGCTCAAAAGCCGTACAACCAAAAGACCACATATCAACCGAGAAAGAGTATCCTGACTTTAGTATTACTTCAGGAGCTCGATACTGTCTCGTTTGTATCTCTTCTGCAAACTGTTTATCAGCCCAACAAGCGTTACCAAAGTCAACCACTTTGCATCTCATATCAATCCCATCAAGGCTTCTTTCCCTCTTGGATGATGATTCTTCACCCGTAGCACCCACCATTGAAACTCTTCTCTCTGATATTTTAGCAACCGCTCTTTTCGCTCTCCTCTTTAGCTTCTTCTCAATCAGATTCATTGTGGATCCGCCACCGTTTGCGTTTCCCTCTGGCTTTTCTAGTAATGGGGTTAGTCCAGATCTAACAGGATCTTTGGCAGGGTCGATGGTGGAACAAAGAAGAATGTTTTCAGGTTTTAAGTCGGAGTGAATCATACCGAGCTCGCGGTGCAAATAATCTAAACCAGTCAGTATACATCTGCAAATCTCCCGGACATTATTCAGTTTTAGACCTTTGTAACGGTTGTATCTGATTAAACGGAGCAAGCTATCGCCAAGAAACTCAAGCACCATGCACAAATGCTGTCCGTTTGGCCCAATATGCTTAAAATGGTCGATAAGACGAACAACACATTTGGAATTGGCGAGATCTCCATCAGCAGCAGCTGAAAGAAATTCGATTTCGTGAAGTGCAGCTTGAGCAAATTGTTGTGCGCTCTTCTGAATCTTCAAAGCAACATAGCTCTACAAAAGAAGAAGACAAACACATACCAAAGCAAAACATTCTTAGGATATACTTAACATCACCGTTATCTTCCTATGATTAAAAAGATACTTGAACCATTTAATAAGCAATCCTTTTTGAGCAAACAAATCCGGTAAAATGGTTAGCTAGAGAGTAGTCCAGTGCCAAATCTAGAGTTATAATCTACAATTTCTAAACCAGAATCATCATCTGATGAAGCAAGGATCTTGCACCAAAATCTATAGCACTTACAAAAGTAACAGAAGCGTATTGTATATAAAGGATGAGTTTTTAGCTTTGAACAGTGTCATTTGAATGTGATTCGATCTCGATTTGTCACAGATAAAACTCTCAGATGAGAAAAAAATAAAGAGAACAAAGCCCAGATGAAAAAATATTGAAACCAATGATGAATAGACGCTTGATGTTCACAGTTTGTAGAAATCACAATCAGGCATTACGACCAAAGCAACAAAAAAATAGAAGCAGGGCAAAAGAAGAGAGATGCGTACAGAGGTGCGAGTATCGTAGGCAAGCCAAACGGTGGAGAATTGACCCCAACCGAGCTTTCTCTGAGCGATGTAACGACCACCAGAAAATGGATCGCCGATCCTGACGGCGTGATAACCACCTTTCCGGTAAGCATCGTAACCCTCTTCTTCTCCTTCTGATCCGGAAGAAGATGAACACGACATATCAATCTAATCTCTAAAGACGTACGTGTCTGAACTCTGAACTCTCCCAAAGGGTTGATTTTTGATCGTCAAAATTGGATCTTTGCAAGGACCCAACAAGACAAAGAGCTTCCCTTTCTTAGAACAGAGAGAGAGAGAAAGAGAGAAAGACAAAGAGAGGAATGGCACTCAGATTGCGTGTGGCCCTGAAACGTAAGACCCTCTCCACTTTTCGCTCTTTCCTGTGATTTTTTTTAATCAATGAGGTTGCTTCAGATTTTCCCGATTTAAACTTCTTTTTTTTTGTCCATTTCTCTATATTGCCCTTTCAAAGGAGGGTGGAGGATGGAGAGTTGTTGAGCTATTTCTCCCTCCGGTCAGGTCTCTGTCTTTTTTCCCTCTCAAGGGCCAAGTCAATGTGTTTCCTCGACCACAGCATTCGAGATAGCGACGAAATTTCAAAATCAACGGATGCTATTGAGTCAAGCTAGACTTCATCGAGCAGCGTGATCAGTCGTCATAAGCGTGGGACTCGATTACAGACTCCACACGATCATATATCAGTGTGATAAGTTCTCCCATGAAACAAAAGTGCAGTACTTGATTCTCCAAACATACAACTACAAAGCTCTTACACTTAAAACATATCGCAGAAGCAGATATAAGAAACGCAATTCAAAAGTTCTCAGTTTTGTAAATTGAGATTGATGTCTCTTTACTAACATCTTACTTGTGTCATGCCATTTCAGAACACCCCATTGCTCCTTCGAATTACTCAACTTTAAGCACACAAAAATATCCTGACTTAACCGAGAATAGCTGAAACAATAATCAAAAACTTCCTCCATGAGAACAAAATCTGATCTATTTAAGTTAAAAGGAACGAACTTTAGATCACTCTGCCTATTATTAACGATCCAAATTCAACAGCCACAACAACAACACAATCTCTCTGCACTTTCCAAATTATTCAATTGATCAATGTTGAAGAACAAACTGACTACCACTCAATTCCTGATTGAAAAGCTTTGAAGCTCATTTTATCTATTGAAACAAACAAAACAATGGAATTAACCAAAACACAGAACAATCTCTGAAAAATACATGTTTCCCAAGAGCACATTTGATTCAACTCTTTTCATCAAAAACCCCTAAATCATTCCAAATCATGAACGATCTTGATACCCATAGAATTAGCAGTGCCAATGATAGATTTGCAAATCGACTCCAACGGCATATACTGACAAAACGGATCCGTCTGCTTCACCTTCGCGATCTCGTACACGTGTCTCACCGAAAGCGTCGTCACCGTCAAATGACCCGGACGAGTGCTCCCTTTGTCGACTCCGGCTGCTTTCTTGATGTACCACGACACAGTCGGAGACTTGACGGTGAATTCGAAAGAGTTGTCCTTGAAGGCCGTGATCGTCACGGCCATCGGAGTGTCTGGTTTGTACTTTTGTGTCCGAGCGTTGAAGTCTTTGCAGAAAGCCATCAGGTTAAGCCTGTACTGACCTAGCGCCGGGCCTACCGGTGGTGCTGGCCTTGCGCCTCCCGCCGGAACGGTTAGCCTGATCGTCGCCGCCACTGGTCGCCGTGTTAAGATCTCCTTCGCAGCCGCCATTGTTGGTGATCGTGATGAGAGAGAGAGAGAGCTTCCACGGTTCTTCGAGGGTTTTGGTGACAAGGGGAAGATATTGGGCCTCCGCTTCACATTTAGGCCTTCTTTTTCAGCCCATTAGATCTGAGTTTAGTATTCTTATTTACCTTTTGCTTTGGAATTGTGTTGTTTTGGACCATTGATGTGATCCGAATAATCAATCAATAGTTACATGACAAAACAATTTAGAATTAACAAAGAGTGTTAAAACGGCACTAGCAAATTGGGTTTGTGACGCCATGCATATCTATATTAAAAAAAAAAATTGATGTTTCAGTTACATGAGCATGACCCAAAAGTCAAAACAAGTTTGCGCACCGACATGATATATTGGGATATTGCTCTTGCGCTATAATCATGGACACATATAGAACACGTAACACACAAGCATGACTTTGACTCGTTTATTGCTGTGCAACATATATATATATATAATTCAACTCTTAAAACTGATCGTATGTAATGTATGGGGCTTTTAGCCTTTATCTTTGTTTTTGTCAACCTATTCGTTACTTCGGCCAAAGTCCAAAACTCCCAATTGCTCTATCACTTTTGAATTCAACACATTTGATAGAATAAGATACATGTCTGATTAGCTGGAAACGCATGGACTATCTATAGTACATGTCACAATATAAACTTACTTTAATTGGTGCGGGTACTTGCACTTTGAACAGAACATAAAGTGTTGTAATGATTATAAATCTATGATAATGGAATATATAAATGTCTTTTCCCAGTTTTGTGTACACATGATCTACTTTTAATATTCATATGTTTAAGTTTTCATCATAAAAATTACGAATAAAAATGAAAAATGATTTGGTTAAAGGCTAAGAATCTATAAATAATCTTGTGTCAAAAAAAAAAAAAGAAACAAGAAACGTATATAAAGTGAAAACATCTAAAGCTGGCTTTATCCAAAACTATAGATTATTGACTCTCTAAAGTCTAAACCTGCATCTGAGTATACGATTGATGCTTCTAAATTTCAATTATTTGTTTTTTTATACATGGCATGATTAATGCATCAAGTCTCAATTACTGATGGTTTTCTTCTGCGTTATATTTGTTTCCCGGTGTGCTAAAATTATTGAATTATTGGGTTAAATAACTTGGTTTGCTTTTCACCTTTTTAGGTTCCATATAAGACGTTAAGACTCACATCACACCAAAAACCATATATTCCATTCCGATTGCAGTTTCATTTTCAAAGTTGTTTATTCTTGTCTTCTTGCCCAGCAAAAAAATAATTAATTAATTAAACTATTTGTGTTTAGGCTAACAATCTAGTCTCTCGTAAGTTCCATCCATCTTCTTTCTCTATATCATAAGACCGATGATCTTTCACCTGTGTATATAGCTTTTTTCTAAGTATAGAAACGAAGTTTATTTTGGATCGTTGGTTAAGGTTTGATTGATATTGGTAAAATTTGGTTTGGTTCGACTTTTTTTTACAGTTAAAAAAGAACCGCCAAATAGAAAATATCTCAGAGAGTCTAGAAACACCAAAACTTTATAATAGACACAGGTGGACAAGTGTTACCTGCCGTTAATACTTAAATACTATAGTGTAAAATAGTTTATACTACCCTTGTGTGTGAGGACACGTAGACCCATTTCAAAGATTCTGTAAAATTGATAGTTATCAAGATCCCACCTACATCTTAGACAAAATCTATTTATATTGTACAAATCTAAAAGAAAATATTTAAAGATTGTCGTTTCTAATTAAAGAGTTTTGCCAACTATGCAAAACCTAAAAGAAATTGGGTGTATTTCCAAGAGTTGAGCAACTATAAATTTATAGTACGTTGGACAATATTATTTAGGCCTGTTTCTTTAACCCTTTGATGCCACTCCTCCAATTTTTGCATAGAAAACATTCTCTAGAATGTGAAGATAAACACTGAAAGAAAACTAAAAAGATTATATTGCAAGAACTTGGAAGCTCATAGAATCCAAAACTTTACAGCATCACCTGTCAACAAAACCATATTCTCTCGCTCTTTTTTTAACTAGTAGTTTTTTTTTTGTCTTTGTATCGTGAAGGGATCTTTTTCCAGACTATGTCCCAAAAAAAAAAAGTATGAAGAGAATTAATGAAAAAGAGTCTAACAGAAGTAGGTTTAGGTAAAAAAGTAAATTAATTAAACTTACATCTTTTTGATAATGATTTCGTCAAACATAACCTAAAAAGAGAGAACCCACACCTAACCTATCTTTTTATATGCTTAGGTTTTCTAATAATATACGACTATTCTGATCCATCATCTTCGTTGTTGTCAAAAAATATATGATGATATTTTTTTTAGGTTATATTAATATATATATATATATATATATATATATATCTATATATATACATAAAAGAAAAAAAATTTAACAAAACGATAGTATCTTATCGAAAAATCTCTACCGTCCAACAAAGGCCTAAAAAAAAGCGTTTCAAACGAGATCATCTTGTTTTTCTTGTCGTCGAATTTTTTATATTTATTTAATCTCCATAAATATTATTTGAGAACACATTTTTATCGCAAAAGCAATATAAAAAATAATTATATGGATATTTATTTGATTAACAATGTAAAATATGTTATTGTGATAAATTAAAAATTATGTGATAAAAAGCTTAGGTTATTATGTTTAATTTGTAATATATATCATGAATAAATAATTCTGTTCTATACAACCTAATAAACAAAATTTTGTTCGATAATGTTATTATTATCAATTAACTTATACATTTCATATTTAAATATTTTGCAAACATTTAGCAAACATCGAGCAAATGATAATATCTTACTTTATCATTAGTATTGTTAATCAACTTGATCTCATAAATTTAATTGTTAACCAATCTGAACAAATATTATTGTTTGCTAAATGTTTATTCGTATGCTTTTTAGTTCTTATGTTTACTAAATATTTGTTAAATGTTAACTCGCTAATTTAATTGTTAGCAAACGTTTATCATTATCAACTAATCAACAAGACAAATTAAATTTTTTACTTGAATTAAAAGATTGAAATATGTATATTTCTTTATAGTAAAGAACAAAAAAAAAAAGACTGTATAACTTTATGGGATACTAGCAGTTGTTCGCGCGGGTGGTTTATAATTTTGTTTCGTTGATTTTTTATTCATATTGTGATATTTTATTATTATTTTTAATTGATTTTCAAAAATATTATAATTATTTTATCTTTAATTATTATCTTTCAATACTCAAATTTGGATTAAAAGCATTTGATTCAATTTGTGAAATATCATTTTTTTCTTTTTGATCATGTTATAAACTAATATTTCACTTTCATTTTATTTTTCCTCTTTATAATTTTATACATACAATTACATAAATGTTGTTTTAGTCTACCATAAATTAAAATTTTACATCCATTCTAAAACTCAGTAACATATTTAAAATATTAAATTATGATCAATTTAAAATGAAAGTTGAATTATATTATTACCACTAATAAAAAAATAAAGTATTGTTTTTCTTATTTTAACATTTCATTTTTTTACATAATTTATTTTATTTATATAAACTTTCTATTAATTAAATAAGTAACATAAATATGCACTAAATGAATGTTTTAAATTTATTTTAATGTTTAAACAAAAATGTGGATTAAATGGATGATTAGGTGACATCATGAGAAGAGAGAAAAAGCTAACTTTAGACTCTAAATCTAATAATTTGTCTACGGAAAGTTATAAAACTTAGGTGTTCTCTTTCATACAACCTTTTCAGCCGATATTAACATGACATGGAATTAAATAAACCCTTACTTAATAATAATAATAATAATAATAATGATATCTGCAAATTGGGACATATCTTTTTTTTTTTTCTAATATATAAGTAGAGATGTGTATGTGTGTCTCTATTATATAAAACTTGGATCAGATTCTTCTTCCTCTCTTTCTTTAAACAAACAACAACAACAAAGTTTCACATTTTCCTCTCTCTTCAGACAAGAACTCGAACAACTCTTAATCAAAACATAACAAAATGACTCGCTCCTCTAGATTCCTTGGTACGGCGTCGCCGCCACCGCCGGAAGAAATCCTCGCCGCCGAAACTGACATGGTTGTCATCTTGTCTGCTCTTCTCTGCGCTCTCATATGCGTCGCCGGTTTAGCCGCCGTAGCTCGCTGCGCTTGGCTAAGACGTCTCACTGGCGTTAATTCCGCAGCCATCAGAGAATCTCCGCCGCCCAACAAAGGCCTCAAGAAAAAGGTCATTGAAGCTCTCCCGAAATCCACATACACCGCCTCCCCCTCTGCCTCTGCCTCTGCATCTACGGCCGCCGCAGCAGAAGACTCGTCCACGGAGTGTGCCATTTGCATAGCGGAGTTCGCCGAGGGAGAAGAGATCAGAATCCTACCGGTGTGTAGTCACGCGTTCCACGTGGCGTGCATAGACAAGTGGTTGACTTCAAGGTCGTCGTGTCCTTCTTGTCGTCGGGTTTTGGTTCCGGTGAAGTGTGATAGGTGTGGACACCATGCTTCCACGGCGGAGACTCAGATCAAAGATCAACAACAACCTCTTCCTCATCACCAACATCCTTCACAGTTCACTTCCGCCATTATTCCTGCTTTTCTTCCTTGAAAAGTTCACTTTCTTTTCTTTTTCCCTTTTTTTTTTATAAATTTGCTAAAACAAAAGGAAAATATCGGCACGATTAAAGTAAAGTATTAATTAATTAGGGAAATTAGTGATCTTTTTAGTTATATGTTTTCGATATTTCTCCTCTGTAAGACTGTTAATCCACGGTTCTGCAATTAATCAAATATGAAAACTCTAGTTTTTATTTATTAGTCTGTATTTATTGATTGGACAACCCTAAGCATTAAGAAATGGGTCGGTCATGTGATCCCATTTGAGAAGGAAATCCCAACAAAAAAAAAACAATTTATTTTATATAAAAAATAGAAACTGAAAAGTATATATTTCCTCAATTTCCTTTTAATATTTGGAAATCGCTAGAGATAAATTGGGCGTTTTATATTTTTTCGACAGTCGACACATTAATAAATAAATAAAATTGGTTAGAGAAGTTTATTACTTTTCTTTATTAAAAAGGCAACAAAAGTGCAAGTGTGTAATAATATATAACTAGCAATTGAATGATTAGGAAGATTGGCACACTGTAACTGTAAGTCCGACTTAGTAGTATAAGTTCTTCTGGTTTTGTTTTCGTGTCTAGTGGATCGTAATATTTAACTATAGTTACAACAAGATTACTGTTGTTATATACAAATCGAAATAAAATAAAACAATACTAGTAATCATGATAAATGTGTGTGTGTGTGTGTATTATAATATTTCAGTCTTTGATAAGTCAAAGAAAGCATGTATCTTCTTCTCCTTTTACCCGCAAGAAAGCAAGTATGACTCGGTCTCATTTTCATCCATCCAACCATATCCCAATTATACTATGCATGATCTATGCGTTGTTTCATATATGTTATATATATACATATTTTGTTTCCTCAGAAATAATTGTGAGGATGATATTCCTAATTAAGAAATGGGTGTTAATACTCTTAGCAAATTTATATGAAAAAAAACATTATGAAAATGAAGTATATGTTAGGTCACTTTCATCATTATAGCAGTTCAATTTATCTTCTTACATTTATCACTTATGGTTATCACCTATTTCATTAGCGGCTTATTTAAAAATTAGTTTTTTTTTTTTTGGTTTATTTGTAATGCAAGTTGGATTGGAGTCTTGGACAAACTTATGAAACAAACATTTCTAAATGAGATTTAACAAAATATCTCAAAGTATCTAAAAAAAAGTACTCCCATGCTAAAAAAAACTTAAGATTTGAGGATGTTGGGTCCTTTTTCACCATTATAGTAATCCATTTATTTTGGTTTAGTTGTATACTTATAGTGAGATTTTACAAACATTTTATGGATTATTTAACAAAATATCTCAAAAATATCTGTGAAGTACTATGAGTCCATGATAAACAAACATAAATCTGACGACAATTAATTACGTTAGGTCGCTTTTCACCATTATAGCAATTCCATTGTTTTGGCCTAAATGTATAATTTCATTTTAATCTATAATTATATATTCAAAAACGTAGTTATGGACGTTTTCTAGAAATGGATACTTGTGTTCTACTCTACACTAATTTCGAGCTGAGATATCGATATTTTTAAAACAAATTCATTCATTTTTCAGTATTAATTTTCTTATAAGTTCTGATCTAGACCATCGAATACTACTATTTATCATTATGTTCAAAATACATTCTATCAAATTTGAAGTATTGGGAATAAATTGAAAATAAAGTGAAAAAGGTGGAGAAAGAGGAGGAATAATAGAAGGGGGGAAACGAAAAACGTACGCGTACCACCAAACATAGAGACAGAAACACATACACACTAGAAACGCATGACAAGCCCAAACTCCAATTCCAATTCCAATTCCAAGTATCATCATCTCATCCTCTCTTCCACCTTTCAGTTTCACTTAATGGAATCTTATGCCTTATCTCCTTTTTTCCTCTCTCTATCGATATGTTTGTTTATTAAATTTGCACCCACGAGGCAACAAAAGTGAATTAGCCTAAACTTTTCTTCTTTTTAACTTCGCTTTTTTATCATTTTTTCGTCTTCTCAAAACTAGCTCTCAAGGGTTTTTTTCTATATATCACAATTCAACTCTTTCTTTGTATCTTCTTTTTTTTTAAAACCTAACGTATGATCAGTTTCTTCGATAGACATCCCACTAATAGCATGCAGGACGAGTCCATGATTTTGATTTTGATTTTCAGTTTCTTCGATATATAAACAACTTGTAGTTACCATGGAGTTTATTACAACCTTTTGGAATTATTGCACGCTTGGATATGTAAAAGAAAGCTTATCTAAATGAAGAGGGTAATATGACTTATGAGGAAAAACAAGTGAGAACACTGTAAAAGTTGATAAGACGAGTTTTTCTTTCCCATTTCTTGATTTTTAGTTAGCTTCAAACTCAAGTAGCTAGATAGCTAGTCCTTCAGCACTACTACACTTTTTCCTTTAAATAAACGTAAAAAAACACATTATCATTTAGCTTTATTGGCGTATAATTTAATATAATGTGTATATAGTGTAAAGTGAAATTTTTGCTTTCAAGCATATTTTCTTCCTCGATGATGATGATCATTTCTGGAATATATCCCTATATTTATTATATATCTTAATCAATTAAATAACTTAAGAAGAATAACATAAAGCTAGATAGAGAGGGTGGTCCGAGGTTTTTTAAATCTAAATATTAATTAATTTAAATGTATATCATATAAATAGATATGTGTACATATCATCATTTCATTTCATTTCACTATAGCCCTATAGGGTACTTTTCTCCTAACTATCTTTCTTTTTATGCCCATATAGTCTCTCAATAAAGTGATATATATTTCAAAGATTCAATTCAATCCTTCATCTCTTAGATGACTTAACAACCTACATTCCTAACCTTTTCCTCCCTAATTCTTTTCAACGTTCACATTATATATTCGTATGTATATGTCCCTTTTCTATTTACTACCACTTTTTACCAACCCTCATCATCGCAAGTTGGGCCAATCCTATACGCAGACCTTTTCACTATGTTACGTCCTCTTCTTTCATAAAAAGCTACAAATCAAGTTTGGAATATGTCAAACATACAAAAGAAAAAAGTTTGGAGTCTGTTTCATAACGAAGTTAGAAGATGAACCGACGAGATTTGGATTCAAAACGATTTCTATCACTGTAGGCATGGAGAGAGATAGAAGGGTGAGTTAAACTTATAGCCACAGATAAATAAAAAATTAAAAGTATAGCATCAATAATAAAAAAACTAGTTCTCTCACCTTATCTCTTATAAGATTACGAAATTGCCCCTACGTTAGCTGTTGATTTAATAAATTGATTCTGATTCCTAACTATACTGGCAAAGATACGAACAACTCCAGCATTTAATGATGTTGATGATATCTACAAATATATACAATATCAATCTGTTTAGTTGATATCATTCTGTTTAGTCGATAAGTCCGTATGACAATTAGTATTCTACTGAGGTAACAAGTGTTGTCTTATAAATAAAAAATTGGTATTAAATACAACAAAGTATTCACTAATTACACACTTGACTTTCTAGAATAGTATATATACATAAACATAACAATTTGGATAGTGGATAAGAAAAACATTAGAAGACTACGTATTTGTTATCAGGTAAAAGAGGCGAGTTATATGATCATGATCATCATAGGGTTGACACCTTGTCCATCTTTTCATGAGAAGTGCAATATAACCTAACATATACTAACATTATGCACTGTTGATGATAGAATTCGATAACAATGTTCATCAGTGATTAATAGCATTCGCGATAACTTATTTTTAAACATGTTAAATAATCTGTTATCATAGTAATTTACATATTATCCGTTAAATTAATATTTATTGCTATAAAAATGGAAATTAATATTTTCTGACATTATATATCAAGAAACTGTTTCTTTCCCCTACGACTACACTGTTTAGAAATACAATTTATCACCAAAAAGCAATAAAAACAAGGATGTATATGAATATATAATAAATAATTTAACTACATAACTATACGTTTATCGAATAACATATAAGTTATAGCGGTAACATAAGATTTACTATAAATAATTTAACTAGATAACTATGCATTTATCAGATAACTTATAAGCAGTAAATGAAACTTACGTCACGATCTGTAGATAAGAAACAAGAACCATAAGACTCACTCAATTCACATGCAGAGAAACATGAATTACATATCGGCAAGGATCTGGGTTAATCAAATCAAATCAAATCTGATGAACTATCCTAAAACCCTGATAAACACAAGATCCACATCAAGAACACAAAAAGTGTAATTCAATTAGAAAAAAAAACTTGAACAAAAGCTTTGATCTTTGAATTGGAAGAACAGTACAATACAGATCAAACTTAGCAACAAAAAAAGACACTTCAAATCCTTAGATTTGGTACACATATTAAATGGAATGAGAATTTGTTGGGTCATCTAAACAAAACAAAAAAATATCAATCGAAGAAGATGACGATAACATCAAAAATAGAAAACACGACGGTGGGTAACGGCGGCGCCACCGGTTGATTTGATGATCGAAAGAGATACAATTGCAACGATGGAAGCCATTGAAATCGATGGAGAGAGAGAGAGAGAGAGAGAGAGAGAGAGAGAGAGAGAGAAGAGTTAGAGATGATGATATTAAAAGTTTTTGAATGATGATAGGGTTAAATGGTCAGAAATAATGAGAACTAAATAAAAAAACATCAATGACAAATACTTAATAAAGCAGTCAACCAAGTTCATCACTTACAATTTCCCAAGATAGAAACCAAAAATACCCAATTAATCCAATAAAATTTTACTCTTTGTTGTTTAGCAAAAATCTAAAAAAGCGACAATGGCCAGATGGTTTTAACTTTCAGACCACATGTGACGTGCAGCATGACTGAGCAGCAGCTTTTGTCTTTAGAGCTTTTGTTGCGTATACTGTTTCTCATTCTGTGTCACACGATCTATATCACCACGTGGAGATCTACACGTGACACCCTGTATCCAATCGTTGATTCCACAATTTTACATTTTCTTATCTCTTTTCTTTCTTTGTAATACTTAACTTAGTATATAAAATTACAACCAATTGTTTCTAAACCAAAAGAAATAAAAAACATACTAGTTTAATTCAACAAAAAGTACATCACTTTTATTACATTTCATCCTCGTCTATGAATCCAAAATAATCAAACCTTCCTGATTTACACAACTGTAATGGCAAATAAAGTGTATTATTATGTATATATTTAACAATATATAACATAAATCTCAAACACATCCAAAAAAGGAAACAGCAATCTGATTCTTATACTGAAAATGGCAATGCTGACCCATCTCTTGAAGAAAAAAAGAGCCATTTTTCTTCTCTAGACAAGACAGTAGTAGTCACTATGACCGTACGGCTTTGTTCTGTTTCGCACATTCTGGAGCCTTCAGGTCCTGGCATTTCCAAGAGGACGATCCTGGGATGACGCCGTCCTCCTGCGGCTGAGCCACCGGTAATGGAGTTGACGTGGAGGGAGTTCCGTTTTCTTGATTTCTAGAATTACAAATGCTCAAAGGAAGCTTCTTTAGCTTCACTCTTCCTCTTCTTCTACTCAATGAGCTGCTTTCCTCCCCCGCTTTCTCCTTCATCAGTGTTGAATTCGCTTCTTCGTCCCTGTTTGATCTAGCTATCTCTAACCCTTCATAGGAGCTGTCTGAATCCACGACTCCGGCAATGTCTTTCATGGAGCCGGTTACTATAATACTACTACTCCCACCTTCAACTACGTTCTTGTTCTTCTTATGCTTCTTGTATCTCTGTCCATTCTCCTCGAAATCCGAGTACGTTCTCAAGACTCTAGGATACGAGTCTATAGCCCGATGCAATCTACGTGCTAAATCGTCTTCCTCGCCTCTTAGCTTTCCCTTGGAATACAAAAGCTCGACGGGGACATGTTTCTTCTGCTTGTTCTTCTTAGGAGACCTCTCCTTGCAATCAGGTGTAGCTTCTTTAGGGAAAGAATCAACCAATTCCAGTGCCCTCTTAGCCGCAGCAATCGCCTTTGAGGAAATCAAGGCCTTCTCGTTGGCGATCGCCCTCGCCACCTTTGCAGCTTTAACCGCTAAAGCAGCTGCGGATCTTGTCGCCTCAACGAGCTCTTCCGGTGACTGATTCTGGTCATTGTTGAAACGGGAAGCTAACAAGTTGTCTAGATGGGTCTGAACATCGGTTGAAGCAGAGGAAGATCCGTTTGAGTTTGAAGTAGAGGAAGAAGAAGCGAAATCACAAGGAGAAGATCCATTGGCGTTGGAGTTTAGTTTCTTGAATCCAGCAAGTAACCTCTTTCGAGGAGGGAGATGTGAATCGGAATCGAGCTGATTCGTGTCACACGGATTCATCTCCATTTATATAAAACCCAAATCTGAGAAACAAGAAGACAGATTTAGTGTCTTAATTTCGGATAACAAATGGATCAGAATTCGAATTATGAATGAGATCAGATCGATGGAAACCAAATCAGAGTAAACACATTTGCTGATTAAGATTACAGAAGTTATAAACCAATTCTCTGTTTCCTTAAAGATCGATACTTTTTTTTTTTTTTTTAAATATCAAACATGGTTATAGGAATACTCAAAACTCAATTTCAAAATCACACAATTTTAACAAGACAATTTAAGCAGAAAAATCTTGACATGAACACAGCTGATAACTCGATGATCATAACTCATAAGGTGTGATCGATGAGAAAACGAATTACGTAGCAATGAAAAGAACAAAATCATGAATCAAAACAGATAAAACAAAATTAGAAAACAGAGTAATAATACAAAAGAGACAAGACAAGCAAATTTGATATTACCTCGGCGTTTCTTTACAGTTTTGAAATGACCGCAGTTATAATAAGTTATCCTATCATCTCAGTTTCTCTGGAAATGAAAGGTACAGGAAGATGGAAGAAGAAGATGAGAGAGTTTAGGAGAGAAAGAAAATTAGGGTTTGCAGAGAGAAAGGTGGAGGAGGAGGATGAAGAAGACAAGAGAATTTTGTTCCATTTTCATTTTTATATGGAAACCCTACAAACAAAAAAATCCGACTCTTTTTATTTCTCTTTTTCTTTTTTAATTTTTATCACATGATTTTGTAATTTTGATTGACAATTTTTTTTTAATTACAGTTATCTCTTATTATTACATGTTATTACATGACAACAACAACCTCAAACGAGCTGGTCATGCTTTCCGTTATTATTACATTTCCTCCGCCTAACTATAATAACGGCCGTCATTTATTTCCCTTCTATTTTCCTTCACGGAGTTAATTTCATATTTTCCCTACATAAATAATTAGAATCCATATAATCGCTTGGAGAGATTTACCAATATTATATGACGTGGTTGAGAAATAATGGTGGATGGATATCAAAGCAACGTGGTCGATCCAAGATCTTAATTACTTCGGAGAGAAACCAAAAAGAAAAGAAAAGAATCGACAAAACAATTAATCTGATAGATTAATGATCATTAGAGAGTCCCTACTAGTGAAAATTAATTTTTGTTTGGCGGAGTTGCATATATATAGTCAACTTCACCATCCCACTTGCCGTGCCATTTCATTCTCCAAAAAAAAAGGGTTAATGAAATCATTTTGTACAAAGAAACTATTCGAATTATTACCCCTTACGTAATTATCAGCAATCTCTCGTGTCTTGACCAAAAAAAAAAAAAAAAAAAACAAAGATCATCAACAAGAGGAAATACGTTAGATCTCAGTTAAAATCAAAAACATTTGAACTTTTAAAATCAGTTTAAAGAAAAAAATAGTTTACATAGTAAAATTAATGATATTTGGAAACCATTAACATTGTTGATTAGAGATCATGAATCTTAGCCTCTTCCTTTGGTTGCTAGGTTGTCTATTGAGATAACTACCAAAAAAAAAGGTTGTCTATTGAGCACATTGTTGTTGTTTATGAAGTTTCTCCTCGAGTCAGAGGGATTTGTTCAGTTTTCAATATTTTCTTCTTTAAGCAATCCGGTTTAGTGTGTTCCCATATGGAATGAAATCGTTTATTGAGAATTCGGTTTCGATAATCGTCTTTTATTTGTTTTATAAATTACACAAACCGCTGTCGTTTTAGCAAACCCTAACCCCCAATTTCTTTATTTTCCCTCCAGTTCCCGTTGAGAGCGAGAGCGAGAGCGAGAGATGATGGTGCGAAAGGCGATGGCGGATGCCTCTTTTTCTCAGTTTCATATCTAATGGCCATAAGTAGCTTCGCAATCTCCAATAACTGATACCCGCGTCTATTGCTTCTTGAAATTTTGGGTTTAGGGTTTTTGTTTCCCGGTGTTTCTCAGTCGGGATAATTCGGAGATGAAGACGATCAAGCCTTTGCCCGAAGGTGTTCGTCACTCCATGCGTTCTGGGATTATCATGTTCGACATCACGAGGGTCGTGGAGGAACTCGTGTTCAATAGCCTCGATGCTGGTGCGACCAAGGTCCGCTAAAATCAGATTCCCCCTCTGCGTCGATTTCTTCAACTTTCTATCTACAACATGAATTTTGGAATTCTTCTGATTGATTTCTCTGTTTTCAGGTGTCAATATTCGTGGGTGTTGTTTCGTGCTCTGTGAAGGTTGTGGATGATGGTGAGTAATAGCTCCACAATGATTATTTTTGACTAATGACTGTGTCCTAATTTGGCAATGTTTTTACTGATTTTGGTTTTCAGGATCAGGCGTTTCCAGAGATGATTTAGTTTTGTTGGGGGAGAGATATGGTTAGTTGTACCTATCTTTTATGTTAGATGCTCTGCTAAAGGCCACTTCTGAGTTTTCGGTTTTTGAGAAACTTATCATCAGCAATCTTCCAAAACAGCTAGTTCAAAGTTTCACGATTTGGAGACAGCCAGTGAAACTTTTGGATTCCGTGGAGAGGCGTTAGCTTCAATATCAGATATCTCGTTACTGGAAATTAGGACAAAAGCTATTGGGAGGCCTAATGGTTATCGAAAGGTTATCAAGGTATGGAATTACTTTGATGCTACTCATCACTCCTACATTAGTTTCTGTACTCTTGGTTATGGTTTTTATTTAACTTCCAATTTGCTTTTCAGGGATCCAAGTGTCTACATCTAGGAATTGATGATGATAGAAAAGTCTCTGGCACGACGGGTAATGTGTCTTCTGTCACAATTGCTTTATCTGTTATGCTTATCCAATTGTGAAAGTGAAGCCTTAAGTACAATTTTCATAAACTATTTGTCTTATACATTTGAGAAACGCCTTTACTCGAATTTTGGCTTACATTAGCATGAGTAATTTCTGACTTTGACCTGGTTGTTGCAGTAACAGTCCGAGATCTATTTTACAATCAGCCAGTGAGACGAAAATACATGCAATCCAGGTTCATTTCTTAGACACTTACTTTTTTGAGTAAGATCATCTGGATTTCAATCTTAATTTCGCCTTATCTGAAGTTTCTTGAAATTGTGACCATGATTTTGTTTTGTTGCAATGGTAGCCCCAAGAAACTTTTGGAATCTATCAAAAAGTGCGTGTTCCGGATTGCCCTTGTGCACTCTAATGTTTCCTTCAGTGTTCTTGATATTGAAAGGTGGGTTCCTACTTTCACTTAAAGATCCTTATGAAACCAGCCCTTCTGATAGTTTCCTTGTTACAGTGATGAAGAGCTTTTCCAAACCAACCCTTCTTCTTCGGCGTTCTCACTACTGATGAGAGATGCAGAAAAAGAGGCTTTAAATCCTCTTTGTAAAGTAAACGTTACAGATAGCATGCTGACTGTCTCTGGCTATATATCTGGTCCTGGAGATAGTTTCAAGGTAAGTTACTTGCTCCACTTACGGACTTCAAAATTATCACAGTTTTTTGTCAGATTGTTAACTTTGAGCCTTACTTTTCTGTAATATTGTGGTATTTTTCCTTGCAGGCCTTGCAGTATATATGTATCCATATTTGTGCATCTTCTTGTTTGTGACTATACATTACTATATTCTACGGTTTAGGCTCAGTAATTTCTGTATATTGGTTGTATGGCCTTCACAGCGATAGATATCAATTCAAGATTCATAAGCAAAGGTCCCATACATAAGCTGCTGTACAACTTGGCTGCTAGTTTTGAAAATACGGATAGCTGGAAGCCTCCAGATGAGTTACAAACAGGAAGACGTAATAGACTTCAATCCAATCCTGGTTATATTTTGTGCATAACATGTCCACGTCATCTTTATGAATTCTCGTTTGAACCATCAAAGACTCACGTTGAGTTCAAGGTAAGATTTATCTTGTGATCTAAATTTTTGTAGTATATTTTTGAGATTTTTAATGATTGCCAATATGTCTGTGGCAGAATTGGGAACCTATACTTGCCTTCATACGAAGAATCATTCTAGCCAACTGGAAGAAAGATACAAGTCTTGGTACGCACCCTTTTTCAAGCTCTGATAATATCCCTAATATTTCTGGGTGTTTCACTGTTTCGGTACGTTTTACTCGTAGAATTTTTTGATGGGGGTGCTGATCTACTACCAAAAGGTGATATACAAGACCTTAGACTTCGAGAAGGTACAAAAACTTTCATACTGTCACCTTTCTATCACATCAGTGCTTCTTTATTACGAAGAACCATCTATGGTTCGTCCAATCTAAATATTCCCGGAAAGTCTCTATCAATGTGTCATTTGTTGGATGCAGATTGGCCAGAAGCTATGGAACCTACAAAAAAGAAGCTCAAGAGAAGTAATGATAAGGCACCTTGTAGTTTTCTATTATCCCCAGCTGCTGAACTGAAAAGAGATGGTGTTTTTTTGTCTGAAGGAAAGGATGAAAGGTCTGTACAATATAAATTTGACATGGATATTGAGAATCTCAAAGAGCAAGGCTCTGAATTTGACTGTCAGACTGATTCTCTTCCACAGTCATGTGACATGGACTTTCCACAAGTTACTGACCTCCTGAAAACAAGCTTTGTTGCTGGTGTTACATGCAGTAAACAGTCTCTAAAAAGATGTCAGAGTAGCACACCTCTCAATATCGACAATGATTTTAGGAAAGATTCAGACGAATTAAATCAGCAGTTTGGAGGATATAAAGATGAGTTGAATGTCAGCAATTTCACTGGAAAACATCTCTTGCGTGGTTACTCCTCAGGAGAGAGCCTAATCCTTAACAAGCCTATACGAACTCATGATGAAAGGTCTGAATTAGCCATGCCTATGATACTCAATAACGACCAGTGTAACTCGCTGATTCGTGTCCTGGAGACCAGAGAAGGTGGTTCTCAGAGTGATATATTTTCTGATACTCTTGAATGTCATGGAACGACTAGGACTCTTGATTGTTCCCTAGGGAGTTCATGGCAGGATACTGATTGGTTTACACTACAACGTCCCGCATATAGTGGAAGTGGTAGAGAAGATTTTAACATTGCCTCCATAGATACTGTAGAATTTCATTCATACAAAGACAAAATTTTCGGGAAAAAGTACTTTTCCTCTGTCAATGTGGGGAGCTCTGGTGCTGAGAGTTTCTGTTTGAGTTCTGAGTTGTCTCCAATGTTCTCCACACCTCCTTCTGCGACCAAGTGGGAGTTAGATTATCAGAAAGGTTGTCAAATTCTGGAAGGGAGTTTGAGACTGGGAAGGATGATTGACCCTGAATTTTTGTTCAGTGCAGCTGATAACATCGAATTTGATCATGAGGTCATACCGCAAATGGATTGTCAGGAAACTAACACAGATTCCTTCACAGCTATTCAGAATTTCACTCAGTCAGATGAAAAAGTTTGCAAGTCATTGTGGGAGCACGCAGATAATGTGGGTATTGAACTAATTAGTATCAAAAGGGACAAGTTCAATTATAGGAATGTTAGACAGAATAATGATGGTAAACAAAGGTCAAGAAGAAGCCGCTCTGCTCCTCCATTTTATCAGGATAAGAAGAGATTTATCAGCTTAAATTGTAGATCAGACACAAAATCAAAGAACTCTGATCCACAAGGTTCATACTACTGGTCTTTGGTCAGATGTAGTCATATTTTCCTGGTATGGTTTTAGTTTCCAGAATGTGGTACAAAAGATATTAATGAGGTTTATCTTTCTGCAGAACATGATGATTTGGAGTGTTTGACACAACCTTGTAATACATCTCATATGTATCCGAAGCGGAGCATCATTAATGATGTGTCATATGATCACATACAAGAAACAGAAGAAAGTTTGAATTCTGCCTCAGACTTGAAAGCATCTACTGGTTGCAGGACTGTGCACCCAGAGACGCTAGAGGAGGATGGAGACAAAGGTAAATATTAATCTTGAATTAGCAATATATCTCTTTAGTAGATGAATCATCTGGAAGACACTGCTACATAATGGTAGATAATATAAATTGCCGTATCTTCCAGTTTGTTGTAGTTGTCAATAAAACGTGCTCCTTTAAAAGTTTGGTATATGTGAGTCTTCATGATGTTTCCTTTTTTCTCCCCTCTTCCATCCGGAGTATTTACTATGTTATCTAATCTGCAGACTTCAGCTCAAAAGAAAATGTGGATCTTGATAAATCCACAACGAAATGGCGCCATCACTGTTCAGTGTCTCAGGTTATACACATTGATAAGGTTTGTTTTCTCCTGATAGAGTGACTTTCCGGTCAATGGAAGAGAACCGAGCATCCATAATATTTTCCACTGTTGTGCAGGTTGCCAAGGAATCACATGAGCTTCACGATCAAGATAGTGTACTTGATATATGTTCAGGACTTTTGCACCTACGATCCGATGAATCATTGGTTCCTGAATCTATAAACAGGCACTCCGTTGAAGATGCCAGGGTCCTACAACAGGTTGACAAAAAATATATCCCAATTGTTGCTTGTGGAACACTTGCCATCGTTGATCAGGTTCATCATATCTCTTTTGTCTCCTTTATCTCAAATTCTAAACACTTTGTCTGAATATGTTGGATAATTATGTTCAAACTATAACAACATAAGCTCTGAATATTTTTTCTCTTAATATATGTCTTGCTATCTTCTGGTGTCATTTTTGACAGCATGCTGCCGATGAAAGAATTCGCTTGGAAGAGCTGCGTAAAAAGGTAAGAACATCTTGGAACTTCAAGTTCATGGAACTACTTTTCTAATGTTTCCTAGTTTCGATATTGTTATGCTTCTGTCAACTGACGAAACAATTGCAATTACTAGGTCTTGGCTGGGGAAGCAAGGACAGTCACCTACTTGAATGCAGACCAAGAGTTGGTATGTTTGAACAGGATATTAGATAATATCGTCATCAGAGTTTTCTACTCTCTTCGGTTTATGATGATGCATCATTAATCTTTTGTTTTGACATAAAAGGTACTGCCAGAAATGGGCTATCAGTTACTCCAGAGTTATTCAGAGCAGATAAGAAACTGGGGTTGGATCTGCAGCATCAATGTAGAAGGTTCAACATCCTTTAAGAAGTAAATTTTCTCTTGCTGCTCAATAATATGCAATACTTTTTTGAGTTCTAACAATATGCAGTAGTGTGTTTTAGATTCCACACCATGATTCTCTAAAGACGTGATTATTGTTTTCCTTTTCTACAGGAACATGAGCATCATCCAACGGAAACCAACCCCAATCACACTTAATGCGGTTAGGCATATAGTCTAGTTCTTTCATTTCGGTTACTGCTTTTGCCAGTTAAAAGTGATTCCATTCTCTGTGTGATTCTATATGGGCCACTTGAATGATCACTCTGTTTATACCACTTATAGGTCCCATGCATTCTGGGTGTAAATCTATCTGATGTTGATCTATTGGAGTTTCTTCAGCAGGTATGCTCAGACTCGTGTACACGCACATAGCTTTTCTTTTCTTTCTCTTCCTTTTTTCTTTAAGATTCTTACTCAACTTTTTGCCAAACCAGCTTGCTGATACTGACGGATCATCAACAATTCCTCCATCTGTTCTTCGAATCCTCAACTCCAAAGCCTGTAGAGGTACATTCCTGATCTCTCCATAATTTTTTTGTATGTTCAAGGATAATATAGTGACCACTATTCATCACTTGGTTTCTCTGCTAATTCTGTGTTTTTATCTTCTCATAAAGGTGCAATTATGTTTGGAGATTCTCTGTTACCCTCGGAATGCTCTTTAATCATGGAAGGACTGAAGCAGACCTCGCTTTGTTTCCAGGTAAGTAATTAACATCAAATCTTACCAAAAGGATTCATCTTTAATCAAACTAACCCATTAAGTCTGTGTATAGTGTGCTCATGGACGACCAACGACAGTTCCCCTAGTCAATCTGAAGGCATTGCACAAACAGATAACAAAGCTCGGTTCTAAACAACTGTGGCATGGTTTCCACCGGAGAGAAATTACGCTTGATCGTGCTAAGTCACGCTTAGAAAAAGCTAGAAACTAAAAGCTTAAAGAGCTCAATGTCGATAGTGCCGTTGAGTCAGTAAATAACTACTTTACTTAACTCTTAGTCATACTGTAAATCTTCTCTTTTGATATATAGTTATGTAAATCTTCTCCGATTTTGAAAAGAAAAATAAAGAAAACAAAGCTTAGACCAAAATATCGAAAGTTGGTTACAACCCGTGAGGTAATTAGACACGGAAGATGCAATATTTGTAGGTGAAGTTATGAAACAGATCTTTCCTCCAAAGAACCGATGTGGGATTAAATTAATTATTAATCACAACTTTGTAGGAAACGTGTACATCAAAACTTTTCAAACCCTTGCACTCACTCATTGTACTCTTTTTATCCAGTTAATATACAAAAGAAAAGTTTCTAGTCGACAAACGATCCATGGTCCAAAAGTTTACCAGTCAAGAGTTTTTTTGTCCTCTAGTCAAATTCTCACGTTACAGAACACATTGTGTGATCACAACTTCAGTGCTTGTCTTGTAGCCGATCATGGCCAGTAGATATCTCAAATGTAGATGCTTAACCAGCTACATCATGTTCTTCTTTAGCTATCGTCTCACTTTGTTCAGTGCCGATAACAGCACACAACGCTTTCCAAATGGGAACTAATATCTTCAATGGCGGACGCAGTTCCTGTACAAAGAGGAAACCGACCTCAGAATTGGTGGCTAAACGTAATATTCTCAGATTGATTGTTTCTCAAAGTTTTCAGCAATAATTTCTCTCTCACAAAGTATTGTAACACACTGGTGGCCTTACCTTAAACACCAACGTAAGTTGTTCTTCGCCACGCAGGAATAAGGAGAGACTCCAGTAACATGTAACAGGGGTGACACATTCAACCAGCACAGGCTTCAAAATCTTGCCAATAGGGATAAACCTGGAGATAGTTTTTCCACTGCAAAGCAAAAACATGTGCAATAGATGATTGGTGCTTGTATAGATAAGAATAGGTCATAGACTACAACTGATTCCACCAGTTTCACCTATCTTAGAGGCCATTAATCTGGAGTAGTTTAAAGCGTTAATTCATCATTGAGTGCAGACAAAATATACTAAATAAATGGATAGAGCGTACCTTAAATATTGAGTTTCTAGTTGGATCCCGAAGGTTGGCATGATTATAACAGATTCTGAGCAATTCAAAGAAAAGATAAAATTAATTAAAGACATGAAGCTGGTGTCATTTGGTAAGCCTGTAAAGTGTGTGTAATCATGAACCAGGATCTCACCTTTCTTGACAATCTTCCGACTTTGTAGCATAACTAAGAAACCACTTAAGAGGCAGATCCAAGAAAGAGTTCTAACTGGATTGTCCTGATTCATGTGTATCATTTATTTCAGATACTTGAGCGTAAAGAAGCAACAGATGGAACATATACAAAAAAAACCTTGTGAAGTACTTCAAATTAAGCATCGTGCTTTACGCAAAACTTTTCATCTATTTAACATATTACTCAACCAGAATGTAAATATCAAACTGTTAAGTCGTTCACTTAGGAAGCCATACTTCTAAAAGCTATGTGATTGGTCCCTTTAAAATTAAGAAACAAAGTCGTACGCCTTACTCATAATGTGCATTAGCAGCACTTATTCTAAGCAATACCTCGAAACTACCCAAACTTCATGCAAGATTCATATACAAACAAGACAGAGCACAAACAGACATCTCCTAAAAGTATCATTACCTCTCCAAGCAAAAAGTGCATAGAGCTCGCCAAAAGCACAAGGAAGAAACCAATTCCCCTACGACGGGCATAACCAGCTGGCTTGCTTCCGTTGATGATCACATGGTGGATGTCAATGGCTTCTCTAGTTGGCTTACTTTCACTTTCGTGTATGTAAGTGTACCTCTTATTTGAAAGAGAAAAGCTCACCATTCGAGCTTCTCAATACCCAAGCAAAAAGTTTCAGACTTTTGAGCCTCAATCAAATCGCACAGCAACAAAAGACTCTCTGCGGCTTTTCGTCGAGCAATATGCGTGCATTATAAACACCGTTGAGTACCCATAAATCTCGCCAACTATACCCAAATACAAAGTCCTCGCAACCAAAATAATTATCTCTCCCGGCGAACGGAATCCGCACTTCCTTGAATGGATCAAATCCGAAACCCGGTTTCGCTTAAAGTCTTACCGGTGAAGAGAAAGAAGAAGGTACATATATAGACTGTACGTCGTTTTTAATAAAAGCCTCAGATAAAGAACTCTGAACGTCCTGACGTTTTAATTTTAGTTACATTAACACCTTGCCGTTATTACCGTCCCGACATAATTATATAAACCTAATTCGGTTTTTATAAGGGAAGGTCTAATCTTAATTACGACATTGATGTCTCCCAGTGCTTGTGGATTCGCCGTCGATCGGAATCTCGTGTCGCTGTCTTTAACCTAATCCTTATGTTCGTTCGCGCCGGGGATTTAGAAAACCTAAGTTAAAGTGCGAAGCTTTGGGTTGGAATGATGCGATGCAAGAGATGCAATGGAAGCAACTTCCAACGCGAAGAAGGCACGGGGAATTCGTATTGCGGTGGATGTGGGACATTACAAGAGTACGATAACTATGAAGCTCAGCTTGGCGGTATAAACGGACCTCAAGGTACATATTTACGAATAGGCACCGCTGGTTCAGGCTCTGCCCTTGCTTATAAAGATAAGAAGATTTATGAAGCCAAAAAACTTATTGACGAAATCACAGACAGACTGAATCTGGGGAATGAAGCTGAAACGATTAAGAGTATGATTAGTAAGATCACTGATGGGGAATTCGGACAAGGTGAGTGGTTTCCGATTTTGATTGGGGCGTGTTGTTACGCATTGGTGAGAAAAGAAGGCAAGGGTGTTTTGCCTATGGAAGAGATTGCTATTGCAGTTGGATGCGAATTGCATCAGTTAGGGAGTGTGATTAAGCGTGTTGTGGATCATTTGGAGTTGGAGTTTCGAGAGTATGATCTTGTGGGTTTGTTTATGACGACAGCGAATAACTCACCGAGATTGAGTGGTGTCGATAGCGAGAAGAAGGAGAAGATATCAAAGCAAGGAGCTTTTCTGATGAATTGTGCTCTGAAGTGGTTTTTGTCAACTGGGAGGAGACCAATGCCTTTGGTTGTGGCTGTTTTGGCGTTTGTTGTTCAAGTTAATGGTGTTAAGGTAAAGATTGATGATTTTGCGAAAGATGCTCGGGTTTCGTTGACTACCTGTAAAACGCGGTATAAAGAGTTATCGGAGAGGCTTGTGAAGGTTGCTGAAGAAGTGGGTTTGCCTTGGGCGAAAGATGTTACTGTGAAGAATGTTGTGAAACATTCAGGGGCTTTGATTGGTTTAATGGAAGCCAAGTCCATGAGAAAGAGAAAACGAGGGACAGGGGATAAATTAGTTGGAACTGATGGATTTTGTTTAGAAGATATAGTGAGGGACTGCCTAAGCAAAAAATCTGTGTACTGTTATAATAATGATGATAATGATGATGATGATCACCAAGATGCTATGTCTCGGTATTTTGATGTAGGAGGCGAACCTCAGCTACGTTTATGTAGTAACGATGATCATCTATCAGTGAAACAGTTGCCTACTATGTCTCGGTGTTCTAGTGTAGGAGGTGAAAATCAGCTAACTTCATGTAATAATGGTGATAAAATATCAGTGAAACAATTGTCTACAATGTATAAAGAATTTGTGGATGGAGTTGGGGGTGGCACTCTTGGGAAAATAAGTCAGGAAAAGAAAAATAGTATGCGTGAAAGGGAATCATTTTTTCAGATGGTTTCGCGTGAAGATTGGTGGAAAGGGAAATCGGAAATGAGTCAAAGGCTTCTGCTCAAGGAAGTGTTGGAGAAAGATGTAGGGCTTGATGCTTTTCCTCCTTCTTACATAAAAGGTTGTGTTGCAGTCAAAAGACGAAGTGAAAAGATTAAGGCAGCTAAGCTACGGATTAATGCCATAAGGAATCCTTCTGACATAGTTAGTGAAGGTGCAGCGTTGTCTTTGGAGCTTGAACACAGCAAGAAGAAAAGGAAGAAAGGAACTGAAATTGATTGGGAGGATTTGATTATCCAGACTCTGGTCTTACACAATGTGAATGAGGAAGAAATCGAGAAGGGTCACTACAAAACTTTGCTAGAGTTGCATGTTTTCAACTCTGGAGAGGTTTGAATTGAAATGTTTCTCTTGGGATTGGAACTTGCGGTGGAGAAAAGAAACTGTACGCGCTGAATCATTTTTTCATTATTTTTTAAAGTATAATTAAAGGATATACGAATGTTTCTGAATGCAGGAATTATCAAAGCAAAGCCTCACAAGAACATTTCATGTAAATGTGTCTATGAAGATGATTAATAAGATAAACTAGAGAAAACCATTAAAATAAAAATAAAACCAGAAAAAACAAAAGTCTACAACTGCTTATGACTGACTACGAAATCCATTTCATTGATCTCTCTGATAATTAGAAGTTTCCTTAGCTTGTATTAATCAGCCTGACATGCCATAGTCGTCAACATGATCGTAAAGATTGTAGCTTTCAGATAATCCCATCTTTCCCACAAGATGATCATCCCCTGCAAACACAAATCACAAGACATAAATAATTTGATTTTGGTACAGACATAAGTCACAGGCTTTGTTCACCATTTCTATAAAGCCAATATCTGGTTTTGTTACTCACTTGGATTTGATAGAACTCCTAGCAAGTGAAGGTCTGAGCTCATCTCAGGGCTCTGAAAGCAAAGATCTTCAGGCCTAGGAGTAGTTGTTGTCGTTGCTGTGCCCATGCCATTATTGTTGCTATTGCCATCAGGAAGACCAAGAAGAGTCTCTGGTCTTACTCTCTTCTCATTCAGTGCCTCAACTTCTGTCTCAACCTCAGACTCCCCATTGTTGTTGCCAGAAGAACCACCACCATGCTGCTTCCTCTTGGAACGGGCACGCCGGTTCTGGAACCAGTTGTAGACATTTTGCTCAGCAATCTGGCCGTGTTGGCTCAGCTCTTCGGTTATGTCTTTGATCTTCTGCTTGCTCGGTGTGCCCGTGCCTTGATCGAATATACGCTCAAGAATCTGAAGCTGAACGGGAGTAGGAGTCCACCTCTGTCTAGCAGTCATCTTGTGACCTATAGATGACATCATTGGGTCTGCATATAGACCTCCCAATCTCCCTCCTATTCAACACCAACAGACAATTGAAGCAGAGTTGTTGAAGTTAAAACTATTATATAAAAACTGAAACTTTATATGTCTTAAGAACAAAGCATCAATCAGAAACATACTTTTTTGGTGGGAAATTCTCAAAGCTCAATTGAAGTGATTCAAGATATATAACAGAAGCTGAACTCTTAAATCGATTCTAGAACTCCCCAAGAACTCTTACTCATAACTCAAAAATCCAGGAAAGGTATGATCTTTGAATCAGATTGAACCCAAGAAATGAATAAAAGGCAGATAAGTTTCAATTAAAAGAGAAGAAGATTCACTTAGATCAACCAAAACACAGAAAAATTCTGAATTTTCACAAAAAAATTACAAAACAAACCTTCTTTTGTTTTGTGAACAGAGAAGAAACAAAATGGAAGAAGAATTGAAGAAAGAGAGACCTGCAAGATCTTGTTGAGCAGTGAGGGTTTTGTGCATCTCAACAAGACGCTCACAAATAGTGCCGTAAATAGCAATCTGTTTCCTGAGAGTTTCATACTGCTCATCGGTCATCACCTTCACGTACATTCCTCCCCCGGCGCCTGAGCCGCCGTTAGCATCGATCCCTTGAAGATTAGAAGAGTGATGGTTATTGGGTTGTTGCTGATTATCCCATTCCATCATCTCTTTTGTCAGAATTTTGCTCAGAAGATTTCTCTCTTTTTCTTTTTTTTTCTTTCTCTTTTCTCTGTGTGAATGAAGGAAACAGAGCAAAGTCAGTGCTTTTTTGGGAGTAGAAGGAAAGGTAAAGGCAGAAAAAGACAAAAGAAAAAACTTAATTTTTTTGTTCCCATTTTAAATTATAGTATATAGTTTACTATTGCCCCTATAATATACTACAAAGAAATAATAATAATAAGAAACGGTAATGATTCGAACAAAATTTGACAATCATAGGGTGATTAAGGAAACTATTTAACCAACGGTTATATATAGTTTCTATTTTCTAATTTGACCGTTTGGAAAATTATACGGTTATTATAATAGCTAGGTTAAACGGCTACTTCCATAATTGGATATATACATATATATTGATTTTATAGTCCTTGGTTGGTTAGTAATTTTCAAGGAACTGAATGTTGGATGGATTTTTTTTTTTTTTTTATCAAACTAAACATAGAATAGTAATGAATGTTAAACATTTTGGAGTAGTTTGGATTAAGGCATGGCAATACTAGTACAAAACCTTGGTAAAGATAGATTATGCCTTTTGTAGTTCCAATTCGTGTTGTATTTGTTGGTCAACAGTCAAAATGGTATTTTTAAATGCGATAGAAGAGCAATTGTGTGTGGGAAGATAAAAGAAGACACCTTTTTAATTTCATCTTTTCCTGACCGATTAACTGACATTCCCGTTGATTGATAAATTTGAGGTTGCGATCTAACTTTTCTGACACATCGATCCCCCAGATTATATATAACTTTCCCTAATTATTTATTCTATAGAGAGTATATTAGCTTCACCGTCTTTGATCATAGTAATTAAGAAACACAAACCATATGATAGAGCGAACTTAAAAATATAAAATTTGTCTGGGCCAGTCAGGACTTAGTTATAAGTTAAGGTTAAGGAGCGGCGACCATATAAAAAGAAAAAAAAAGAAAAAATGAAGTTAGGGAGAGCAAACAGTTCTCACACGTGTCGTTTGAACAGTAGATATTGTAGGTGGTCGGTGTCCGCCGCCCATGTTCCACGGGCACTTAGATTTTTTAATACTATGCTTCTGAATCTGCCTCATTTAATTGCCATCCAACCAAAAACAAAACCAATGTAATTGATCTTCATAGTAAACCAGGGACCAAAACTTGCAAAAATTGATCTATAAAGAATGTTACATTGTTGTTTGTTGTATCCAATGTCTCTGTTATATATTAACTTGGTGGAGATTACAATGGCACAGAAGTGAGAAGATAAAAAAAAAAAAAAATTTCAAAAAAAAAACTTGCAAAAATAAAGAATAAACACACATAATACATATTACGTGGTCATGACTCATGCCGTATTCTAGTCCGATCCCTAGTGTTTGTCGGAACGTGTGTGATTTTAACTCTTTCTACTTACATAACATATAGTATTTATTTGTAGAGCTTCTATCATTAGAAGACACATCATTATTATTATTAACCTTTGTCAACCAAATATGCTCTTATTTCACAATTATATACATGCCAGTGCCTTGCGTAAAACTAGGATGAACCAACAACTAGGCATGGTTTCAAATTGATCATATAAAACCAAGCCCATTTCTGAATTCTACTGTTATCGTTTATGTAAACTCTAAGATAGTGCTGGTTGAGTGGTTTTACATAAAAGACGACGCTTACGGCAATATAGGCGAACTTTACTTCGGAATTCAAAAAGGTTTTATTTTTCAATTCATAATGAAAGATTATCTTGTTATCATGTTTTACGTTGAAAACATTTGTTTAATGTTTAATTTTATTTTCATCGTTTTTCTTCGGCAGTATACTTTGGTTTACTTAATTGTCAACATTATGGAAGAAAATAATGAGGTTTGCATGTGCGACCTTAAGTCAAATATCGAGACCAAACAGTGTATATATAAATGCCAAAATTAAAGTCCATATTCATACAAAATATAAGAAATTAAAAAAGAAACTATTGATAAAGGCTCTATGTATAACTTAAAAATATTCAATTTGATAAAAGCAATATATAAATTTAGTTTATTTACTATATTTAAAAGTGTGGTGTAGAAACAAAACTATTTACATAAAACAGTATGAATCGACGACCAAATGATAAGGCCGGGAAATTAAAATATAGAAGAAAATAGTTTTCATATAAATTTGTCCATATGTGTATATATATATATAGATGTCTATGTATTCTTTAATTACATGACTGACTTAGTGACGATGAGTCCAAATTATATATTATAACCCATTGGATTCTCTCTTATAAGGCCAAAGCTTCTTCTTTGGATTCTTCCTTTGGATTGGAGAGTTTGGTGTACCTATTAGCTTCTCCTCTAGTCTTCTTCTACTTCTACCTATATATATTTTTTTGCTTTACTTCTCTCTCTCTCTATCATTTTCTTTTGTATTTATTCCCACATTCTTCTTCTCCTATTCTTGCTATGCATGCTCTTATATTAGTCCCCGAATAATTAACGAAATCATAATACTGATTTCGCTTTAACTGAAGATACAAAAAATTCAATACAAAACCTTACTAAAATGGAATATGCGGTAGTAATCTTTTCTTTTTTCTTTGTTACAGATTGCTTTTGTTAAGCCCTATCCTATTTCTTACCTTTCTATTATACCTCATACTCATGTTGCTAAATCATTATTACACGGATATCTATAGTGAAAAAGAAAAAGCTTCAGTAGGAATGTAGGACTATGAATATTGTTGAACAAAACCTTCAACTCAAAGTGAAGACTGTTTTTTTTCGGGTTTGTCAGTTGTCAACGATATTTTCTACCTTCCTCTTTAATTATTGCAATTTAGCTTTTAATAATAATTATTAGCATATGCGTATATAATATTTGTTACCATAAGTTAATTGGGTACTTTAAAATCATTCATCCAAGCCCATTATTGATATCTTCAATCAGGCCCAGCACATCAGTTTGTAACATACAGAGCGACGATACTTTGCAATTTCTCATGCCTCTTAACAATTAGCCTAATAGAGTATCTACTATCTACTATATCTAGGAAACAAATGTTTCCAGTTTATCTTACCATTTATTTTTATTTCATGATCAGTCATGATGTTTTTACCCTTAGAAAATCATTCAGGAAATCATTGGTTTAACTAAAAATATGATGCTTGTGTTTGTTTGTTTGTTTTGTTCCGTAGTCACTTAGCTAGACGTTACAATCTATTGATTATAATCAAAATATCGGACGTCACACTAAAAAACAGATCTTTGATGAAGTTTTCACGTTTTTTGGTGTCTTGATATTTTGTTTCTAATGTCAGTCATTATATTACAGAAGCCGTTTCTCGAGTAATATTTTTTAATAAAAAAATCAAAATCAAAATCAAAATCATGTCCAAGAGTAAAAGTAATTATGGAATATTTATCGATCAAAGATAGGGATAACTAAAAACTTTCAGGTCAGTCATTATCTTTGGTCATGAATCATCATGGGACAACCATCTTTGTAGCTTCCTATGTTAAAGAGACCGTATGAATGAAATTATTCAGGATGGGTTCAGTGTTTCTGATCGTTGCTTTTTTTGTAAAACCAATCTATTACGCTAAGAATCGTAATTTGATAAAGACAACAATAAATATTAGAAAGATTAGTTTATATCAAAGGCAATTTACAATTAGCTAGAAAAGAAACGTATGTCTTTCCAGAATATACTTTCATTTATTATTTTTTAACAAGAAAAAGAATATATGAGTTTAATATATCGAAAAAAGTCGGTGGTCAGAGAGCTATCAAAGAAAAAGGCAGCGTGATCGCTCACCGTCCATCTACACTAAATCGGACGTCTCTCGTAAGAGAAGGGTCAGATCAGATCACCAACTTCTTCAGCTAGACGACCCATATTAGAGAGATTATGCTTGCCTCGTGTACTGTTTTGACTTGTCTATTAAGAAGACCCTTCTTTAGCTCTATCATGATTTATGATATTAACAGTTTCATTTGGTGTTAATCGGTAAAGCAAAACTGTAAGTCTTCATTTAAGACTCTTATTAAGTTATAAAAACCCCACATAACTGCTAAGAGAGATCTAATAAAATACAACAATAGACAAGACTGAATTTTTAGATATGAAGATAATTTTTATTCTATAGGATTCAGTTTTGGTATCTTTTTTTTCTTCTATCATGTATGGCGTAATGATCTTCCACTCTACTCTAAGAAGTACACATGACAAAAGCTCGACGTCTTCATCTTGTGTTGGTTGGATGAGTTAATAAAAATCATTGTCCCATACGGACTCTATGGCATGGATTAAGGTTTATGTGGTATCTATATATATAGTAAAATTTGTAATTGCTTTGGTTGCAGGTAGTAGTTACATTTTCCGAGTATAATACAACAATTTTAATTCGTTTTAGCAAGTTCATTATAATATTTTAGATAATGCATTTCTCAGGAATGATAAAGCCATCCATATCAATAAATATTCTTCAAAATTACCAAGAAAACAAGTATTAACTTTTCTCCTTTGGAAATCCATCCAATTTTTTAAATACGCATTTGAATAACAAAAGAATTTTAGTTTGAAATTTTAACAATTTAATGATAATGTGTATATTTTTACCGTTTGGTTAGTCAAATGTGCTGAAATAAATTAATCTTAATTACATCCCAGATACTGAGGAATTTATTTGACTTCAAAATGTGTAATTAGTAGTATGATTTATGTTGCCATATATGTTATGATTAAAGATATTTCCTTTTTTTGTTTTTTTTTTTGGTAGCGAGGGTCGCCGTTTATAAAAAACCGTCAAATCAAAGGAACCGTTACTTCTTCTTCTTCTTCTCCTCTAACACTCTCACTTCTCGTTTCTTCTCCCTCCCTCTTCTCCAGTTTTGGTGATCTCCCAAACTCTCTCAGCCATTCCGAGTTTGATCTCTGTCTCTTTTCTCATCTTATCGCTTTTATAAAATTAGTCCACCTTAGTTACGATTCACTTCGCCGTTCGATAAAGATGTTCGTGAAGAAGTTGGTCGAAATAGCAGCGAAGAAGGTACGAATCCCTGATTATTTATGATTCCTTCTTTCTAATCTTCTTGAACTGTTCATCTTCTTCTCCAAATGGGTTTATGATAGATTACGTGAACAAATTTCAAAAGTTTGATTTGATTATTTCGAAATTCTGGAGTTTACTGAAATCGATGTTAGATCCATCTCAGAATATTATTTGAATTTTTCTCCCTTTGGTCTTGGTAATTGTTTATACTAATTTCACAGAATTAATTGTCAGTTAGAGTGTAATTTTGTATGATTAGGTTTTGTCGGATTTATTACACAGATCTTATTTACACTTGTGAATGTGACTCTGCCTCTGTGTCGGTTCGTGGTTAGCCCAGATATCTATGTTTGATCCAGTTTGAACTAATATTAAAAATAAAAACAAATTTATTATGACGTAAGACAGTATTTTGTTGCCACGCATGTTTCGTGTCCTAAATTTTGAAAATTCGCATTTAATTCGTATCCAAATTGTTGTAATCACCAATTTATCTTTTGACTTTTCTACTTTATCCATACATTAAGACTCAAACCGGATGGCTCTGTGTTTATCAACTGAACCGGCCGGTTTAATAAGAACGATCAAGACAAACAGTGTCTTACCATTTCCCTCCCATTGTTGTATTTAGCCTGGAGGAAGTTCGTCGGAAGGACTGAGAGCTAATGACGTTGAGCCACGTGTTGCTCTACACTATGGAATCCCTTCAGGATCTCACTTGTTTGCTTATGATCCAATCCAGAAGATGCTCGCTGTTTCCACCAAGTAAAGATATATATTTTAAAGAAGTTTTTATTAGTTGTTTATTGTATATTCATACTAACTTTTGCTTCTTGGCTCTCAGGGATGGTAGAATCAAACTATTTGGGAAACATCAAACTCAGGCTTTACTAGTGTCAGAAGAAGCATCTACAAGCAGGTTTCTTGAGGTACTTCATTATCTCTTTCTTCTCTTATATCTCCTGTTTTCTTTTATTTTACAATCACATAGCCATTACAACAGTTTCTTCCTCTTTTGTTTTTGAATTGTTCAGTTTGTTCATAACCAAGGAATCCTTCTCAATGTGAATGCCAAGAACCAGATTGAGGTCAGACATTTATTGATTCGTTTAACTAGTATTAGCATTTACGATTTGGTCTGAAAGCCAAGTTTGCACAGGTTTGGGACTTAGACAAGAAGCTTCTGTCTCATGTTCATGTATTCAACGGTGAAATCACTTCTTTCCGAGTTATGCAACACACCCCTTACTTGTATGCTTCCATTTCTCCTTCTCCTTCTGGTATTAACTTTTCATTGTTTCTTGAGTTAATGACACTAAAAACAAGTGTGAATTTGGATTGGTAGCTATGTTGGAGATTCTTCTGGTAATGTATCGGTGTTGAAGATTGAACAAGATTCTAATCAAGTTATACAAATGGAGTACACTATACCTTATTTAGCATCTAATGGTAATTTGCAAAATTCCAAAAATAGCTTCTTTAATTTACCTTTCACATGGATCAAATCGTTTTTCTTGAAACATCTTGTTGTTGTGTAGGCTCTCCTGTTGAAGCTTCTGAGGATACTTCAGTTGTGAGCATTCTACCACAGCCCACAGCTGAAAGCAAGAGGTAACAATTAACAAATCTTTTGTGGTGAAAAGCATATTAAGTGATTCACACTTTTGCTCCATTGCAGGATTCTACTGGTATTTAGTAGCGGTTTTATAGCATTATGGGACATCAAAGAAAGCAAACCGGTTTTGAAAACAGGAGGACATGGGATGGTCAAGCAGGACGCTAAGAAAGCAACTTGTGCTTGTTGGGTTTGTCCTTCAGGAAGCAGAGTTTGTGTTGGCTATACTAACGGAGATATTTTAATATGGAGCATTCCTTTAAAAGGAGAATGCTCACCAGAGAGTTCTGCTATGATCTGCAAGCTTAACCTCGGATACAAATCCGAGAAGATACCAATATCTTCTCTGAAATGGGTTTATGCAGAAGGGAAAGCAAGTCGGGTTTACGTTACCGGAACATCCTCAAACTCGCTGCAGGTGGTTTTATTAAATGACCAAACCGAAACTCGGATGATTAAGCTGGGGCTTCATGTGTCTGAACCTTGTGCTGATATGGAGATGATCATAGCTGATGTCAATGAACAGAGCAAACATAAACAGGACTATCTGCTGGTCCTTGGAAAGTCTGGACGTGTGTATGCTTATGATGATTATATGATTGAG
The DNA here is from genome assembly GCF_000375325.1 of Capsella rubella. Classification (NCBI taxonomy): domain Eukaryota; kingdom Viridiplantae; phylum Streptophyta; class Magnoliopsida; order Brassicales; family Brassicaceae; genus Capsella; species Capsella rubella. Next base: position 1,773,976 of record NW_006238917.1, on the reverse strand, counting down.
AAGTATCTACTTCAGTCTCAATCTAAATCACCTCCTTCTCTCCCAAAAGAAACTGTGGTTAAGCTTCCCTTTTCAGATTCTAGCAGCATCACTGTAGGAAAATTCCTCACAAACCCTTCACATTTGCTGAATCTCTCAGATGAGGTAAATCTAAACTGTGAGATTGATCCACCAAGTTTTGAATAAAATGAACATTCTTGAGCTTGTGATTCTCTTATGCTGCAGGATTATGCTCAGCTGGCGAAAGATGCTTCGCCTTTCCTTCCTTTTCAGACAGTGCCAAAGGAAGGTTCCCGTTCTGCACATTTTCCTGGTTTCACAAAGGTTAAGAATGTTTACATCACAGGGCACAGTGATGGAACCATTGGTGTATGGGATATGACCTGTCCTTTTCTCATTCCTGTATTGTTCCTGAAAGAACAGGTAAAAGGTCCCGAACTCTTTTGTATTAATTCGCAAACGCAGATCTCTCAAAAATTGTTTTGCCTTTGTTGTTTGTTTCTTATCAGACTGATCAAGATGTATCTTCTCGTGGAAGTGCAGCACTGACAACTTTGCATTATGACAGCAACTCAAGGCTTCTTGTATCTGGTGATCATAACGGAATGGTAAAAAGCATCTTACCCAAAATACTGTATTGAATGTCACTAACATAGAGGCTTATGATCGATTTTAATCTTTTGCAGGTTCGCCTTTATAGGTTCAAACCTGAACCATACCTAACAGAAAACAGTTTTATCCCTTTCCAAGGTATGTTTAACATATAGAAGTTGGCTCTACTATCATCAGGGTATCTTTTATCCTCATAAGGTTATATACATTTCATTTTCTAGGAAGCTCAAAGAAAGGGAACAATCATATTGTGCAAAGTGTTAAGTACATAAAACTTACTGGTTCCATAACCTGTATTCAGAAGAGCCAAAACTCGAAACATATCGCTATTGGATCAGATCAAGGACATGTAAGTTTCTCCTTCTTCAACTTCCTTGTAGGATTCGTTAGTTGAAGTGATTGCTGTGTTGATACCGGTTTACTTATAGGTTTCTTTGGCTGACATTGAGGAAGCAACTGTTTTATACTCAAAACACATTGCAAGTGATATCTGTCCAGGAGTCATCTCCTTGCAATTTGAGAGTTGCATTGTGCAAGGCTTTGAGAAGAACGTGTTAGTGGTTGCTATGAGAGACTCATCAGTTTTTGCTCTGGACAGTGACACGGGAAATATGATTGGGACCAACATGATTAAGCCTAAAAAACCATTCAAGGCTCTATTTATGCAAATCCTAGGTAGGCTCTCATGTTAACCTCTCCCTTTTTAAGTTTAAATCAAAAATCAAGATGTCATTGATTTTCCTATCTTTATTTGCAGATGGCAAACAAGATTCTTCAGGAAATGGATTAGATACGAGCAGAGAGAGCACAGTTGAGGAGATTTCAATAAGGCAGCCTTCGGTTTTGCTTTGTTCGGAGAAAGCTATATATATCTACTCCTTGGCTCACGTTGTCCAGGGGGTGAAGAAGATCCTCCACAAGAAAAAGTTCAGTTCTTCATCCATTTGCTCAGCTACTACCTTCTATGGAACCTCTGGTGTTGGTCTTACACTTGTTTTCATAGATGGCACGGTTGAGACAAGGTGAAAACACATCTGCCTTTTCATCTTTCTTCATATAAGCAAAAACTCTCTCTAAATGCTTTGACTTCCGTCAGGTCGTTGCCAGAACTCTCCCTGCTGAAACAGACTTCCATTAGAGGCTTCACATATTCTCCACCAAAGTCAAATGCCGTACCAGAGACTATCATATCCGCTTCTTGGGATGGAGATCTAGTCATGGTACCCCTCAGAAAACGTGCCCTGGAGTTTACTGTAGTAAGTACTCAAGCTGGATTTTGTGATGATGATCATTATTTTTCTTATTGCAGGTCAATGGAGATGATGAACTTATTGTCAGCTCAGTTTTACCTCAAAAAGACACATTTAGGTGAGACTGATGCACGTCTGATTAGATGTATATCATACAGATGAACTGAAAAGGCTGAAATTCCCGTTTACTTATGTTCCAGGCTTGTGGAATCCTTGAGCCGAGTTTACAAAAAAGATAATGCGGTTTGTCACGAAGGAATCATCACATCATCTCCAAAGGAAAAGAAGGTGGAACATCGGTTTATCACTTTCTGCTACACCCATAAAAACAAGTTTGAGTACTAATTCATCTTCTTGTTTGTTTCAGGGTATGTTTGGTGTCTTCAAAACTAAATCGAAGCGCACAACTGATACAGAACCAGAATGTACCAAGGAAACCGTCGAGGAGCTGTCTAAAAGTTTTGCAACGGCTAATTTCCCATGGAATAACAATGTTGAGAGAAGTAGAGAGAGCAATACAGTTACTAGACTTGACGATGAAGAAGAGTTGGACATAGGTATGCTCCACTTTTGATGTCCTTGCGTGATGCAAGTTTTGATTTTGGGATGTCACTGATCTTTTTCCTTTTGGACTTTTGAAGATGACATTGACATTGACGATCATCATGATCAACAACAACAAGAGAAGCCTAAAGAACAAGGGATTTTGTCAGGGCTTAGCAAGCAGAAGATGGCAAATAGGTTTAGCAACTTCAAAGGTAAGCTGAAGCAGATGACGGCGAAGAATGAGAAGAGTGTTGTAACCAATGACGAGAAACATGAGGAGAAAAACGGCGCCACAGTTGATCAGATCAAGAAGAAATACGGGTTTAGCTCGACTGAGGTAAGCTTCTAAAAATCTTACACAAGTTTGTAATTCCGGCTCGTTGATCTCCATCTTCCTGTGTGTTTTACAGGAAATGGGAGCAACCAAAATGGCTCAAAGCAAACTACAAGACAACCTGAAAAAGTTGCAGGTATTTATTAACTTCATTCATGGCTTTGCATATATAAACTTATCTTCGATAAATTCATTTAGAGACTTGAAATATGCTTTATATCTATGCAGGGTATTAGCTTGAGGACGACTGAAATGGAAGATACTGCCAAATCTTTCTCCTCTACTGCAAAGGAACTGCTGAATGCTGTTGAGTTCAATAAACAGAGCTCAAAATCTTAACAGTCTTTTCTCTGGCTCGATTATTAGTCTCTTTAAACCACATCTCAAAGAACTCTGAATATCAAAATTACCATTCATTTTGTTTGACGATATTGCTGAACATTACTGTAAATACTTATTTCAAAGTTATACAAGTGGTAGTGTGAGGTTTGTTCAACTTCTCTCGAGCTTTAGACAGCAGATAATTCCACCATAATAGAGCAGCAATCTCAATTATAATATCAATCTGTGTACGCATGAATCATTGACAGAAATATCTCAGTGTTTTAGTGTAGACGAACAATGTCAAGCTGTAACCAGTGCTTGATGATAAACAACATTGAATGCTTCGAGTAGTTTGCAAAATCCAACAAAATGACAAAAGACAAAACACAAACATGAGACAAAAACAGCATAAGAACAAAAACCAATATTCCTTGAAAGAAAGCCAGATGAGATTAGTTCCTTTGTAGACAAAGTTTGTATATTTGACTTTTCTTCACCAATCAACATAGAGAGCAACTAGGAGTGCAAACACATTTTATAAGATGTAGAAAATAAAGCTCAAAGCTAAATCCAAAGTTATGATGAGAAGAAGTTGGAAGTTACATCTGAATAGAAATCCGACAGTTAACAACAGAAAGGGGGAAACATAGGAACAAGGTAACTAAATTCTTCTCCCTAAAAAGTAAACTAGCTAACACACAGATGATGACACAAACACAAGGAAATTACTTGGATACACAAATCACTGATCCAACTCCCTAATCATCAGCTCCTCCTGCCTTCTGTAATACCCAAAAAAAAAACAGCTCAAATCACACTAACAAAGAAGAGAGCTTAAAAACAATGGAGATTTTCTAAGTTAGTAGTAACGCAAACCTCTTCACTTGCTCCACCTTCTGTCACCTCGTTGACGACAGACTTGGACTTGTCAGATTCATCTCCAGTTGGCTTGGTTCCATTAGCCTTAAGGAAAAAGAAAAACATTACATTATTAACAACACATAATAAAAAGACAAAATAACAAAACAAAACAAGGAGAATGATTAGTTACCAGATCCATGTTATACTGTTGCAAAGTGGCGGCATACTCAGTCTTTTTGGTCACTGCTTTTGCTACAAAAGGTGCTTTGTCCTGAATCATCATCCATACAATACTCATAATGAGTTCTACTTACATATCTGATTAAACTAAAGAAAAAATAAAAGGCAAAAGAAGACTCACTTCCTCGGTCATAGATTTCCATTTCTTTCCAGCAGCTTTGCCAACCTATATTTGAAAAAATAAAAAACACACACATCAAAGTATTATTAGGTTCATTCATATCTAAAACAAATCTGAGATAAGTAGAGTAAACTTTATTACATTGGCCACGGATTTGTTATCAGGATTAGCTAGATTGAACTCCCGTCGGAACTCGTCCCTTTAATACAAGAGATTCATTAATTAATTAAATCTAGATTAAAACAGATGTAATCAAATTAGTGACAAAAGAGAGAGAGAGAGAGAGATTGAAAATTACAGGAAGACGAAGAAAGCACTTGGAGGTTTCTTAGGCCTGTTTGGATCCTTTGTTTTCTTTCCTCTAACTTTCAATCTGGGAGAGAGAGAGAGAGAAGAAGAAGAAGAAGAATTTGAGAGATATATAAGGAAACAATTTTGAAAATAAGAATCGAATCACAGAGAGAAAGATACCTCTCATCAGTGCTCCTCCCAGCAAATTCCGTTTGGTTATCCTTCATCTCGAGATCTAACCACATAGCAAACCAAAACAAACAAAAGTAAGAATCGGTGATGACTCGGACTTGACTCAGAAGAAGCGGCGAGTGCGAGCTTTTACCTCTGTGTGAACGAACGCTTTAGGGTTTTTTTGAATTGTGGAGAGACGACGATTCTCTGATATTTTCCTTTTCTTTTTTTTTTTTTTTTATGGATGCGCTGTGTTGTTGTCAATTTAAAAGAAAACAAAAATTCAGATTTCCCCAAAACAAATTTAACTTTTTTAAAAATATTTCGTGATGTGGCGGGATTTGTCAAGGTGGATCTATGTAGTCACTTCGAATCCTGACCGTCCGTGTCTTATTTAATTGTGTCCACATTAACTCGTGTTGATGAACTGTAATTATCATGCCAAATTTGTTTATCACGCGCTTCAGGATCTACTGACAAAATAACTAACCAAGTTCAGATCTATCATTTGTGTGTTCCCAAGCAGCACAATTTTGTATTTTACACTCTTTAACTATAATCGCTTTATGTATAACACATATTTTCCTACATACATAGTATATGTTTAGGTTACAAGTTACAAAAAACAAAAAAACAAACATTACATTACATCATCCCTAATTAGTAATCACATACAATATTAAACGAAACTTGAACTCTCGTCAGCCTCTATGTCTCATGTGTTATGAACCCACCAGTCTGCTCCACATTCCCACCATCACTGCCACTATCACCGCTGCAACCACCTTTCATCTCTTCCCTTTCTCTGTTTTACTTTCTACTCTGCATTTGTACCTGTGCCACAAGTTTCTCTTTAGACAAAATATTTTTAAGAGTTAGAAAAGGTAGAATCTTTGAATGAAAAAACAGAATCAGAGAACAAAGGAATCAAAAATTTGAGTGAGTTAAAAAAGAGACGAACCAGGAAGATCCCAAGGTTCCCATTTACAGACATCGATGTCAGGGATGACTCGGGCATCGGAGTGACGTCCGTTGATCTTGAGGTGAAGGTAGTGATTGAAAATATGTATTACATAAAGACAAAATTTAAGTTACAAACTTTAATATGAAACGGAAAGAGTATGAAAGAAACCAATAAATGAATGAAGTTACTAGCATTAAAAAGTATGGGGTTATCTTTGCATATAATGTACATAGATACTCTATGTGAAAGGTGTATATATATACATATTCATGTTAACCAGAGTAAAATAAAACAACAAAGATGGGGAAAATTCTAATATGTTTCCTTTTCTTGTTTTTCTTATCCATCCAAAAAATTGATTCTGTTCTTTTATTTAGACATTTTAACATCCAATTTTCAAATCACCTTCCAGATAACAAAAAACTTATGTTCGAATGTAGATCTGGCAACGATGCAGCGTCCAAAGTTGTATTTATTTCCTCTGATACTACATTCACATTTAAATTCAGAGTTTACCTAAAAACTTTGATATGGTGCAACTTATGGAAGGTACTTTTATCTCTTGCTCATTTGGTGTCTAACAAGTCTATATTATTCTTTTGATGTTTTGTATACATATCCTTTTGTAATCATATTTTTCAGGGACCTAATTACGAGCAACATGTAAAACTTAACGCATTTATCGCGAAAGAAAGTTTTATACATGATATATGTGGGGGTAGGAAACCTAACGTATGTTTCTGGCAAGCGCAAGAAGATGGAATATATGTACGAAATAATGCAGCCGGAACCTTTAAGTTTATGTATAAATGGGATACACAACGTCCAAAATCTATATTATCTTAGATAAAAAAAATCTACAAAAAAATATTATTAGCTTACAAGTATTAAATATATTTTATATAACAATGTTAGATTGAAAAAGACTTAAATTCCAAAAAAAAAAGTTCTTTTTAAATGAGACAGTTTTTTCCAAAATAACTAAACAAGTTCAGATCTATCATTTGTGTGTTACCAAGCAGAACATTTTTTTGCACTTGACACTCTTTAACTATAATCGCTTATGTATAAGTACACACATTTTCCTACATACATAGTATATGTTTAGGTTACAAGTTACAACACAAAAAAAAAAAAAAAAACAACATGATGCTAACATTACATCATCCCTAATTACATACAATATTAAACGAAACTTGGATTCTCCTCAGCCTCTCTGTTTCATGTGTTATGAACCCACCAGTCTGCTCCACATACCCACCCCTACTCCCACCATCACTGCCACTATCACCGTTGCAACCACCTTCCATTTCTTCCCTTCTCTTCTTTTCTTTCTGCTCTGCATTTGTACCTGTGCCACAAGTTTCTCTTTAGACAAAGATACTACTCAATTTTGTTTTAACACATTACTAGCTCCATAACTCGTGGCTCACATGCTCTACCTATATATATTCATTAATGTCTACAACAAGTTCACTTGTTCTTACCTCGTTGTCTGCAAGTCTGCCTGCTTTTACTTGTCCTATAGTTCCCCTCGCCCTGAACTTTATTTGAGGTTTGACCAAGGAATCGCTCTTCTCTGAGTCTTTAACTGCAACTTCTTTGGCCTGCATATCACATAACGACTAATATAAAAGATGCATCCTTTATCTCTTGCATGCCCAACACACAGAACTTTCGGAGTTACTACTCTCGTACCTCGGGAATAGTAGAGAGTCCTTCATTCACCTCCTCCCGCTGTTGTACTTCACATTGATTCTTTTCATCAGACGGCACAGAGCTAGAGTGCATCTGCAAACGGATTCTCCTTGGAGCAATCCCCTGGTTTAATAATCCAGTATTCGAACGGTTCTGAGGCTGTCGAGCTCGAATCTTTATCCCCCTCCCTTCTGTGAGGTTGTTCTCGGTGTTATGATTGATCTTCTGCTCTGGATCAACGAAATCACCATAGTATGAATTAGTGGCAGGGTAAGCCGATACATCGTCACTTGGCCACCCAGAAGCTCCATGATCTGAACCATACTGATCAAACAAACGATGAAAATTGTGTCAATTTTTACTTATGTCATCCAGATAATGTCACAAGTGATAGTAAAGATAACATCTGGTATAGCTCACCTGCAACTGCACCATCTCGGCATCTGTATCAGTGTAAGTCATAAAGTCGTTGAAGAAAACATCCTCAGGTGCTGCAGACTGAAGCATCTTATCAGATGAAAAGATCCCATTTGGTGCGACTGGGTTCTCTCTACTAATCGATTCCTCGCAAGAGAAGTCATCAGGGTTATTAAACACCTCCTCCAACAATTCAGTTAGTGATACATCTGGTTCGCTGGTACCATCTTGAAATTGGAATCCAATCTCATCATAACTGAAATCACCAACATACGTAGAATCCACACACGGTGGTGGTGCATTTAGATCTTCAAGATCACAAGATAACCATGGATTCTCTTCACGTGCCTATGAACACAACAAACTCAAAAAATTGGTCAAGTCGTTCGCTCAAAAAGCCTAATTATTAAAGAGTTTCAGCATACCTCAGTCATTGTCCCATCTGCAATATTACTCTGAGCATAGCCGCATCCACCTGAAGAATCTGATGGTTTCTCCACTGCAGCATCAGAGGAAGGTGTTTCCTGGACAAGATCAGAGGATGTATCGTCGGGTGAGTATTTGCAAGGGATAGGAGCCGGTTCATCGGACTTGACACCATTGACCCTATCATCAGGCTTGTGGAAGAGGCGACACAGAACAAAAGGGCTTTGACCAGGTGCAGTGCCGTCAAGGTCCTTAAGAGTGGGACGATACTCGTGCATAATCCAATTGGTGCGCTCGCCTTTAGGAGCTCGTCCGCGGTAGAAGACAAGAGTCTTCTTCATACCGATTAAAGTCTTCTTGGACTTGATACTCCGATCCTTACCAGTGGCTTTCCAGTAGCCTGAGTCAGTGGCTCTGTTAGAGCGATGACCGTTGGGGTACTTCCGATCACGAGGGCAGAAAAAGAACCACTCTGGATCATCAGTCTTAATCACCGAGAGAGCTGTTAGCAATCAGATTTGTTTCAATTGGATCAGAACAAATATTTTTAAGAGTTGGAAAAAGGTAGAATCTTTGAATGGGAAAAACAGAATCAGAGAACAAAGGAATCAAAAAATTGAAAGAGTTAAAAAAGAGACGAACCAGGAAGATCCCAAGGTTCCCATTTACAGACATCGATGTCAGGGATGACTCGGACATCGGAGTGACGTCCGTTGATCTTGAGGCGAAGGTAGTGATTGACGAGCTCTTCATCGGTAGGTCTGAATCTGAAACCTAGAGGAAGCGACTCCATCGATACAGCTCCCATAATTTACTTCTTAGGGTTTTCCCACTTTTGAATAGCACAGTCTCTCAGCTTTTTTCTTTTCTGCTTTCTAAAAAGTCTTCGACACTTTGCTTTCTCGCATCTCATCTCATCTCCTTCTCTTTTCTTTTTTTTCTTCCCTCTCTCTCTTTTCTTTGTTTTTTTTTTGGACCACGTGAGAAAGATAACTTCCACTTACAAAAACACTTGTCTTCTTCTGTCTTCTGGTCTTGATGGGCTTTTATTATTTGCAGCTAAGACCCAACAAGAATTTAAAGCCCAAATCTTCCTGATTCTTCTTTTGTGGTTTTTATGCTTCAAGTGTATGGAGATTGCCTTGTCTACACTACCAAATCTGAATTGGACGAGGGATTGTAAGATTTCAAATACGAATACTTTGCGTTGATTAATCGTTTTGAAAGTGATACTAACCTCGTTAACATTTTAATACAAACACATTTATATAAACATAAATCTTTTATTTGGTCTCAATACACAAAAGCATATACATATATATATGATGCTATTAATTAAAGTGGTCTATATGTACATAACAAAACAATAAAATGAACAAACAAAAATAAAGCCTTCGGGTAACAACAACATGTCAATATCCCAACACTTCATTATCCAAAAGTTTTAAAAGAAGAAAGAAAGAAAAAACATCCAAACACTTCATCTTCTCTGCGCTTCAATTCTAATGTGACGACACTTACAGTCGCGAAAGGTTCGAACCTGCTGGAAAATAAGACACGACAATAGGAGCTCTCGGAGATTTGCTTTTTGGTTTCTTCAAGGACAAATCTTCCAAGTTACTCGCATCAGTTGAGCTGATACGTGAGCCTGATTTTGGAACAAAGCAACCAAAGAAGGACGCAAAGAGAGATGACATGATGATCAATAGGAGTTTTTTTTTCTAACTGTGTGGAAGTCTTTTTGTATATACTGTACTTGAATGAAAGATGTTTTAAGATATGTTTTTTTTTTTCTCAGGTAATATGAGAAATGTTGTGTATTTATAGGACAACAAAAAGGAAAAGAAACCATCGTTGAAAAATTCTTGGAGACGTTTCTAGGAAATAACATATTTAATCTTGCTGGACAAGCTTTTCCCTTTTCTTAATTGGATACTGTTTGACTCTTCTACTTCAAAATATTGGGCCAAATTGGACCAACTGTTGATAACACATTGATACGTAAACCATCCAATTGGGTTTTTACATATCACCATCCGAAATTTTGTCCAAAACAATAATATCACTATCCAATTGAGGTTTTTCCAAAATTTAAGATTAAAAATTAGCGGATATTTTTTTTTTTATTAGGGCAAATATGTTCGATTAGGAAACTAAATTATATCTAAGCAATACAAAATATTTCGATTCTATTTCTGATTTTGAATTTGAACTTTTAAAATATTTTCCTGCTTTAATTTAGCTTTAAAAAATTGTTTTGAAAAGAAATAAAGTATTAATAGAGAAGTTGTAATAAATCATACCAAAATACAACACAATTATTCAATTTAGTTTTTGAAAGCCTCAAATGAATTGGCTTTTAAGTATACAAAAAAAAAATTATATTTAAAATTTCCAATTATTCAATTTAATATTTTATCACAAAAAAAATCTCAAAATAGCCAAAATCTAATGTTTCTGCCAGAAAACAGAATAGAAGAACTGTTGCCAGTTTTATTAATGTTTGAGAGAAGAAAGGACTCAGCACATGACTTCAGGAAATGAACCCAAAAAGAGAAAATCACAAAGTCATAACGAATACTTCATATAATTGACCAAATTGGAAATAAACTCAAAAAAGATTCTAAGGGATATGTCTCTGATTCATTTACCAAATTCAACCTTTTGTAGAATCATTCTGTTATTTTCCTTTTCTCTTCTTAAAAGAAAAATAGAAAAATCGGAATTTGCCACTTTTCGGACATGCGTCGCGCGTGTGAGTGTGTTATCACTAAACTGGCTCGGTTCCGAGTCACACGCCTCACTCGCACGCTTACACGTGCCGGTAGCGAATATTCTAATGTAACCGAGGACAAGAATTTATTTCGAGTGGCTTTATTGGTAATTTCAGTGATGGACCAAGGGCTTCTCTCTCTTTTCACTAAAACCCTTTTTCACTTGAGATGTCCAAGAAAAAAAAAAAAAAAAGAACCCTTGGATTCTTCTGCAGATTTTTTTTACTCTTAAAAAAGGAAGACAAAATATTTACTGAAGATTTTTTATTTTTATGTTAAAAATCTTTGAGGAGGGGTGTGGGGCTTTTAGCGACTCTTGGTCTTCTTCTTCGGACATGGCACATTCTCTAACCTCACTCGCTGTTTTCCAGAGCGTCATCCGTAAAGGTCAGTCAAACAAAACTCTGACTACAAATCTCTCAATTCGGGTCGGGTCGGGTTTGAGAAATGGTTTTTATTTTTGTTTTGTTTTTGCTTGTGGGGTTAAAATGCAGAGTTGGTGAGGAGTTTGCATGTGTATGGATCTGTGGAGACTGAGAGAGAGTTCTTGTTCGAGAGCCAAAGCCCTTATGTGGAGCAGGAGAAACCGGAGCCTCTGTTTCTTTCCGAAGATTTCCGGCCACCGGAGGACATCTCGGAAGGTTCGGTTTTTGGCACGTGGCGTTGCATCTTCTTGTTCCGGTTTAATCAGCCGCTTCCTCTTCCTCGGTTTCCTACTCTTCTCTGCCTTTCACGGTAACGCTGTTTTGTTGACTCATTTATTTATGACCGTTTTTTCCCTATTCTTTTTAATTTTGTTTGGGTGCTGTTTTATTAGTGTCACATCACTCACTACGTTTGATTTATTTTAGAATCTGGGGTTTATCCTAATTCGAATTCTAGATTAATTTTTTTTCATAGAGATATTATAGAGTGTACAGCCTTATATCTTTATCGATTCCAAGTTTGTGAAATAGAAGAAAACATCGCATAACCACTATGGCAAAACGTAGCAGGGGAATAGGTAATGTGAATAGAGTTATTTATAAAATCAGTAGAGAGCTGGAGTCCTCCATTCTTAGGATGTGTGTTTATTTCTTGTTCTTCTTGTACTGTACTTGCCACAGTGTTTGCATAGTTTTCTTCTCTTTTAATTAATCAATTGCACTGGTCCTTTTTTATGATTCTCTGGTTCATAATTATTACTGATTAGACCAAAAGTTGTGAATCAGTTTGATTGTAGTGACTCACAAACGACACATTGTAGTGTTCCTGAGTTGTGTTTTATAAACTAAACATGCTTTTTTTGCTATTTCTATTGACAGAAACCCTAAGCTGAAGGACATCCCTAATTTAGCCAATGACCTCAAGTTTATTTCTGAATTAACACCGAAGACACCATCAGATCAGGAACTATGCAGTAGTGTCGAATCTCGTGAATTCAATCAGCCTAAACCGCTAAAACGTGTCTTTAAAGAAGATAGTGTTCAAGATTGTGAGGTTGATCAGCCTAAACCGCGAAAGATTGTCCTCAAACAAGATCTTAACTGCCTTCCTGATTCAGAAACCGAATCCGAATCCGAGCAAGAATCTGAAAACGAAATAACTGAACATTCCGAATCAGGTATCTCTTTCTTGAATATGTTAACCTGCCAGATCAGTGATAACTCTAGGGCAGTTTTACGGTTTTGGTGATTAATGTTCGGGTTTATTGCAAAAATACAGATGCAAAGACTGAGATGTTGAGGACGAAGAGGACACCATCAAAGATCGTTGCTGGACTTTCCTTAGAAGATCTTTCAAAATACTTTTGTCTTACTATCGTGGAAGCTTCTCGTAATCTCAATGTCGGTCTCACGGTTTTGAAAAAGAAATGCAGAGAGTTTGGGATTCCCCGGTGGCCTCATAGGAAGATCAAATCTCTCGACAGCCTCATCCACGATCTTCAGGTCAGCTCTCTGTCTCTTTATGAATTTAATACATCAGCAATCCACTGAAACAGGCATTGCTATGTTTTGTATTTGCTTAGAGGGAAGCAGAGAGGCAGCAGGAAATGAGCGAAGCAACAGCAATGGCGGTAGCTAAGAGACAGAAGAAACTGGAGACAGAGAAGAAGAATATAGTGGAGAAACCATTTATGGAGATACAGAAAGAAACCAAAAGGTTCAGGCAAATCAACTTCAAAAAGAGACACAGAGCTTCCAGAGCCAAGAAGAATCAAGAATCTCTTGTCTCTTCCTCTTCTACTTAAGAAAAAAAGAAACAAGATTTTAGGCCTTATAACAGAATCATCGAACATATTTAGTTAGTTAGGGTTTCTGTTATGAAGTGATTTGGTATTTAGGAGTAACAACAGATCGCTAAGCTAAAGCCATGTTTGTTTGAATATTTTTTGGTGTAAGGAGTTCCGAGAAGGTGAGGAACGTCCTGTATCATGACTTTTTTTTTGTGGTCGGAAATCGGAATTAAAATCTATCTTGTTTTTTTTTTTTTTCATGTTTAATAGTGCAAGTAGGGAGTACTGTAAATATCGAATTTGTGTAGATAAATAAGGTGGTGATGGTGAGAAAACAAACCCAAAACTTGGTTTCTGAACTGATCCAAATCAACAAATCTGGAGTGGTCCCTTTTGCTAGCTCGTGCTTTGAAAATCTACGGCGACTCTGTCCACACGACAAAGACCATTTATAACGTGTACCGTACAATGAGGTTCGTCCGAAACTTAAGAGACTTAACTACAAGTGTGTGTATGTGTGTGTGTGTGAGTGATGTTCCTACGTCAATAAGGAAGAAAATGAAAATGTGTTTTCCACTTAATGCTCCGCGTTTGAATAATGTTGATTGAAATTTCACTTTCCGTCTAATGTGGCATTTTTATATGTGGTCAAGTATCCTTTTGATATCCTTTTCAATGTTTTAATAATTTTTTAATTTTTTTTGTTTTAACGTGGGACGTTCCAAGAAATCGCAGGATTTGAAATCTTTTTAAAGAGAAAAAATAATTAAGTAATTGTAACAATAGTTTATTTTTCTGATTTAAAAAGTTTAATACAACATTACTCGAACATATAAAACATCTTTGACCAAGTGAGAAACTTAAATTCTTCTACTCACCTTCGGTAGACAGATTCATATAGTCTATATCCTGACTGTGCCATTGGAGAATTTTGATGTCTCTAAAGTTGAAACAACTTTTATAGTGTAGAAATCGAGTTTTGTTTCAGATTAGTGGAAATGAATGAGAAAATTCCAAAAAGATACAAACATCCAAGCTATGTGACTCAGAGGCTGACTTTTTGTGTATTTTGCTGGTACAAGCAAAGTCTTCTTACCAACGGTTTCACACATCTTTGTATATATACAATAATCAATAATGTTTTTTTCTCTAATTTAAGTCAATATTTATTATCATATCTACAATAACGAAATCTGGACTCCGGATTTAAAAAGACTTTCTTGTTTCTGATCATATATTCCTAGTTGTAATCGTTTGAATAAACATCAAGTTTTAATTACATAGTTGTAATAAGTATCTTTTTTTTTTTGAAGTAAGAATTAAGAAGAGGTCCTCCAAAGAGAATAATAGGGCTTAGATTATATAATTATAACGTCTTGAATCGAGTAGATTATAACGTCATGAATTCATAGGGCTCGATTAATTTAATTTTACAGTCTTCAATCTAGTACTTTTAATATAGGGGTATAATATCCAAAACTTTCTGGTTACCTTGTCTTTTTACAAAATATAATTTATTTCATACTTTTGAAAACTAATATAATTCATCACCATGATGTTGTTGGGATGGGTTCTAAAATTATGTGAGCTAAAACTAGAAACAAGTTATAGATTTCCAAAGTGAAAACAAGAATTATCAACTATTTTTTTAGATCACACGATCATATCTCTGATAGAAAAACAAATAAAATGATTGCCAAAAATTTAAAAATAAAATTTAAAAAGAGATAGTTTAAGCTTTGGCTATGAATACTTTTTGAGTCGATCTTCTTGGCTCTTTCGTATATATATATTTTAATTGTATTTTAATTCGTGGCAACACTGAAAATGAAAATGACATGTAAGACCAAAACATGGAAATTGTCATATAGAGAATGATAGGGTTCCTCGACCTCCCTTATTTTTTCTTGTCAAATTGGGGCAAATAACAAAGATATTAAAACCCTTCTTCGGTTTCTCACTTTCTCCTAACCAAATCCCAAATTTTTCTCCCTTTTATTTTTTTGTATCTTAAAAACCCCAAAATTATTTGCAAACCCATCAAATTATTCCAAACTCCAGCAATAAAAGCACTCGATTCATATCCATATCCACCATTCCTTGTCTGAATTGGTAAAACAAGAAAGGCAAGAAAGAGGAAAGAGGAAAGAAGAAGAAGAAGAAGGCTCATGAAATGGGTTCTTGTTGTTCAATTCCTTCCAAAACACGTCTCCACAGCCATGGTAATCTTTAGTTTACCCAAATCCAGTTCTTGTTTTGTTCTTTTATGTGTTCTTCTCTTACATAAAAGATCTTAACTTTCTTATCTCTCTGTTTTTGTGATATAACAGCCACAACGAACGGCCACAGCAATGGAACAGATTTCTCATCGATGACGTCCACCACCGGCGCGACGACAAGCAGCAGCATCGGACGACGGAGCCAATTTTCTGGAGCGGCGAGCGAGTGTTCCGCTGGGAAAATCAGTGATTCCGGTCTGCTCCTGGAATCGCCGAATCTCAAAGTGTACACCTTTCTGGATCTAAAGACTGCGACGAAGAATTTTAAACCGGAGTCGATGTTGGGTCAAGGAGGGTTCGGGAAAGTTTACAGAGGATGGGTCGATGCCAAGACTCTTGCCCCTTCTAATCCTAAATCTGGTTCTGGTATGATCGTAGCCATCAAGCGATTGAATTCAGAGAGTGTTCAAGGATTTGCAGAGTGGCGAGTAAGATCTTTAATCTCTAATTCCCTAAAACTTTTTCTTTTCCTTTGATGATTTTGATTACTTCTTTGACGGGACCAAAAAAAAAAAAAGAACTAGCTCAATTATTACGTCTTTTGATCAAGATGAAGAAGAGTTGACTATTCCAATCAAGAAACGACTTTGACTTTCTCTGTTGCAGTCTTAAATTATATAGTTAAAGAAAATTTCTTAGAATAAATAATTGATGTTTTGTACTATGATTAGGTTAACAGTTTTATAGTCGGAAAAGTCGTTATAATTCTTTGAAATCGAGTACCTTACTATTTACCATTTGAAGATAATTTTGTATATACATTGTCTGCCAATATATTCTCCTCGCTATATAGTTATGAACCTTCCATTGTTACAGGACTTTCGACTTTATGAGTTGAGGACACGTTGTTATTATTACAAGTACTATTGTAATAAAAAAAATTATCCTACGTAACATTATAATTTTTTTAAGTAGTATTTCTCTATTCTCTGATTTCCTTAGAATTATTTAGGAGCCGGAGACCTTTCATTTCGTATATTGAATTTGTTAACGCTAAATATGCTAAATTTGAGATTTGTTATTTTGTTTTTGATTTTGGACAGTCAGAAGTTAACTTCTTGGGAATGCTTTCACACCCAAACCTGGTGAAGTTATTAGGATACTGTCGTGAAGACAAAGAGCTTCTGCTAGTCTACGAGTTCATGCCTAGAGGAAGTCTAGAGAATCATCTTTTCCGACGTAATTAAGATCTCCTAAACACACAATACATTTTTCATCGTTATAACAACGTACTCATAGAGAGAAATTTGATTTACTCTGTATGATCTCCATTTTTGATTTAGGAAATGAGCCTTTTCCTTGGGACTTAAGGATCAAGATTGCTATCGGTGCAGCTCGTGGCCTCGCGTTTCTACACGGCTTACAAAGAGAAGTCATCTATAGAGATTTCAAAGCATCCAATATACTTCTCGATTCGGTTAGTCTAATTTAACACTCGCAATAAATAGATTAATGTGTAATCGGTATTTCCTTTCTTTGCTAATTAATGAAGTGTATTTGACAAATATGTGCGTAGAACTATGACGCAAAGATTTCAGATTTCGGATTAGCAAAGCTAGGACCAGCAGACGAGAAGTCACACGTTACGACCAGGATCATGGGCACATATGGTTATGCTGCTCCTGAATATATGGCAACAGGTACATATTTAAAAGAATATAAAAGTTACGGACTTACGGTACAGACCTTATGTCTATAGTCTTTTCTGAAATGCTAGTATTCGAAAACATTAATTAGTCTCTCTTTTTAGTTACACTAGTTGTACAGTTGAGTAGTTGACTTTGACTTAAATAATAAACACTTCGTGTCTATTGTTCATCCTCAGGGCATTTATATGTGAAGAGTGATGTATACGCATTTGGAGTGGTACTACTAGAAGTGATGACCGGACAAAAAGCGCACAACACAAAAAGGCCGAGGGGTCAAGAGAGTCTAGTCGACTGGTTAGGACCAGAACTCTCAAGCAAACATAGAGTGAAACAAATAATGGATAAAGGCATTAAAGGTCAATACACTACCAAAGCGGCGACAGAAATGGCACGCATCACACTCGCTTGTATCGAACCCGATCCAAAAAACCGACCGCACATGAAGGAAGTGGTTGAAGTCCTAGAAAACATCCGAAAACTTAATGTTGTCACTGACCGTTCTTCCACTAAACAGGCTGTTGCTAGCACGTCACGTTCTTCACCACTTCACTATCAATACGGATATAGAGCTGGGGCACTTGGGGCTGAACGGAGGAGAGCGGCGCCTGGACGGCTTGGAGTAGAAAAATGAATAGTTGTTTGATATATCTAATTTTTTCCAGCGGAATGCAATGGTATAAGTTTTTTTTTTTGGTTTACCTATGATTAAATCATTTCTTGTCATATTATGTGTGGTTTTTATAATACTTACATTTTTTAGATATATTTTTCACATTCTTTATATTACAATTTAATTTTCACTGGAACTCAGGAGAAATGTGTATATTGTCAAAATATTATATTTGTGTTGCGCAGA
Source organism: Capsella rubella (assembly GCF_000375325.1). Lineage (NCBI taxonomy): Eukaryota > Viridiplantae > Streptophyta > Magnoliopsida > Brassicales > Brassicaceae > Capsella > Capsella rubella. Next base: position 1,755,945 of record NW_006238917.1, on the reverse strand, counting down.
TTGTAATATGCTCTTGCACAATTTTCAAATTAAAGAAAATGAGTTTATGCTAAGGGGTATTTTATACAAATTGTAATGATGGTTACTTATAGCGCATGGTGAAGTAATTTTTTCCGACATTGGGTAATATCCTGATGTAAAATTTACAAGTGTTATTTCACATCACGGTATATACATATAAATATATATATTTTTGCGCTTGCACAATGTTAAAGACATAAACGGTATAGCAAACAACTTAATCAGTAGAAGAAAAAAAATTATCTTACACATTACTGCATTAAGGAAGAAAAAAAAATCAATTGCCGTTCTTCTCATCATCATCATCTTTCGGTGGGGATTTATTAAGATCAAACTTGGCAATAGATCCAGATTCAGTAGCTTCTTCTCCTTTCTCCACAGGTTCAGCATTCAAATCAAGCCCTAAACTTCTTCCCCCTCCTTCTCCCGGAACCCTACCGACACCACTGGCAGAAGCCTCATCAGGTATTCCTCCTCCACTAGCATTAATATTCCCACCAGAACTTCCTCCTCCGGCAGTCAGAAGAACAAAAGCAGACTTACGTCCTGGAACCGCAATCATTTCAGCCGCCGCAGAGAACGTAGGAGGAGGAAGAAACCCTTGATAGCTTCTGTCCCTATGAGCCCTCATGTGTCCAAACACAGCCTTCCAAGAGCCAAAGGCTCTATCACAAATGTGACAAACCGGTGGTCCTTTCGGTGGATGATTCAATTGCGAACCTTTCTTCTTCGGCTTTTTAGCTTCTCCTGTACCCGAACCATCTGCTTCGTCATCAGTTTTCGTCGATGTCCTTGGTCTGCTCTTCTTCTTCTTCATCTTCCCACCACTCCCACCCTCGTCACTCTTCCCTTTCATAACAGCTTCCTCTGCCATAGCCATAACCAACTCAGCCGCAACAACCGCTTGCTCATTCAAACGTACTTGTTCTTGATTTTTCAATGCCGCTTCTTCTTGCTCTTTGGAACACGCTTCTTCTTGCTCTTTGGAACACGCTTCTTCTTGCTCTTTCAAAGCCGCTTCGTCTTGCTCTTTCATAGGCGCCTCTTCTTCATCTGTTTCAGAGACGCTACTTAGATCACCGAATATTCTACTGGTGATACTCAAAGCAGGGAGGCCAAGAACGATTTCTCTAGTCTCGGATTCATCATCGCTAAGTTGTTCATCAGACACATCTCTCTCCCCATCAGTATCATCAACCGCTTTCATCTTCTCTGGTTTATCAGTCATGTTTCTTTCGTACTTTCAGACAAGATACGGTGTAGAAAAACGAAAGAGTTAGTCTTATATAGAGTTAACTTAGTTTTGTCTAAGCCATGGCGGTTATGGCAGTTAAATCGTTGTGTTCGTTCGCTTTAAGATCTCTCTCTCTCCCGCCTTTTCGTCTGAAGAAGATCTGCGTACCACGTGCGTGATTCATCTGATTTTATGGGCTTAATATCGGCTAAAGCCCATTTATAGCCCATAACTTATTCGTACAGGGTGCCGTGGGTTTACTTCAAGTCCTGTATTTCTAGCAGTAACATTTTTTTCTGTGCGTTTTTTTGGTCATCGAGATTGCAAGACTCGTTGCGCTGCACTAATACTATTATCCATGTGACATCCGTCAATGACGTGACTTGTAAACTTTTGTATTGACATATTTTTTTTTGTCTTTTGTTTTATCATTACAAAATAATTATCATTTATTATATTCCAAACATTAATGTATACCGGTAACATTAGATATATAGTTTTCAATGTCAGAAGGAAGCCCTTGAATCTATGTAATAAAACCACAAATACTAAATTTAAAAAGAGTAATATGATCATGGATTGCAATGATTTAAAGCTAGTGTTTCCTAAATGCAGATAGTGGAACGAAAAAAAAATAGAAGAAGTGATGTATTAGTTATTCACCTTTACATTTCAACACTGAAACCTTTCTAGAGCCAAAACAAGAAAAAATGAGTAAAAGTTCTTATAAGAAACTTCTTCGATCATGTTTTGATGATTGGCAACAAAATTACGAATGCGAACTTATTATTTCAGTAGGTATATGCATTAACTAACTTTACATTTTTTTATTGGTTGGGTAGATAATTTTAAGTTTACACTCTTTCTCACATAGTTTAGTAATTGATTCGATATCATGTTGTTTTAAGTGTAAACTACTTAAAAGAATGAAGATGTTGACATTAAAAAAAAAACTGTGTTACTGATTGAAATTTATGAAAATAATGACTAGATCTTCTTCACACAATTAGATGTTATTTTGTTTAATGTTTATACAAGATTATGTTATATTACATTGATGATATAATCTTTAGTAGTTTTTTTTCCTAAATTTAAGAATATATATGTGAGGCAAATGTTTCAAGTATTCTTTGGAATAGTATCTAGACTCTAATCCAACTTTTAACACTTTTTCTGAAAAAACACAGCTAAAGATATGATCTAAAATTCAAATATGTAAAGATACATCATATATACATACAGTATTGAATGACAAATTAGAATCATAATCACCTTCTAATTGACCATTCTAATAGAGAAAGGAATAATTACAATAAGTCAATAACTATGACTAGAACTCAATCTAGCCTAAATTTTCGATCTCTCCAAAATTAAATATTAATCAAACAAAAAAACTTCACCAAAAACATAAAATGATAACTAAGATTAGTACTATATACAAATGGCAAGAACACTCGTAGTTACTACAGGCAGGGGGGTCAGCATAATTCTCGGTAACAATAATTCTTTGAAAAGAGAGCAAATACTCTTACTTAGCTCTGTAAATTACAAAGATTAATAAGCTAAGATTATGATTAGTTAATTAATATGTTGACTTTAAGATCACTCAGAACCGCGCCTAAGGGAGGAGGAGGCTCTGGCTTAGTTAGTGGCAACGAGCCTTATTTGTCTGTAAAAGGCAACAACGAACAAAAAAGAAATAGAAAAAGGAATATTTATAAAAATTTGAAATGAGAAGAGAAAGGCACATGCTGCTGCTGCTGCCTTCTTCAACCCAACCACACACAAAAAAAAAAAAAAAAAAGTTACCGTTGGCATTAGACTGACTTAGAAGCAAATCGTTTCCTTCATGATCCAACGGTCATCTTAATCACCTAGCCGTTGCTATTTTCTTCAATTACAATTATTAAAAGAAAAAAAAAGATATACAATATGTATATCCTGTAAAAAAAAGGCAAAAACTTTAATTTTTAATTTAATTTCTTGCCTCTTAATTCTTCTTATTTCAACCCTTTCTCTGACTCCTCCTGATTCAATCAATTGCATCAGACACAATTACAGAGAGAACAGAGAAGAAGAGAGAGAGAGAGAGATCCTTCTTCGTTTGATGCTCTTCTTCCTCTAGATTCTTGTCCCGGAACACTATCCTAATCGAGAAATAATGGTTAATCCAGAGACCAATCGTAATCTCATTGCCAAACCCATTACAGAGATTCATCTTCAAGGTAGTTGTATAACGAGTTTTGAGAGAATCTTCTGAGAATTCTAGGTCTCTCAAGAACAGAGATTCTGATTTTGATTTTTTTTTTTTTTTTTGCTGGGTTTTTGTCAGATGATGATACGAGAACCAGGAAATTCGGAATGGAGATGAAGAGACAGAACAGGAGAGCATTAGGTGTGATTAACCAGAACCTCGTTGGTGCAAAAGCTTATCCTTGCGTTGTTAACAAGAGAAGAGGCTTATCACAGTAAATTACTCAACTCTCTCCAATCCTAAAGCTTGTCTCTTTCGATTCAAATCTGTTCAAAGATTTCTTATTTCTTTTGGGTTTTTGTTGGTTTCAGGAGAAACCAAGGAAGCTGTGAGAAGAAGAAGCTTGATTCATTACATTCGTCAATTTCAAGGTCTATAAAGTTTAAAGCTTTGGAGAGAAAGATCCTCTGATTTTGTTTTACTGAGAGAGAGAGGATCTGAGATTGTTTTTTTGAATGATCTGCAGATCTCAAGAAGAGACGAAGAAGCTGAAACCATCGCCTCCAAGTGGAAACGAGTTCGGTGATTGTATATTCATTGATGACGAAGAGGAGAAGATTGGAGCTACATTGGACCAACCTATGCCAATGTCATTGGAGGAACTCTACATTGAATCTGATCCAATGGTAATTGTCAATCGATTACAATAGATCTTTAGCTTATAATGTAATATGTCTTAAGAAGCTTTTTCGTTTGGATAGGAAGAAGAAGTTGAGATGGAAGATATTACAGTGGAAGAAGAAGAAGAAGGAGAACCGATTTTGGATATCGACGGATACGATGCAAACAACTCTCTTGCAGCTGTTGAATATGTCGGAGATCTATACGAATTCTACCGTAAAACCGAGGTATGCTTTTTTTTTTATACGTCTCTGTAGATAAACTATAAGATTTTGAAAAGTTTCTGAGACAATGAATTTGGTAATCTGCAGAGGTTTAGTTGTGTTCCTCTAGATTACATGGCGCAACAGTTTGATATAACTGACAAAATGAGAGCAATACTTATCGATTGGCTCATCGAGGTATGCATATTCAGACAAGAACTGGTGGATTAGTTGCATATAGAGGCTAATTACGAAGCTCTTTGAATGTCTTCAGGTACATGACAAATTTGAGCTAATGAACGAGACATTGTTTCTGACAGTGAATCTGATAGATAGATTCTTGTCCAAGCAAGCTGTAGCAAGAAAGAAGCTTCAGCTTGTTGGTTTAGTTGCATTGCTCTTAGCTTGCAAGTACGAAGAGGTTTCAGTACCCATTGTTGAAGATTTAGTTGTCATTTCGGACAAGGCTTATGCGAGGAACGATGTTTTAGAAATGGTATAACCATAACATAAGAGTCTTTCTTGTTTTGTTTCCAAATCTTGGAAATTGTATCTGACTTCAAAAACCTCTGTGTGCAGGAGAAGATTATGCTTAGCACTTTGCAATTCAACATGTCGTTACCGACACAATACCCTTTCTTGAAGAGGTTCCTTAAGGCAGCTCAATCAGACAAGAAGGTAAATCAGTTAATCTATCACGGACTTGTAAATAATAGCATATACTCATCAAACATTGTGAATTTACACTTAACTTGTTTACTGAAACAGCTCGAGATCTTGGCGTCGTTCTTGATGGAGCTTGCTCTTGTCGACTACGAAATGCTTCAGTATCCACCATCCTTACTAGCCGCCACTGCAGTGTACACAGCTCAATGTACAATCCATGGCTTCAGTGAATGGAATAGCACTTGTGAATTCTACAGTCACTACTCTGAACATCAGCTCCTGTAAGTCATTTTTATCCATTTGCACAAAAAGGGTGTCCTAAAAGATTGATCTTTATAAACGAATCATAGACATAAACACAAAAGAACTAACCTTTGGTTAGAATTGCATCCATGAAAAGACTGATCTTCATATTAGAATTGCATCCATGAAAAAGGCTGATCTTTGAATCAAATTGTGTTTATTTGTGCAGAGAATGTTGTAGAAGAATGGTAAGATTGCATCAGAAGGCTGCGACGGATAGACTAACAGGAGTACTTAGGAAATACAGCTCCTCCAAATTCGGATACATAGCAACAAAGTATGAAGCTGCACACTTTCTTGTGTCAGATACTCACTAAAGAGAGGAAAATAGTAGTTTGTGTATAGCTGCTAACAATTTCCCTCTCATTTTTTATTACAAAAGAAACATCAACACAATAAGTTTGAAAATTCCTCTGAATTTGATCTGTAATTTTTGAAGTCTTTCTTTTATTGATATCTCAGCAATAAATTTTTTATAATATTCTGATTACAGATCATTCTCACCGTTCTCTTTTTTTTTGTCAGTAGATACAGATTCTTAAAATATTGATATTTAAGATTGAGAAGTTTAGTTTGAACTCTGTTTCTTCTACAAAACCTATAAAACACATTGGAAATGAGTGTTTTAATAATATAAACCGCAGACAAAACTAGTACTCACCTAACATAAGACGTTGTCGTTTTCAGTCTATATTTATATGTCTCTCTCCCACCTAACGATATATTTTGTAACTTAAAAAAAGTGTAAAGGCAAAAGAAAAGCTCCGAGAATCTCACAATCATGGCGGCGTCGACGAACTCTTTCCTTGTCGGAAACAACACTCAGATTCCTGTTTTGAAACCCAGATCAACATCTCAATCCTTTCTTCACCTCAGCAAACCAAACACCTTGAACCTCGCCGGCAAAACCAAGCCTGTCGCGGTTAGATGCGTCGCTTCGACGCCTCAAGTTCAAGACGGAGTTAGATCCGGCTCCGTTGGATCCCAAGAACGTGTCTTTAACTTCGCGGCGGGTCCAGCTACTTTGCCAGAGAATGTTCTCCTAAAAGCTCAGGCGGATCTCTACAACTGGCGTGGATCTGGCATGAGTGTGATGGAAATGAGTCATAGAGGCAAAGAGTTTCTCTCGATTATACAGAAAGCTGAATCGGATCTTCGCAAGCTCTTGGAGATTCCTCAGGAATATTCCGTGCTGTTTTTACAAGGTGGTGCGACTACTCAATTCGCTGCCTTGCCTCTCAATCTCTGCAAATCTGATGATACAGTGGATTTCGTTGTTACTGGCTCGTGGGGAGACAAAGCTGTCAAGGAAGGTAAAAAGTATTGCAAAACCAATGTGATTTGGTCTGGTAAAGCTGAGAAATACACAAAGGTTCCATCTTTTGATGAGTTGGAGCAAACTCCGGACGCCAAGTATTTGCATATATGCGCCAATGAAACTATTCATGGAGTTGAGTTTAAAGATTACCCTGTTCCTAAAAACCCTAATGGGATCTTGGTTGCTGATATGTCTTCTAACTTTTGCTCGAAGCCTGTTGATGTATCTAAGTTTGGTGTGATTTACGGTGGTGCACAGAAGAACGTTGGTCCATCTGGTGTTACTATTGTGATAATTCGTAAAGATTTGATTGGGAATGCTCAGGATACCACTCCGGTGATGCTTGATTACAAGATTCATGATGAGAACAGTTCGTTGTACAACACGCCTCCTTGCTTTGGGATTTACATGTGTGGTCTTGTGTTTGAAGATCTGTTGGAGCAAGGTGGATTGAAAGAAGTGGAGAAGAAGAATCAGAGGAAAGCTAATCTGCTTTACAATGCCATTGAAAAAAGCAAAGGCTTTTACAGGTGTCCTGTTGAGAAATCAGTGAGGTCGTTGATGAATGTGCCTTTCACATTGGAGAAATCTGAATTGGAAGCTGACTTTATCAAGGAAGCTGCGAAAGAGAAGATGGTGCAGCTCAAAGGGCATAGATCAGTGGGAGGTATGAGAGCTTCCATTTACAATGCAATGCCTTTGGCTGGTGTTGAAAAGCTTGTTGCTTTCATGAAAGATTTCCAGGCAAAGCATGCTTAAGTTTAAGGGTTTTGTTTTTGTTGTTGCATTTTGGTAATGTTTGTTTGGTAAAAAGCTTGAAGCTTATGATTTGGTTTTCTTTCTTTGTGGAATGAATAATGTTTAGCAATGTATCAAAATCTTTCTCCATCAATTGGAAAAGCAGGGTTGTTAACAAACAAAGAGCTTTCTTATTTGTTTGAAGTGATGAAAAATCGCCATTAGAGCGAGCATCTGCAGGTGGTTCTCATATTCTCTTTTTAACGTTTCCTTTCTCTGCTACTCCTGCAACTGGAGATCCTATTTTTCAAAAGAAGCAGAAACTCAATTCAGGTCACAAACTAAACTCTTGTTACACTGTATAAATAAACGGAGTTCAGAATAAGAATGTAAGATACCATTTGGTATTGTGTGTCTATAAGCAACAGCTACATTTTGAAAGAACTTTCTGGTAGCATCTGCATATTCAGTTGACTATAATTCAGTTCACTACTAAAACCTGAGCAGTGGAGAACAAAACCAGAGTACTATACTCATAATCAAGACTAACCACGTTCCATTGTCAAAGACGGATCTTGCTCATCGATAAACCCAATCAGTTTCGCCGGGTTTCCAGCCATCATGCTTCAGAAACCCCCCAAAGAAAATATCCATTTGAGGGATGTTTAAACAGAAAATCTCAAGGAGATTGATTTTTCAGTTGCATTTCAGTTTTATACCTATGAGAAGGAACATCCTTTAACACAAGCGAACCAGCAGCTATCATTGCTCCAGTGCCTATCTTAATGTTACCAAGTATAGTCACACATGCTCCAAGAAGAGCACCATCACCTATATTTGGATGGCGGTCACCAGTTTCTTTCCCAGTTCCTCCTAATGTCACACCCTGGACATGAAAAATACCAACTAGCTTCACTAAAGTTGATACTTCTGGATGTTTTTGGTGAAATGAATTCAGAGAAAAGATCTGTACATGTAAAATTGAGACACGGTCGCCTATCACAGCAGTCTCACCTATGACCACACCAGTTCCATGATCCAACAATATTCCCTTCCCAATTCTTGCAGCTGAACCAAAAAAAAAACAAGTTAATTAGTCTGATGCTAGATGTAAAAGCATAAGCAAGATATGAATCTGAAACTTACCCGGATGAATATCAATTCCAAAAACCTGAGAGAAACTAGCTGGATCAGAGGTTGTACACCAAACCAATAACAATAACCTAAGAAGCTGTGGAAGTTACAGTACCTCGCTTACTCGGCTTTGCAATGCTAATGCTAATAGTTTTCGTCCTTGCTTCCACAACTTATGCGCAACTCTATATGCCTCCAGCGAAAGATAGCCCTGTGGAACAAATTATTCTGGTAAAGTGCACATGAAAACTCACTTAGCAGTCGTTTTGTACCGGCATAAGCGTATTGTCGTTAAGTAATTGGTTAAGAAACTACCTTTAGATGTAAAATAGCAGAACTATACGATAAACAAGCAGGATCTCTGTCTTTGAATGCCTTCAATAAAATAAACACCACTGCAGTCAGATGATCTGACAATACTGTCAGAAACAAAACGAAGATTCAGGGATAGAAGATAAGTGTTTTTACCTGAACATCAAGGCGAATGGAGCTCTGAATACCTCTGTCATGTACCATAACATTGCAAAATATATCCATGAGTTGAGTTGCTAGCAAGGTAGGGTTTTGGAGACGATTAGCGAGAACAAAACTCAGGGCTTGCTCTAAACAGTCATGCGACAAGATACTAGCATACAAGAAGCTACTCAAAACCGGCTCCTTTTCTGCCTGTAAACAGACAACAACATTCACCATTGTAGAAACATAAAAACACACAAACTCTTGTCCTTAAGGATCTATATGTTGTCAATACAAAAATAACTACAAGATGGAGAATTCAACAACAGTATAAGACCTTAAAAATGATTATATAGTAGCCGGATGAGAGCTATACTTAACATCAAGGGAACATCTAAAAGGTATCATATGTAATTACTGTAAGTGGTTAAAGAGGCAGAGATCACACTTACTGAGCACTTGACCCCACGGTTTTGTCGGATTAATACAAAAGGTACACAATATTAATGTCTTAATCATAAACTTATGTAGACTTGAAGCAATGAAAGTTTACTATATAATATCAAAGTTTCTGTCGTTCCGGAATTGAAGGTATGTATATGAAAGAAAACTATGCAAGAACCGATTCTTATTAGAAAATATATGATCATGGAGAGAAAACCTCAAGCTTAGCTTCTGCTCTTATAGAATCCCAAATTGGGTCATAACCAGAATTGATAGAATCCAGCAAAACCGGGTCGGCCACGGGAATAAGGGCTCCTCTAGCGTAAACCGGGAAAACCCTCTCGAAAGGAAACTCATCGCCGGTCTCCACGTCGTCTCCGGCAGAAAAATCACAATTCCCACCGTTTAAACAAGACATGGCTGAAAAAAAGTAGCAAATAGGAGAGTAGAGAAGATAATAAAAATAATTATAAGTAGGAAACCCCTTTTAAAACACAGTGATTAATGATGCTTTCTCTTTACTGTGCTGTAATCGAAATGGCCACAATCAAAAAGACAAATGAAAACAAAAAAGTGAAACTGAAGTCTTGTGTTTGTGTCCACACTGTTCAATTTGGAATGTTTCATGAGAAATCAGATGTGGTCTTTCTCTCTCTTTCTCTTTGCTCTTGTGTTGTCATGTGTGTGGCCGTGATTCAGTCCAAGTTCTTAAATACCTGCGAGAGAATCCAAACTTATTTGGAAGTGTCCTTTACATGTAATACTTTAAGCGTACTACACGAAGTGGAAAGTGCACATATTTATTTTAAATTATCACAAAACAGCTTTCACTTTCAACATATACTAATTTTACAGCATGCTTCTTTTGAAATACTAATTTACAGAAACAAATAGATTGAACATAAAATAAGATGTTGTTTCTCGCATTAATTTGTTTTGTGACTATAAGGACAAAATATTATGTTCTTCTAGTTCTAGAAAGAAAACACCTTAATTACATAGGTGCATTAATTTAAATAACATCGTGTAAGTGTAACTTTAGAGATGATTTTGGACGAAGAAAAAAAAAAAAAAGAAAAGATTGATGACAAATTTCTTGATTTATTCAGCAGATGAGGCATACCAAGGATTATCATCACGCAAATTCGTTTTCGTATAATTTATATATTTTCCATTATGAAGATTGGTATTTAGTTTTCGACAAAATATTGATTTATTACTACTGTGAAGTTAATGAACGAATGAATAAAAGTACAAGACGTCAGAAAACAAAAATAATAATAATTGGGAAAAAGAAAAAGAATAAATCTGACAAAAAGGCATAAAACAACGCCGCATGCAAATCGCCGAAATCGACCAAAGTCGCATTGAAACCCTAAAAAGAAACTAAATCCACCAACAATGGCGAGAAGATCCGCTTCGATCCTCAGTCGCCTTCTGGCGAATCCGTCTTCTCCATTCATCGCACCGTCCCGATCCATCACCTACATGCCTAGACCCGGAGACGGAGCCCCACGAACCGTAACCCTAATCCCCGGCGACGGGATCGGACCTTTAGTGACCGGTGCGGTTGAACAGGTCATGGAGGCGATGCACGCACCGGTGCATTTCGAACGGTACGAGGTTCGAGGGAACATGAGGAGAGTCCCCGAAGAAGTGATCGAGTCTGTGAAGAGAAACAAGGTCTGTCTCAAAGGTGGGTTAGCGACTCCTGTGGGTGGTGGTGTCAGTTCTTTGAATATGCAGCTGAGGAAAGAACTCGACATCTTCGCTTCTCTTGTCAATTGCATCAATTTCCCTGGCTTAGCTACACGACACGAGAATGTTGATATTGTTGTCATTAGAGAGAACACTGAAGGAGAGTATTCAGGACTCGAGCATGAGGTTGTTCCTGGTGTTGTCGAGAGCCTTAAGGTAACAGCCATGATTCAAAAGATTTGGAAGAGATTGTTATCAGTCCAAAATTGTGCTCCTTTTGTTCACGTTGTTCAATATTGTTTGTGTAGGTTATTACAAAGTTTTGTTCTGAGAGGATTGCGAGATATGCATTTGAGTATGCATATCTGAACAATAGGAAGAAAGTGACTGCTGTTCATAAAGCTAACATTATGAAGCTTGCGGATGGGCTTTTCCTTGAATCTTGCAGAGAGGTTGCTAAACATTATTCAGGGATTACTTACAATGAAATCATCGTAGACAATTGTTGTATGCAGCTTGTCGCTAAGCCCGAGCAGTTTGATGTTATGGTAATGCTCTCCTTTTCCTAGTTATAAATCAAAACTTGAATAGGCAAAATGAGTCTTTCGTTTAAATGTGACCATCATTTGTATTACATTCTAATCTTTGTTTTTTTTCAGGTGACGCCTAATTTGTATGGTAACCTTATAGCAAACACGGCTGCTGGAATAGCCGGTGGTACTGGAGTGATGCCAGGAGGTTTGTCCATAATTATATGAGTTGAAGTTATAAACCTTTCTTAAATGACATGTCTTGGGTGTGTTTGTTGGGACAGGAAATGTTGGTGCAGAACATGCTATATTTGAGCAAGGCGCATCAGCAGGGAACGTGGGGAATGATAAGATAGTGGAGCAGAAGAAAGCGAATCCGGTGGCTCTACTTCTCTCATCAGCTATGATGCTTAGACATCTCCGGTTTCCTACTTTTGCTGATCGGCTTGAAACCGCAGTGAAACAAGTGATACAAGAAGGGAAATGTCGAACAAAAGATGTTGGAGGTGATTGCACCACCCAAGAAGTTGTTGATGCGGTCATAGCTGCTCTTGAGTGATTCCCCTGTGAGCCTCTCTCTGCTTCTTCGTATTCAGTCTTTTTGCATTCAAACTAAGAGAGAAACGTGTTGGTTTTCTCTGTTTTCCATTGCCATTGTTTTGTTTCTTGATTGATTTTATTTGTTATATTTTTTTCTCTTTTGACTCATATCCGATCTCGTGTTTGAGCATCTATGGTTACATAATAATAAAAGCAATAAAAGGCAGAACCGGTTCTGTCTTTCAAGCAAAGCTTTTGTTCTCCTTTTTGCATAAAAATGGTCCAATTAAAGCAGGCAAAAGATATTTTTACTTGAAGTAATCTTGGCTGTTCCGAAATCTGATTTTGACTTATATTTTCAGATGCTCACAAAGTTATGATATCTTCTAATTTACGTACATGAATACAAAGAAGCATAATATAAAACTTTAATTAGGGTTTTCACAGGGTATAAAACAGAGCAGCCATTGATGTAAGACTTTTGCTATAATTAGGGTTTTAACAGGCTACGACGCGCAAAGAGCAACGATTTTGTACCTCAGAAAGATTAAGAAGAAATGAAAAAAAGGGAATATCCTCATTCCCGTGTCTCATACGAGTACAATTCGTAAGGGCGATTTCAAAATACAACCTTCTACTTCTCTGTTTTTGTTCATCTGTTTCCGTTTTGTTGAGATCTCCCATCTATAAAATACATTAGTTGGGACATCATACCTTGATCAATAACAGCGATCTCAGAACAAAAGACATTCAAGAAGAAGAAGGACAACGGAAAGAAGGAAGTAATTTGCTTTTGAGAAGTTTTCTTGATTCTGAAGATATTGAAATGGCATCGAATAGTGAAGCAAGGCCTCTGCCAAAATTCGGAGAATGGGATGTGAATGATCCAGCGACGGCTGAGGGATTCACGGTTATATTTACTAAAGCCGGTGAGGACAAAAAAACAGGTCGGAGCTCTAGCAAGGCAACTTCACAGAGGAAACGAGACAACGCTAAACCAACGGCAAAGAAATGGCTCTGTTTTACATTTTCTTGATTTCTTGTAACCGACGTAATCGTTTGAGAATAGCATTGAGAAACTTTTGTCGTAGAACTTTTATCATTTCTTTAGCGTTTCTCTTTATAACATGTTGCAGAGCAGAGATGGAAAAGGGGTAGCTTCTTGTATATTCTGTTTGATGTTTAATGTTTTGTTTGTAAGTTTAAGACTATATTTTGACAACCTTCTTTGATTCAAATGAACATGCAAAATCTATAGAGAATCAGTATACATTATCAAAGCCATTAAATCAATAGAAATGCGTAGACGTAACAAAAACATACTGACTAATACATAACTGTTGAGAAATGTTAGGCTTGTTAGCATTGATATTGTCCTATTCCCTGGGGCATACATGGGTATGTTTCTTAGTATTCTTACTTTTATTGTCATCTACACTCTTCTTGCAAGAAATATATTTGGAGCAAATTATGTGATATTTATCAATACTTTTACTAGTGTTTGCCCTAGTGGTTACTCAAGATTTATTTTTTTTGCTTTGTGTAGATATCCAAGTCTCAACCAAAATTTAGATATGTTCTCTGGTTATCCAGACAACAGTATCTGATCAAAGATTGTTCTGTTCTTTTCTCTGTGAGCAGAAGTTAGATACCAAGCGATACGGCAATCTCCGGTGATTACTTTCTCCAAAAGACAAAAGGAAAGAAACCAAAAGAAGAATTATTTTTAACACAAGGGCAGAGTATTGTGACGTTTCAGTGAAATTAGACTGCTAATCATTGAGAGCCAAAAGAGAAGACAATGTTCATGGGATCAATTAGTGAAGATTTACAAAGGACAAGTGGTCAACATTGTGGTAATACTCTATTCTTCTTTTCTGATGACTCACTTCAAATTATTTGGTTAATTGAATTCCTTTTCTTTGTGTGGTTTATTTCTTCTCTCTTATGTGATGTTCTCTCTACATATTAGTGTATTGCAACTTCTGTCTCTTTGTCTCCCATTAAAATAATAGAAAGCTTACGTAAATAAATACACACATGAGTAGGAATTGAATACGTACCACGACTTTATTGAACAAGATTCTCCTACTACTCTCTTAAGTATTGTTTTAAACCCTAGATTCTTGGACCTATATAATGGCCTTAGCTAGCTTTTTTTTTCTTTGCGCATCAAGATTTGTTTATATCTCCTTGGAAAACGTTTCTCCGAGCTGTCGTGTTTTTATTTCCTGATGAAACAGATCTTTGAGTTTGCCAGCGATGATGAAGGAGGCAGAGAGGGACAAGTTAGGAGACAAGATAATCATAGTAATCAAGAAAGCTTGACGTTGCTGGTTTCATGACCACATAAAAGATGATTAAATTAAGCAAAAGGTTATAATTGTGCAAATATTCTCATTTTATACACATGCCCAATTTGCTCTTAAAAAGGTGCCTTTTGGATTTATCTGCTACGGTTTCCTCTATTATATACCTTTGGAGTCTCTGAACCTTATTGACCCACCAAAACCCATTTCAAAGTTTGAGGCTTTTGGGTTCTCTGTTTTTTCTTCAGAAGCTAAAAATGGCAGAATCAACTTCCTCTGGGGCGACCACCTATGTACCTGCTAGGTCTATTAGTTTGCCTACAAGACTAATCCATCCTAAGGCACAGAGAGTTGAAGAAGAACTGAAAAAGATTCAAGCTCTAAACTCTTCTTCATCAGCTTCTTCTCGGATCCAACTTGGACTTGCCAAGCTCGTCGAGCTCTATGAATTTGTCAATGAACAAGTCATATGTTCTCCACAAGGGCAACAAGCTCTCAGCCTTTCTCGCAACGCCAAACTTGTGGAAGACGCTCTTGATGAATCAATCTTGTTACTCGATGTCTCTGACTTCACAAGAGACTTGATAGAAACATTCACAGAGCAAATCCAGGTTCTTCAATCTGCGCTACGTAGACGCGGAGGAGATCTCTCTTCCGTTCAAGCCGAGATTCAAACTTACATAAGCTTTCAGAAGAAATTCAAGAACGCAGCAGCGAGACAACTTAAATCCCTTGCAAGAACGCAACCAAAGAAGAAATCTGCAGTTATCAAACAATCCGGTGATCTCGATCAACATTCTACTATGGTGTCCAACATCCTAAGTCAATCAAACGCATCATCAATCTCTATTTTCAAGTCACTCTTGCAGTTTCTTTCTTCTCCCGGTGAGAACCAGAAGAAGAATGGTGAAAATAACTTTACACAAGCCATTCATAGCCTCAAAGCAATGGTTTTGGGTTCTTATCCCATTTGGGAACAAATATCAACAAGTATGCTCGGGGAATTAGCTGTGCTTAATTTTAGCCTTGAAGCAATTAAGGATGAGTTAAGTTACTTATCAAGACGCCTTATCCAACACAGAGCGTCTCTCTTGAACATTGTGACTCCTTAACAAAGAAATTAAAGTCTGTATATTTTGTGTAAAATGTAAATCCAGGTTTTGTAGAGATAAAATTATTTTAGAAAAGGAGTTATTCGCATCTTTGACTACTGTCTAATTAAATGAAATAACCAAAAAACAAAAGATGGAGCATGTGTATATATTCCTAAGCCTATGTGGAGCATCATCACCATCAATTCATCATCATCGCTCAGTTAAGACATCACATGCTGAACAAACTTACCAAACTTGAGTATTATTGTCTTCTAGCTTCGTGTCGCTCACGTCACGTGCTTGTCGTGCGAAATTATCTTTACCATTGGGTTTTTATTATTTTTATGTTTTATTTTGAGCAAGAGGTTTTTATTAATTATCAATTTTTATACTGTATGACATGTTATTATTGGTGTACGATGATGGTCCACGAGAGCACACAACTCATAAACAATTATATGTTTCTTCCCCAATAATAAACAATTTAAATTAAAAGAAATTAGATGGAATTCGTTATTTATTGGTTCATTCTATGCCAACGAGAGCATACATTCCATCTTATATGGTTCACAGTTTAGAGAAATCTTGTGGAGTATAGATAGTGATTAATGGTTTTTTTTTTTTTGGGTCAAAAGTGATTAATGGTTTAAATCTAGTACAATGCATAAGAATGTTTTGATTTGTATGGTCCCAATCAGGAAATTTATTAGTATTCTGTATGAACTCATATTCTACTAAAAACGCAAAATTTAAGCAATGTCACATTTATCATGGTCTAAGACCATCTTAACTCGTAAACACACTCCCCATAATTTCCAAAAACCAATTAAATAACTATATTTAATTAAATATATTTTTTTTATCTTTATTTTATTAACGAACCAATAAAACACTGACAACTGTTGAACAACGTGTCTTAAGTGGCTTGTTTAAGCCACGTTTCTCTATCTCTCTCCTACTTTTCTTGACATTTATCGTTATTTTAATAATGAGTATATGCTTAAAAACATTTGCTGGAAATGCTCTAATATGTTCATGAATTCTGAAATCCGCCTTAACCATATCCTAATAACTATTTTGCGCTTTACTCCTCCTTGAACTCCGACCAATTTTTTTGGCTTTGACCACTACATTTTTCATTTTACCGAGTCCTTAAAATCGGCGGCCTCAATGAGATCTCTATGTATAGTAAGTATTATATAAAGGACGTAAAATTTAGGTACTATGTATACTTCATATGTACTTAGATTCACATAACTGAAACACATACAACATACCTATACATTCAGTGGATTTTCGTCTTCGCCATTTCACGATGGTACACATCATGATCAAATTATCAATCCACTTTTCTAGTTGATTTTTTTTATTACTTGTTTATACTAACATTTTTGTTTTTTGAGTGTATTAGGAAACCACATTACGTATTTGGATCTTGATAAGTTTCTTATATTTTGTTCTCGTAAATGGTCAAAATTACAATGTACTCAATTTTGGTGCTAAAGGAGATGGTCAAACTGATGATTCAAAGGTAAACTATATATGTTTTAGCTTTTTTTTTTCAATCCAAAATATATAGCTTTTAATTATGTTTTCTTAATGATTCTTATCAGAAATTAATCTTGACTAATTATCTTCTTTAAACAAATAGTTAAATGTTCTTAAAACCAATTATGTTCAAAGGTTTTTGTTCAAGCATGGAATGCGATATGTCGTGGAGACGGAGACATCAAAACACTTCTTATTCCCTCTGACAAAACATTTTTACTTCAACCTACAGTGTTCCAAGGTCCATGCAAATCTAGCTCTATAAAGGTTCAGGTACGTGGGCGATTAAATCTTTTTTTTTTTTTTGACAAAAATTTAAAAAAAAAATAGAAGTACAGTAAAAAAAAAATTTAAAAATCTTTTTATAGTTGGATGGAGTTATCGTCGCACCTAGCGACAAAGGATCATGGCCCAACCCCACATCTAAAATGTGGATCAAATTTTCATATGTGTATGGTTTAATCATCGTTGGTTCGGGAACGATTAACGGTCGTGGTTCATCTTTTTGGGAGGTGACAATTCGATATATCACAAATTTTATTCTTTTTTAAAATAAAAATTCATCGTAACAAATCATACAAGTGTTTTTCGATTTCAGCTAAAGTTGAAAGCTTCTCAACGACCAACAGTGAGTATTTCTACTAAAAACTATATATCCATTATTTGGAAGAAAAAAAACATTATTGATTACAATAGCCATATATTGTATTGCTATTTTTTTGTTTTTTTGTAGGCATTACATATTAGTAATTGCGATAACTTGAGGATAAACGGGATAACCTCAATTGATAGTGCAAAAAACCATTTATCAATCAACAAATGCAATACTGTTGCAATATCCAAGATAAATCTTTTTGCACCCGAGACAAGTCCCAATACTGATGGAATTGATATAAGTGATTCAACTAATATCAACATATTTGACTCTACAATTCAAACTGGTGCGTGCATTACTAATAATTTTGAAATCTTGTTAATACAAATGAAACAGTCATGCTTTTATGTACTTGTTATTTCTTTTGTGAAAAGAATAAATTATAATATTTTCAATAATTAAATTCTCAGGAGACGATTGCATAGCAATCAACAGTGGAACTTCCAATATCAACATCACAGGAATTAATTGTGGACCAGGTCATGGGATAAGGTAATTCATGATATTAGTTATACAAAAAAAATTCACATTATGAATAAAAAGTTTACTCACAAAAAAAAAAAAAAAAGGTTCAAAGTATTCACATATTTAATTATTATGGGACAACAGCGTAGGAAGTCTTGGAGCCGGTGGAGCAGAGGCTACGGTTAGTAATGTACAAGTGAGTCACTGCACTTTCAACCAGACGGCTAATGGAGCTAGAATCAAGACATGGCTGGTATATACTATTTATTTTTATATACTAATTGTTACCTCTTATAATTAGACTAATACTAATCATTCAGTTATATGTATATATATATATATATATATATATATCTATTAATGTAATTTTGATATTTAGGGTGGACAAGGATATGCAAGAAACATAAGTTTTACCGATATTACACTCATTAACACAAAAAATCCGATTATAATAGACCAACAATACATTGATAAAAGACATCTTGCTGCAGAGGTAAAGATCTTTTTAGTACATAATGAATAAAATTATATATATCTTATTTGTCTGCATAATTGCAATTGTGAAAATATATATGTATTTTTATGTCTATTAGGAATCAGCGGTGGCGATTAGCAATGTAAAGTATGTCGGCTTTCGCGGAACAACATCGAATAAAAATGCTATAACGCTTAAGTGTAGTGAAACCACACATTGTAGAGACGTCGTTATGGATGGCATTGATATAACCTTGGCGGATGGAGGAAAACCTAAAGTTGATTGTCAAAACGTTGATGGAAAGTCTAGTGATATTGATCTGATGCGGGACTGCTTTAAACATAGCACTAGTTTTAACTAAGGATGTCCATTAGAAAACGAAGGCATAGGGAGCCAAAAAAGATGCAACGCAACTAGGAATCGAAAGAGAGCAGGGTGAAATTAGAACATGTAATTGCAATCTTTCTCAATCTATGACGTCTCTCTGTGTTTCAATCTTTTTCAATCTATATGATATATTTATCGACAGTGTTTTGGGATTCAAAGTTTCCTTTTCTTACACTTGTCTGTTATTTCCCTTCATTTACCTCAATTGGGATTCAAGTTTTTTTCTTTTTCTTTTTTCCTTACTCCTCTATGTTTTTTTACTTGTTGTGATGATTATTACTTACGTTTGTCTGTTTAAAAATCAATAAATACTTGTATTTTATTGTAGCCTTTTTTTGTCTTTATAGAAGGGAAATTGAAAAAAAAAAATCGCAATTTGTTACCTGAAAGATTCTTACGCAATTTTGTTTTTGTTAAAGCATATGTAACTCAAGCCAAAGAAGACAAGTCTTAGCTTAGTTCTTTGAAGCCGGACACATTTAGTTTAGATCTCTTTTAACCAAAATTATATTTTGCCCTGACACAAAAAAAAAACAGTTGGTATGGAAAAGAAACGAACAAGAAACTGATTTTAAAATATAAGTTTGCAAGACAAAAGTTGTATAGATGCATAAGAAGAAGACAAAGAGGAACATGAGTCACTGTCACTGACCATAAGCGATGATATTTTTCATGTGTTAAAAACAAACAGATCATAATAGTGACCCATGTTCTTCTCACATGTTCCCACATTGTTGACCCGAGGATTTCTCTGTTCTTGAGCTTCTCTGCAATATATATAGAAACCTTCAAGAAGAACCCTAATCGACCATCTCAATTTCTCAATCCAATTTAGAGTTCTGAAAAGAAACAAAACTTATGGAAGGTTTAGATTCGCTCTTCATGTCTGATCAAACTACACACCAACCAGTTCGATCTGTGAGTCTTCCTTCAAGAATCCATCCACTCTCTGTTAAACTCAGAGCAGCCTTGAACCGACTCAGCATCTGGCGTAGATCTTCGTCCTCAATCTCCGTATCCCCTTATTTTGGGTACGAGACGCTTCTCGTTGGACTCGTGAACCTCGCGGAGTTCTACGGTTGCGTGCATGAGCTACTTGAGTCCTCTTACGTGAAACACACTCTTCTTCATCGCCAGGAAGGGAAACTTCTAGCGGATTCGTTAGATGGGTCTGTTGTGTTGCTCGACGTGTGTGAGTCCACAAGGGAGGTGATTGTCGTGATGAGAGAACACGTTGCGAATCTCAAATCTGCTCTTCGTCGGAAAGGTAGCGTAGTAGACAAGGAGGCTAAAACATACGTTAACTTCCAGAAGAAGGCAAAGAAACAAATCTCTAAACACATCAATGCACTTAAGAAAATGGAAACCAAAGACATTTCCACCAACATATATCAAGATTCAGCGATAGCATCCACGAGTGTTCTGAGAGAGACAATTGATATCACTGTCTCGATTTTCAGACATCTTTTGTTGTTCCTATCAGCAATACCGCCGGCAAAGAAAACCAGGAACACCGTAGGGTTTTTGTCGATTCCTTTTGTATCTTCGTCGTTGTTAGATAAATCTCTGGATATGAGAAAGGAAATGAAGAATCTCGATGATGTCTTCCTGGGTTCTTTTGGTTTTGAAGTCGAGCCAATGCAGAACGAGAAAATGAGGAGAGATGTTGTTGAAGATGGTTTTCGTGATCTGGAGGCAGAACTGGACTCTGTTTCCAAGTGTTTGGTTAAGAATAGGGTTTTGTTCTTAAACATCCTCAGTAACTGTTGAGACTGAGCTTTTTTATCAGCAGATGTACAAGTTTTTTCCTCAAATTGTCGTTAAATAAAAGTGAAAAGTAAGAACTAGGAAACCAGAATCTCAGTTTTGTATAGCCGTAAACCGGCTGCTTTGTCTAAGAAAAAAGAAACGATTTTGGTAAAACCTCCCATCTGTACATTGTAGATTACTCGAATTTGGATTTGTGTCTATGTAAACAGGATGTCACGATCTGAGAACACCAAAGAGCATCTACTTCAAATACCAAATTCATTATGTAACTGTGACACAGGAGGAGCCATCCTTTAATTAAAAGGAGCATCCTTTAATTTCGGTGGCACAAACAGTTCGACCTTAACAGTTAGTTTCCTTCCTCCCAGTTCACTTCCATTAAGTTCCATCACCTTCTCATCAGTATCAGCGTCCTCTCCGATAATAACAATAGAAGCATGGCTGTTATATATAAATAAAAAAGGAAAAGGTTTGATTTCGTTTTTTTGAGGTAGCATCAGTTAAACATGTTCCCAAGTAGCTGGTTAATGTCACAAAGAAGCCACAAACCTGTCGACAACATTGGTTTCAGGGTTTGTGTCAAGAAAGACTCTACCGATTACTCCACATGACTTGAAATGATTGATCAACGACTCCTTGATCTCATCCGCAGGGAGCGAAGTGTCGAACCCCTCAACGTCAGCATACCAACTACAACAATTCTCAATATTATTATCAACACATGGTGAAGAACACATCTTACATGAACAAATCTCGAAATTAAACAAAGCATCAATTTTACCAGAATCGTGGTTTCAGATAATAGGCTCTTATTTCAGGATCATCCAAAATTCGCCATCCCTAAAGTACAAAATATATAATCAGATGTATTGTCTTACATAGGCAGAATTAAAAAATACCATTAATCGAGGAACAACAGAGAGGCATAAGGAGAAGAATATTACTCCGACGACGGGAGGATTCTGACGACCGGAGATGGAAAGATCCTGACGACCGAAGACGGAACCGTACATGTTCTGGAGAGGATGAGAAGAAGCAATAACCCTAGGGTATGATACTCAGTTTTAGGGATTTCAGAGGACGAGGACGAAGCTATTTATTTCTTTGCTTAATGCTTATTTCGGTTCTATAGTTTTGGGCCAAACATGTTTTCATAGTTGGGCTTACAGAATACATGGCCTGTTAACACACAAAAAAAAAGTTATAAAAATATATATATATATATATATATGCTGAGCTTTTGTCTCGAGAGAATGAGAGCATCGATTGATTCTCTATTCTCTGTGTGCAGTACACGTGGTCCGAGTCCGATACTTGTTTTTTTCTCTTATTATTCATGTTAGAAACAAACTCAGATTAGTAACCCATGTTCCCACATTGTTTACCCGAGGATTCCCCTGCAGTTTATATATAAATGCTCA
The DNA here is from genome assembly GCF_000375325.1 of Capsella rubella. Taxonomy (NCBI): domain Eukaryota; kingdom Viridiplantae; phylum Streptophyta; class Magnoliopsida; order Brassicales; family Brassicaceae; genus Capsella; species Capsella rubella. The sequence continues at coordinate 1,733,661 of NW_006238917.1, read as the reverse complement.
AGAAGAACCTTAATAGAGCATCTTAATCCAATTTAAAGTTCTGACAAACAAAACCTATGGAAGGTTTATTTCGTTCTTCATGACTGATCACACTATACACCACCCAGTTCGATCTGTGAGTCTTCCTTTAAAACCCATCCACTCTCTGTCTCTCTGTTAAATTCAGAGCAGCCTTGAACCGGCTCAGCATCTGGCGGGGATCTTCTTCTTCAGTCTCTGTTTCCTCTGTTTCTTAATCACCAGGAAGGGAAACTCTTAGCAGATTCTTTAGATAGGTCTGTTGTATTGTTCGACGTGTGTGAGTCCACAAGGGAGGTGATTGTCGTGATGAGAGAACACGTTGCGAATCTCAAATCTTGCCTTCGTAGGAAAGGTAGCGTAGTAGAGAAGGAGGTTAAAACATACATTACCTTCCACAAGAAGGCAAAGAAACAAATCTCTAAACAGGTCAACGCACTAAAGAAAATGGAAACTAAAGAGACAAATATTTTGTTATGCACCTTGAGAAGACCACCATGGGTTTTTTTGTCTATTCCTTTTGTATCTTCATCATTATCAGATAAATCTCTGGATTCTATAAAGGAAATGAATAGTCTTGCTGATGTCTTTATGGGTTCTACTGTGGATTCAAGAAGAAACTTTTTCGAAGCCGAGACAATGCAGAACGAGAAGATGAGGAGAGATGTTGTTGAAGATGGCTGTCTTTATCTAGAGGCAGAACTGGACTCTGTTTCCAAGTGTTTAGTTAAGAACAGGATTTTGTTCCTTAAAATCCTCAGTAACTGTTGAGCATTTTTTCCTCATATTGTCTTTGTTTGCAAAAAAAAGTAAAAGTGAAAAGTAAGAAGTAAAAGAAACCAGAATCTCAGTTTTGCACAACTTATTAATACTAATACAGCAAAAGAGTATTCCACCAACGCTCCCCTTTTTTGGGCTTAGGACCTTCTCTTCGGCTTAGAGTCTTTGTCTAGGTTTTGAAGAGATCTTTTGGAAAGAAACACGCTCCCTGCAGCCGCATTCCACTGTTTTTCACTTGTTTTCACTAGTTTTTGTCCGAATCCACAAGAACTTGAGTGTTTTTCGTACCTAGGGTTCTTCATTCTGGGTTCTCACTCTCTTTTCAAAGTAGTGTCACTCACCTCTTCGCTGCTGTTTCGCTTCTGGGGTTTCAGCTTTACTTGTCGGTGTGTGGGTGTCTCTTTCGAGTTCGTTTGCGCAAGTTTCAAGCCTCTGTTTGGCCTGGTTTTTAGCCATGTCGTCGGCTATGGACAAGGCTCTTATGGCTATGTCTTTGGAAGAAGAAGAGGAGGATCTACCGTTTCAAATGCCGGATCTGCCAGAGTTTTTGTCTGTCGAGAGAAATGTTATCAGTCTCATAGGTCGTACTCTGAACCCGGACTGCCAGAAAATGAAGAATCTCATTCGTGATATGCCAAGGAAATGGCAAAAGCCGGGAAGAATGAGGGGAGTTGCTCTCTCGAAGGAAAAATTCCAGTTCATTTTCGACTCTGAACACGACCTGAAGGAAGTGTTAGACAAAGGACCTCACACCTATAATGAATGGTCCTTGGCTGTTGATCGTTGGTATGAGAATCCGCCCCTAAACTACCTGCAAACCATCCCTATTTGGGTCCAGATCTCGAATCTACCTGTTAACTACTACACGTCAAAGGCTATAACGGCTCTGGGAGAGCTGCTTGGTGAGGTTAAAGAAGTCGCCTTTGACCCAAATGCCCCCCAGGTGGATGGGTATGTGCGGGTTAAAATTTTATTCGATGTTTCTAGACCACTCCGACGATCAAAGGTCCTGGCGCTGCCAAAGGGAGGATCAACAACTATCCGCTTCCAATATGAAAAAATACAAAAGAGGTGCTATGAGTGCCAAAGGTTAACACATGAGAAAGATTTCTGCCCGATACTGGTTAAGAGAAGACAAGAGGTAGCTGAGGCTAGAAGAGCGGGAGTTTCAACTTTAAAAGGCAGCAAGGAACCTTTCTTAAAGGAATCAGACCCTTTGTTTGGGGTTCTGAGGGAGAACCAAGTGGGTATCGATCCTATGACAGGAAGACAGAGGATAGCTGAGGAGGTATTGGAAGGTATGAGGCAATACCTAAAAGCCAATACCAATGAAGATCTGCAGATCAAAGTAGAAAGGGTTAAAAAATCGGTTGGAGAAGTCGAAAAGGATCCTTTAGCTCAGAAGTCCATTCTGAGGTTAGAAAGTCCTCCCATCATCCATCAAGATGTAAACAAGAACAAAGGCCTAGTCTTTGGTTATGAGAGCTCGACCTCGTCTATGATACAGAGGATTCCTGTCACCAATGCCATGGCAGTGGAGAGGAAGTTCAGGTCTAGGCCTGTGAACCCTGATCTTTCTATCCGGATGGAGGCTGAGGATTCTTCTTCTTCTGACCTGCCAGGTTCCTTTCTAGCTTTGTCCCAGCCTTTTCAGGATGGTGCAACGGTTTTTAGGCCCGGCTCCTTTGCAGCAGGGTCTTCCGGCACTATCCTCAAAAAGCCCAAAGCTAGACGTCGGCCCCAGAGGAATGCAAGGAAACCCAAGCCAAAGCTTCCAAACATTGCTGAGGGAGATATTGAAATCCAAAAGGGTCTAGAACAAGGAGTTAAAGAGAAGAGAAAAGCAGATGAGGAGGGTATAAGCACTGCAAAATCCACAAAGCTTAACCCCAGAGAGGTAATCCCAAATGAGGGATTGCCCAACCAGCAATGAGCATTCTGAGCTGGAATTGCCAGGGATTGGGACGGTCTCAAGATCTGGCTTTTCCCCGTCTCAAGGAACTCCGTAAAAAGTACTTCCCTGAGATGTTGTTTCTGATGGAGACTATGCACAGTAGAGATGTTCTAGTGGATTTGCAAGGTTTTTTAGGGTATGATAGAGTATATACGATCCAGCCTGTTGGGAGGTGTGGTGGTTTAGCAGTTTTTTGGAAAGGAAGTGTAAATATTGACTTTATCTTTGCGGATAAGAATATGATTGATATGCAAGTGCAGTTTGGGGCAGCAAATTTCTATCTATCTTGCATTTATGGCGATCCAGACTTCAAAAAAAGACAAGTGGTGTGGGAAAGAATTAGTAGGATTGGCATTGTGAGAAAGGAAAGATGGTTGATGGTTGGGGACTTTAATGATATATGCCATAATGGTGAGAAGATAGGGGGCCCTAGACGATGTGACTCTCTGTTCAAGCCTTTCAATGAAATGCTTAATGCATGTCAGATGATGGAGCTCCCAAGTAATGGTAATAGCTTCACCTGGGCAGGTAGAAGGTATGACCTTTGGATCCAGAGTAGGCTGGACAGGGCTTTTGGGAACAAAGATTGGAATAATGCCTTCCCTGCCTCCAACCAGCTTTTCTTAGAGATGAGGGGCTCTGATCATAGACCTGTTTTGGTCACCCTCATTGCTTCTCAGGACCAGTACAAAGGCCTTTTTAGGTTTGATAGTAGGTTTCTCAACAAGCCGAGAGTGAAAGAGACCATTTCCAGGGCTTGGGGATCCAGAGAAGCAGATTTGAGAAATCCTGTTGCAAACAAGTTAAGAGTGTGTAGGAGAGCTTTGAGTTTGTGGAAGAGAGAGAATAACTTGAATTCTCAAGGTGCTATAAGAAAGATAGAGCTGGATTTGGAACAGCTGCAGTCGTCTCTAAACCCAAATTTCTACAAAGTGGTGCACATGAAAAGGGATCTAGCAAAAGCTTACAGAGAGGAGGAGATATATTGGAGGCAGAAAAGTCACCAAAAGTGGATGCATTGTGGTGACCGCAATTCTAGGTTCTTCCATGCTTCGGTCAAAGAGTCAAGGTCAAGGAATGGGATTGAAAAATTGGTGGATGTCAATGGTAATGAACAATTTACAGAAGGGGCTAAAAGTGAAGTGGCTTGTGCTTATTTCCAGAACCTGTTCAAATCATCTAATCCAACCAGTTTTGATGATTGGTTTAGTGACTTTCAACCAAGAGTCTCAGCTGAGATGAATAACAACTTGATGCAAAGGGTTTCAAGGGAAGAAATAAAAGAGGCTTTGTTCTCGATTGACCCGTCTAGTGCTCCTGGTGCTGATGGAATGTCGGGGCTTTTCTTTCAACAATACTGGGATGTGGTGGGTGAGCAAGTAGTAGCGGAAGTCCAGAACTTCTTCCCTAATGGAGTTCTCCCCCATGAGTGGAATTACACTCACCTCTGCCTCATCCCCAAGATCCCCCACCCTACATCAATGCCTGATCTTCGGCCAATCAGTCTGTGTTCCGTGCTGTATAAGGTCATCTCTAAAGTTTTGGTGAGAAGGATGAAGCCCTTCCTACCTCACATAGTCTCTGATACGCCATCGGCCTTTGTTGAGGATAGATTAATTTCTGACAACATCCTGATAGCACATGAACTCATACACGCCCTTAACACCAAAGAGGCTTTTGCAAAACAGTTTATGGCCGTGAAATCAGATATGTCCAAGGCCTATGATAGAGTGGAATGGGCATATCTGAGATCTCTGTTGGGGGCCTTGGGTTTCCACCAGATTTGGATTGAGTGGATAATGAAGTGTGTCTCAACTGTTACTTATTCTGTCCTAATCAATGGGAAAGCATCTGGGATGATCATACCAGAGAGAGGTTTGCGACAAGGAGACCCCCTTTCTCCCTCCCTTTTTGTATTGTGCACTGAAGGCTTAACTCATTTGTTAAACAAAGCACAAATTGAGCAGAAGATAACAGGATTCCAGTTTGCAGCAACAGGACCCGTGATTCACCACTTGCTGTTCGCAGATGACAGCTTGTTTCTGTGCAAAGCAAACAAGGAAGAAGCTGAATCTTTGCAGGAGATTCTAACAGCCTATGGAGCAGCCACAGGGCAGGTCATAAATGTCAACAAATCCTCCATATCTTTTGGCAAAAAGGTTCCTAATCTGATAAAGGAGGAAGTTCAAGGAGTTATAGGTATCTTTAACCATGGAGGGGCAGGTTCTTATCTAGGGCTACCAGAATGCTTTAGTGGCTCCAAAATTGATCTCCTTAACTACCTCAAAGACAGAGTCCAGAACAAGCTCTCAGGATGGTACTCTAGAACCTTATCCCAGGGAGGAAAAGAGGTTATGCTAAAATCAGTGGCCCTAGCTATGCCTGTCTTTGCCATGTCTTGCTTTAAACTCCCAAAAAAGACATGTGCAAACTTGGCAAGTGCTATGGCTGATTTCTGGTGGAATTCTCAGGAGCTTGCTAGGAAAATCCATTGGAGAAGTTGGGAAAGGTTATGATTACCAAAACACCAAGGTGGAATGGGGTTTAGAGATATCCCTGGTTTTAATCAAGCTCTATTAGCTAAGCAAGCTTGGAGGCTGTTTCAGGAACCAGAGTGCCTTTTCTCTCGGATTATGAAGAGTAGATACTTCTTAGACCATCATTTTTCTGCTGCCAGCATAGGTAACAGACCCTCTTATGGTTGGAGAAGTATTCTATGGGGAAGAGAGCTACTTGGACAAGGCCTGGTGAAACGAGTGGGTAATGGGGCCAGTTTAAGAGTCTGGAATGATCTCTGGGTGGAGGACAATGGTATGAGAGCTCCCTTTATCAAAAACCCGATCATTGACATCAGTCTTAGAGTGGCTGACCTTATTGATGTGGGTAGAAAAGATTGGAAGATCGACAAGCTTGATGAGCTGTTTTACCCAGAAGACGTGGAGAGGATCATGAAGAATAGACCTGTGGTGTCTATGGAAGATTTCTTTACTTGGAAACACAACAAGAGTGGTGATTATTCGGTCAAGTCGGGTTATTGGCTAGCCTTTCAAATAAATAAGGCTCCTCTTATTGAAGAGGCAGTGACATTACCTTCTACCAATGAACTCAAAGAAAAGATTTGGAAACTTCAAACAGAACCGAAGATAAAGATATTCCTGTGGAAGTTGCTTTGTGGTGCCATTCCTGCTGGAGACCGTCTAGCCAGTAGGGGTTTAAAAGTTGAAGGCAGGTGCCAGGTCTGTGGGACACAGGGGGAGTCCATTTGCCACGTTTTGTTCTCCTGCTCGCTAACTAGACAGATATGGGCGCTCTCAAATTACCCAGCACCCATTTTTGGGATTGAATTAGACTCGGTTTTCTCCCATATCAGTCATTTTCTGGCAAACAAAGACAACGTAGATTGGCCATGGGAGATCAGGAAGAGTTTCCCATGGGTTCTTTGGAGGATTTGGAAGAATAGAAACAAGCTAGTTTTCGAAGGAACCAGTTTCTCGCCTCTTGATACGGCTAGGAAAATAAAGGAAGATGTTGAGGTGTGGTTTGCAGCACAGGAGAGTGACTATAGTCCCTCTACTAGGGAGTCACAAGAAATGGCGACCGATCCCAGAGTAAATCCCGTAGGTGCATCAACGAACTGGAATCCCCCCAAACACGGGTGGTTAAAATGCAACATAGGAACGGCCTGGTCGAGAGGAAAGCGTTTGGCTGGGGGTGCTTGGGTGGTGAGGGATGAATGGGGAGTCGTGTTACTACACAGCAGAAGAGCTTTCTCCAATATCCTCTCAAAACAAGAAGCTAGCTTGATTTGTCTTTTATGGGCTGTGGAAAGTATGATGAGCCATAAACTTCAAAATCTGGTTTTTGCAGTCGAGGATGTTGTATTGGTAGCAGCGGTGGCGAGACCAAAAGCGTGGCCCTCTTTCAGATTCCAATCTACTCAACTGTTATCGGTTCTAGGGGAGATAAGGATGTGGAAACTTGTTAGTGAAGTAGTGACAGCAAACAGAGGAGCTCATCTCATTGCAAAGTCGGTTATAGAAGACTCCCGTCTGAACTCATATGTAGCGGGAAGTCATCCTTCTTGGTTATCAGGCTTATTCTGCAGTGAGAGAGTTCTATCCTCTGTGTGAGTGTTGTTTTTTTGTTATTTGGGGCTCAAGGGAGCGATTGGTTTTTTGGTCAGGACCTCGGATAATCCGATGGGTCTTTTTAAGGGTTTGACCTTGGTCTGTAACTTTTTGTTATTATGTACAGTGGTATGACTTCCCTCAAGTCAAGTTGTAACCCTCTTATCTATATCAATACTAATCCAGTTGACAAAAAAAATTAATACTAATACAGTAGTTTTCTTTTTCAATTATTGAAGCGCAAATAGTGTGACGCATCTCCCTCACTTGAAAGCATGAGGAGGATATAATAATTTCGAAATGAGTCTATGGACTAAGTGGTCCTCAACCTAAAGTCTCTGTCTTGAGTTACTGATTGACTTTAGCCTACTAAGTTGAGATTCTAAATCTGACAAAATGTAAAATTTGAGTCCGACGGGGCTACCTAATGAAAGAGGTCAAACCAAGGTTTGCTTTCGTTTTTTTGAGCTAGCATCAGTTAAACATGTTCCCAAGTAGCTGGTTAGTGACACAAAAAGAAGCCACAAACCTGTCGACAACATTGGTTTCAGGGTTTGTGTCAAGAAAGACTCTACCGATTACTCCACATGACTTGAAATGATTGATCAACGACTCCTTGATCTCATCCGCCGGAAGCGAAGTGTCGAATCCCTCAACGTCAGCATACCAACTACAACAATTCTCAATATATTATATATCAACACATGATGAAGAACACATCTTTATAAACAAATCTCAAAATCAAACAAAACATCATTATTACCAACGTCGTAGTGGTTTCGAAAAAAGGGCTCTTACTTCAGGATTATCCAACAGTCCCCCTCCCTAAAGTAAAAGTGTACAACAGATTTAATCAGACAATCAGGCAGAAAAAAAAACCATTAATAGAGAAACAGAGAGGCATAACTGGGGCACTAGTCGCCCAAAAACCCTAATTCTCTCCCACCTCTCTCCTCTCGTCTCACAACAACAGCCGCCGCGTTTTTTTGTGGCCAACGTCCGGTGGCTTTATAGCCCCGGCGTTGTGCTTTTTCTTTGATCTAAAGTATTTCTTCTTCTTGTATCAGTTCTTGTACTGCCATTTTTTGTCCTCTTTTGCTGTTTTCTTTGGACTCCCCTCTTCCCCTGAAGATCTAGATTTGGACCGTTTCGATGCTCGTGGGTTTTATCCGAGAGGTTTCTTTGTTTGGGTATTTGTGATTAAGTCCTTGTTCAGCAATTGATTTCAATCTCATCAAGGTCAAGCATGTTTGGTTTATCCTCTGTTTGCTTGGTGGTGGCCTTAGTAGTTGTTCTGTTTTATGGAATTTTATTTGTGAGTTAGGTGGGTAAATTTTTGATCTTTATCATCAATTCTGTTCTCTATGCGAGTTGGTGCTGGTTTGTTGCGTGTTCCGGCTACTTATGTGGCAACGACCTCCGTTATAATCCTATAGATTAATTTTCCCCTTCCTTTTGTGTCTTAGTTTGGTTGAGGAGTGAAGCCTTAGTTTCATGATTAGGGTTGGCATTTTTGGCTCCTAACGCTGCCTTTCAGTCATCTTACCTTCTTGTCACTAATGGTGTGAGTTGGTGATGGTTTCGTGTTGTGGTTCTTCTCTCCGATGGTAGTTCTCTACAATGGCACCTACTAACTCCTTCTCTTTCCCTGGTTTGGGTTAAAGTATGAGTTCTAGACGTTGTGGGGGCTCGGTCTTCATTGCTTCTCTTGCGTTGGCGTAACCAGTTTTTAGTGTGTAGGTGACCTTGGCTGGGTCTACGAATGTCCGTGTGCAAGTAATGGTGGTCCTGTTTGAAGTTTTCCCCTCCGAATTTCAAGGTCTCTCCTTGTCCCGTCGCCTTCTCGTATCCCTTGGTTTTGGATTGGTAGTGATGGTAAGGATCTGTGCTTTGATCCTCTTGTTTTTTGAGTTCGTTTCTGCTGGGGTTGTGGTTTTGGTGAGTTCAATTTGGCTCCCTCTTAGGGCTTTCTCCTTCGAAGGCAATCTATAGTTGGGTCCTTTGCGAATCTCCTGTTTGTATCATTGGTGATCTGTCCAAACCGCCATCCAGCTCCAAATTGTTCTAAGGAAACTTTCTTCGGATTCTTCTGGTGAAGAGCTTCAGTTGTGTTGTTTGTGAGCTTTTTATTTGTCCTTCACTCTTTTCATTAAGGTTTCCTGCCATGTCTGTCCTTTTGGACCTTTGTTTCTGGAGGTTTTGCTTGTGCCTGCCAGTTTGTTTTCGGAAAAGAATATATTCTCTGCCGTGTTGTATCACTCATCCGTTTGTTATAATTGAATCATTCAGACGAAAAAAAAGAAAAAAAAAAAAAAAAGAGAAACAGAGAGGCATAATTAAGGAGAGGAAGTGTAAAACTATTTGATCTGCCATTTATTTTCAAATCCGTTTCTTAAACCATGTACTGCATACAATATAAATAATAAGGATATGGTAGGATTTATTGTTCAAGATCAATGATCACAAGTTAATTGTTTATAGAATAACATTTTCTAAAACACACAACTTTACTTTAGCCACCTCGATCTTTCTCGTAGCTAGATCTTATCCAATTGATAATTGGTGTAAGATTCGTTTTTAGCAAAAGATCACTGACGTGGATCATTGACAATTATGCGGACCCTAAAAATATCCTTTAGCTACTGCATTAAGAATGTTTGTTTTAAAAACTTTCTTTTTTATTAACAGGAACATTATCATAAATAACGTGATGGAACCTGCAATAATTGGTGCCATTAAATATATACTAAGGTTTTTTATACAATTATACGTGTACTTGGGGTGCAGGGGATGACAATATACGATGAGGCTAGCTAGTAGCTAATCAATCATATTATTTTATTTTTCATGTGAATACGTTGTGATATGAATCTACGAAGTAAGAACTAATCATATCCTTCATACATTTATACACGTGTACGTATTAATGCATAATTCAACAATAACGAGTTAGTATTCAGACTCAGAGTAATTAATTATTTAGTGAGTAACCAATTATTACAAGTTTGCCGTGTGACGGTGTGAGTTAACCAGATACAAAAACTCCGTAATATCTAGAAAGCAAAATCAACTCCAAAGCTCGTGCACTTCTCTTATACGTGGCGTACTGTGAGCCATGCAGAGGCCACTACAAATAATAAACATTTTTTTGATCTGTTTTTGTTTTGTCAACCATTATTTTTGTTTTCTTGTAAATGAAAAAATATTTTCAGGAATAAGCAACCTACATACGAGAGCTGATTGGATGATAGAAAGGCGTATATATATATATATATTTTTAACGTATATATATCGTTGAGGAAGATCTGGATCTCGTTAGCTACCGAGACCATTTTAATTTTTAACACCGTCGATGTTTTTCATATTTTAGCAAACTCGAAAGGTCAATTGATAATGTGGCAAAACCGGAGGCAATACAAACGATGACTCATCAGGCTTATCTCTGTGGCCAAATAATTTGACCAATATAATAGCTCGACAGCTCAGAAAGTCTCAGATTTGCCAGTAATAATCGGACCAATCAAATTTAAAATTTCAATTATTGTTCAAGTTTTGTTGGTTGATACGCAAAACCCTATGCTATATAGATACATACATGGGTAGAGCAAGTTGAATAAAGCAGATCGATCAGAAAAGAAAAAAACTGAGCTCAAAACACCTTTGTTATAAAAAAAAAGAAGCAAAAGTACAAAAGCATATTAAAAAGAAAATGTCGAATATGATCGTCAAGAATCAACTAAGATCTATAAGCTTACCTTCAAGATCGCATCCAAGCACGACTGGGATCGAGGAAGCTCTTCACAAGGTTAAAAAGATTAACACCACGACCGATTCGTCGGAATCAATCTTGATGAGCTTGGCGGGTTTGGAGGAGCTCTACAATTGTACGGATGAGTTTCTGAAAATGGGCTTAACGCAAAGGGTTATGTCGTCGTCTGATGGATCCGAGTTTATGGAGGAGATGCTTGATGGTTCGTTGAGGCTAATGGATATATGCAGCGTCTCGAGGGATCTCATGGTGGAGACTCACGAGCATGTTCGTGATGTTCAATCATGTGTAAGGAGAAAGAAAGTAGCCGGAGGAGGAGACCAACTCGATGTCTCCGTCTCGGGATATGTTGTATTTAGAAAAAACATGAGAGGAAGCTTCTTGGATCCTTGAAGAACATTGATGGAAGATTAAGTTTATCGTCATCACTAAATAACGGTGAGCAAGATGAACATCTTGTCGCGGTTATGGATGCGATGAGAGGAGTAGTTTCCGTTAGCGTCTCGGTGTTGAGGTCGTTCTTGGAGTTCTTGTCGGGACGACAAAGTAACATCAAGAGCAAGTTGGCTTCGGTACTGAAGAAAAAGAAGGTTCATCACGATGAGGGGACCAAGAACGAGTTGGAGAGTTTGGATTCCGCAATATGCTGCTCTCGTGATGATCTTCAAAAGAAGCTTGAGGATGTTGATATGAGCATTGATAAGTTCGAGAAGAATCTAGAAGGGTTATTTCGAAGGTTGATAAGAACAAGAGCCTAGCTCGCTTCTCAACATAATCTCTCATTAGATGTTAAATTACGCATGTAATGTAACCTTAGGCAGTCGACTTTAAAGAATTTGCCGGAGGGATACATTATTCACACGCACATAGGATTTTGTACACTAGACTAATTGATACATGTAAAGATAAATATATAGAACAAAATACAATATTGCATTGATAAATACAAGCGTTAGTGTGACAACTGTTATGGAGCCATGCATCTAAAACCAACAGTTCAAATTGACTGAATCGATGGCAATCTTTTCTTACAATTTTTTTTTTTTTTTAATTTGGACTCAAACATAACAAACCTTAATTATTCGTGTGTATCTCTTTTAGTATGAACGTCTACGGAAGATACAACAATTATATGAAATTCGTTAATCTTACGCTATCAGATGAGATGTCCTGGTAGACTATACAAGAACATCTCAAAATGTAAAATTACATATAGCCTAAATATATATATCCACTACCAAAATCTTACAGAGATTTTTATATAAAAATAAAAAACTTAAAACCAAAAATTCATGATACTATCAGTCTATCACATTATAGCACTTGCGTTCCGGTTTAGCTAAATTATAAATTGATGATTGTCCGGTTCTCAATTTCCGGTTCATATCGTATGAAGAAACCAAGTGTATTCCTCTTCCGTATCTCCAGGGGTAGTTTTGTCAAAATAAAATTTGAATGAAATACGACGGACGCAACCTTTCAAAGAAAAGGCGTGAGAGATATCTAAACGAACGAACACATATAAAAAAAATAACGGTCATAACCGCCGTGATCACATAAACTATATAATGACCAATTCAATAAACTCAAAAGTCGTATTACTCTAAACAAGAAAAATCATGAGTAACGCCGACGAGAGAAAGCTTACGACTGAGGAAGAAATAAACGAGAGCTCTGACGACGACAGTGGCTATCTTTGTACCGATGAGAAAGGAGATTTCCGCCAAATTGTTCTGGGACTTCCCGCACTGAGTCTCGCTGAAAGCTTTCTCGCGGATGAAACCACCCGTAATAAAGCCAAAGTTGCGGCAACACTTATTGTTACTGCCGCTGAAGAAGCGGTCGGGAAGACAGATCAACCTTTGGCAGGAACTGGTAGCACTGTTGGGGCTCCCGACAATAAGATCAAAGTTGGACGACCTCGTGTCTTGTTGGAAGCTCTTGCTGCAGGTTCCGGGTCTACAACTGTCGGTTCCACCGAGGACGAAGAGCCTATTAAAAAGGCCAAAAGAAAAGGGGCGGCGCTATTAACCAATCCGCCAATAGGGCCGCCGAAGTGTAACATTTGTCAGAAACCTTTCAGTTCCTGGAAGGCTGTCTTTGGACACTTAAGGCAGCACAAGAATCGTGGATATTTAGGTTTTCTTCCACCACCAACATTTGATGCGGCTGAGGAAAGATCAGGTGGGACGGTTGCTGCTTCTTCTGATGGTGGAGCGTCGGGTTTAGGCACCGGAGGGTTAGGGATTGATCTCAATGTTAGTCCAATTGAGGAGGATGAAGAAGCAGCTTTCACTCCAAAATTTGATCTCAATAGGTCACCACCACAAGATGACGAAGAACAGGGTGACAAAGCCGAGTAGACACATTGAGAGACCTAAAAGGCCAAAACATTCGAATCATCATTTTTTCTCGTTTAATTTCAATAATGTGCATGTGCGTATGCAAGCAAATATTCGTCTTCAGTAACATTGTTTTCTTCCGTGTGAAATTCTGAAATATTCAGTCTATGACCCTATTATTGTTCCATCGTAAAATTTATTATTTTCATTAATTCTGTTGTAATGGAATAAGGCCTTTATAGTATGCACAACATTAATAGAGTGAAAGTTTTTTTTTTTATATCATGTAAATTGTTTATTCTGTTTGATGAATAATAAAGTTAGAATATATGCGAAAATGGCTATTACAAACGTTAAAGCTACTGTGAAATATAAATAAGAAAAAATTTCTGTTTTAAACCAAAAAATATTATAATATACCTAATCTGCATCAACTTAGCTACATCGTGTGAAAATATTTTAAAATTCACTTAAAATTATTAAAACTAACAAAATTTTAATACTTTCTTTGAAAAATATAGATTTATACTTATTGTCACCAGTTAAGGTTGCTATACAAGTGGCAGTTACTGTTGTATTTTAACAAATGATTGTTAATAAATGAAATTACTATACAACAAATAAAGATCTATTTTGTAAAAAGTCCACTCCATGATTATCAAATCAAACAACACCAGTGAAAACTGACAAGAAAATCTACTCAAAATCCGTGCACCTCTCACACGTGTCGTTACAAGAGACGTCATGCAGAAGGCAATGTTATAGTCTGTGTTTTTAGAAGAATATATCTTTTTGTTTCTAAGGAATCGTAACTAGCAAACTACATAAGTTCATAAGAGAAAGATCTGGATCTCATTACATACCGAAACGCTTTTACGAACACGAAAGGTCAATTGATAATGTGGCGAAACCGGAGGCAACAGAGATTATGACTCATCAGGCTTGTCTCTGTGGCCAAATAATTTGACCAATATAATAGTCCGACAGCTCAATAGAGTCACAGATTTGCCAGTAAATAATAGGACCAATCAAATTTAAAAGATAAATTATTGTTAGATTGTTGTTGGTTGATGACGTTGCAGAACCCTATGCTATATATATGCATGTGTAAGACAAGTTGAATAGCAGATCCATCAAAGGAGAAAGCAAAACAAAACCTCAAAGCACCTATACAAAAAAAAAAAAAAAAACAAAGAAACATAAACAAAACAAAAAAGATGGCGAATGTGATCACTAAGAAACAATTAAGATCTACAAGTTTACCTTCAAGATCGCATCCAAGCACGAGTGCGATCGAAGAAACTCTTAATAGAATTAAAACAGTTAACACCACGACGGGGTCATCCGAATCGATCTTGATGGGATTGGCTGGTTTGGAGGAACTCTACAACTGTACGGAAGAGTTCCTGAAAATGGGTTCAACACAACGGGTTATGTCCTCTGCTGGGTCAGAGTTTATGGAGGAAATGCTTGATGGTTCGTTGAGGCTGATGGATATATGCAACGTCTCGAGGGAACTTATGGCGGAGACTCACGGGCATGTTCGTGGTGTTCACTCATGTGTTAGACGCAAGAAAGTAGTCGGAGGAGGAGATCAACTTATTGTCGCTGTCTCCGGCTATGTTGGACTTAGGAAAAACATGAGAAAACAAGCTAAAAAACTTCTCGGATCTTTGAAGAAAATCGATGGAACGTCAGATTCATGTGATAATGATCATGCAGATGAACATCTTGTGGCGGTTATAAGTGCAATGAGACAAGTGGTATCGGTAAGCGTAGTGGTGTTGAAGTCATTTTTGGAACTCTTGTCCGGACGACAAAGTAATATAAAGAGCAAGTTGGCTTCGGTACTAAAGAAGAAAAAAGAGCATCACGAGGCCAGCAAGAACGAGTTGGAGACATTGGATTCTGTAATCTGCGGAGATTCTTGCTCTCATGATGATCTACAAAAGAAGCTTGAGGAGGTTGAGATGAGCGTTGGTGGGTTCGAGAGAAATCTAGAAGGGTTGTTTCGAAGATTAATAAGAACACGAGCCTCGCTTCTCAACATAATCTCTCACTAGAAGAAGTTAATGTATGTAATGTAACCTTTGTGGGCATTCGATTTTAGAGAATTTGCCGGAGGAATGCATTATATAAGCATATTAAAGCTTTTGTCCACTAATTAATATACAGACAATGTAAAGAAAAATGTGTAAAGTAGAATCAACATTGCAGTTATATTATATTCATAAATGTTATGAAACAATCTAAAGACTCACGAATTAAAATGACTTAATTGGTTAGGAAATTTCATAAACTCGAATCATGACTTGATTACGAGAGTTGATTCATGACTTGATTCATCATGTAAAAGGATACGAGAGTTGACTTATCAGTATAAATTAATCACTGACGTAGAACGTGCATACAATTATCGCTGCTGAAATTTATGCATGCTAGTATTATAATATCAAGCAAAAGTATGTCAAACAGGCTAATCATATCTAGAAGATGTAGAAGTGAATCTGTATTTAAATTTTATGATGGAACTGTGATGTACTGAAACTTACAAAACTATGCCTCCTTTTTTTTTTCTTTTTTTTTTCTATGTCAAACAAGTCTATTATGATATTATCTCACGCCAATCATAGTTGTATCAAAAAAAATTCTTATTAACTAATGATGCATCTCCAATTTTTTAGGTCTTTTCATATTTTGTTGGGCCGAATTTTCTAATAGTCATGAACCCAATAATTTGGTCCAACCTCAAACATACATGTACAGTAACAATGACACTCCTTGATATGCTCTTCTCTAGCTTCATTTTTCATTTCCTTTTCCCACTTGAATATCTTTGATATATATATATATATATATATATATATAACCTTAAGATAATTCCCTCCATCAAATCAGTTATAAATTTATACATAATAAAAATGAATAAGTATAAATTTGTTATTAATCACTTCCACAAAATTTGCATTTTAAATTCTAGTAATTCTTTTTTAAAAATTCAAAAAATGCTTTTTACTGATGGTATCGACTTTATTTTCAAACTAGTCAATACGTTAGTCCGTAAAGCGAAAAGATCCCAAACTCGAAAAACCAAAAGGTACTCGAAGCCTGATTAACATAGTACTTCCTAAATTCATGGTAACATAATTGCTGACGTGTGACGGTGTTATGTAAGGGAGGCATCGTCTCTTGCAAGGGACCACAGCATCATCATTCGTGCATTACATATCATATATCTCATGGAGTATATTTTTTCTTACTTAAAATAAAACAACGTAACAAAATCTTCCAAAGATCTTGAATTCAATTCAATCGAGGTACCCACACATTAAAAAAATATGAAAGCATTGTATTTGTAACTGTAACCTTCAGAAGAAAACAAAAATCCAACGAGACTAGAAACCATTATAAATGTTAAAGAATTGTAAATGGGCGGTGGCTTTGGTGCATGAAAAGAGGTGTGAAAAAGGTTTCGGTTTTAGTAACCGAAACCGAAACATCGAACTTCGACAACGATTTCAACTCTATATTCAAACGACATAGCATTTATTGAGCCTTACGTGTTCTGTTCTTTCCTTTGTGAAAATTACACCCACACTCTCTTCACATGGTCTTCACGTCTTAGCTAAGCTAGGGTCCTACTCATTGACATTTATGTACATTTACGTCGTTATGTGTGTATTTATATAAACCCTAGAGTGAAAGAACCGAACAGAGCACAACTGGAAATAACCCATTCTCATCATCATTACCTGAGATGTATATGTCCTCATTGTCCCCGAGACTCCACAAAGCATACAAATCTAGATGTGTTAGCTTACCGGTTCGGTCTCATCCTAGTGTTAGGAGGATTCAAGAAGTTGTCTCCAAGGTTAGAGCTTTGGGGTCGTCTTCGTTAGACTCCAGGACCATGGTCCGTGACGGTCTCTCTGGTCTCACCGACCTTTACAGGTGTTTAAGTGAAGATCTCTTCAGATCTTCTCCTGAAACTCAGCAAGCTCTTCTTAACGGTGATGGTTTGATGGATGAGCTTCTTGAAGTGTCGCTGAAGTACTTAGAGGTTTGTGGAGGAGCCAAAGACGTGGCGTCTAAGATCAAGAAGAGTGTTGTTGAGCTTCAGTCGGCTTTGAGAAGGAGCAAGAAAGGAGGTGATTTTAGCCTAGAGAGTGACGTGGATGCTTACATGGCGTCGATGAAAGAGATCAAGAAGGAGATCAAAAAGTATTCGGTAATGTCGAAAGAGACAGACGCGTCTTTGGAGAGTGTTTGGTGTGACGGTGATGATCAAGACATGAATGCTTTGGTTAGAGTGATGCAAGAGACGAGTGTAATGACTTGTTTTGTGTTACGCTCGGTCTTCTCGTTCTTGTCGTCGCCTAAAGGGTTAAAGACTAAGAATCATCATCGCCATAAGGGTTGGGGAATTGTTATGAAGCTTGTGAAGAAAGGAATAGATCATCATAATCAGGAGAAAAGAGATCTTGAGAAGGGCTTTTCTTGTCTCGAGCTTGAAGCGATGGAAACTGAGCTTGGGAAGCTCGTTGTGATGACGACGAGTGAAGATCAAGAAGAGGAGACAAAAGTTAGTGAAGAAGTATGTGAGACGATTCAATGTGCATTGGTCAGATCCGTAGGTGTAGAGACAGTCATGGAAGAGCTTGAAGATGGACTTGAAGGATTGTTCAAGGTGATGATACAAGCTAGAGTCTCTCTTCTTAACATCCTCTCCATTTAATTCAAATCGGATCAGATTCGAATTCCTTAATTGGTATGGATTCGGTGATAATTTACTTGCTCTTGACCAGGTGGATTGGTTTGGTTTGGTTTATTCCCTTATATGTGAGAGAGAGTTCAAACATGCGTCCATGTTTTAGAGGATGTGTGTTTCTTGTAAGTTTGTAACTCGTTCACACCTGAACGTTTCTTGTAAAGTGTATGTACTTATAAATATGAGAATATTACTAGACTATCTATAATTCTACCGCTTACAACAATAAATATGAATGCAGAATCACTGATATGTATGATTACTGATTATTATTAATTATATCGTAAAAATGTTATTTAGAAATGGCAGAACGTCAAAGTATTATTATGAGGACTTTTGCCTCTTCAATATTTTTATTGATAAATATTTCATTTTTGCGAGAAAATGAATTTAGTGAGTGAAGCCGCACACACGGTGGTGGTAGTAGTAAGTCCTATTTTTCTTAGTTTGACTCGCAGAAAATTAACGAGACAGCCATACGAAAACACTTTTTATTTCATTTTTCAGTTACGATTACAGTTTATATTTTCTTTGGAGGACATACGCAATGACAGGCCGTAGCAAAGCATAATGGTGTGCAATCTGGCGTACAAAACCTAGCCATCAATGGCTTAATCGAGTGCGGAGCTTTAAGGTCCAATAAGTGTTGAGATGTTTCTTCAAGTAAGAGACGTTTTGCCTC
Source organism: Capsella rubella (assembly GCF_000375325.1). Classification (NCBI taxonomy): domain Eukaryota; kingdom Viridiplantae; phylum Streptophyta; class Magnoliopsida; order Brassicales; family Brassicaceae; genus Capsella; species Capsella rubella. The sequence goes on along the minus strand of NW_006238917.1, from coordinate 1,715,221 downwards.
AACAATCTCAACTGTTACGGATATCATGATCACTGCAACCCAAAGAAATGTTTAATAAACATTAACTAGTAACACAATACAATTCTTTAATTCCATATGTCATATAGATAAACGTCAACTTTACCGGCAAAAGCTAAAAGGATGATGAAAGCAGCTTTCGATGAAAATTTCCCCATCGTCACGAAAATCTGTTTCTTTGGATAACTTTTGGGTTTGGAAATAGTTGGTGAAGATAACTATATCTGATATATATTTTGGACAATGTATACCTTTTTTATAGAATAGAGAAAGTGTGCAACTGTAGTAAAATTAATATCAAAGATCTTTTGCTAATTATATTGTTGGATTAGATAAGTTAAAATCTCCTAAATATGGTAGATAAATCAAATAGTCAAACCTCTATACTTATTACCTAAGATATAGATTATTGATAAGACCTTCGACATAATTACAAAAGGTTTGAATCAGAATAAGCCCATTATTAAAATCCAGCCTATTACAGCCCAAGCCCATTATATAAACAATGAATCACATATGTCAATCAACAAGCCACGGTGCTATGAAACTTATGATGCTTTGCTTGGGAATTGGGATGCTCGTTGGGTTTGGCGACATGTCTATGATACAACGGCTATATTTTGACATCGTCAATCTTTTACATGGTGTCGTGAGTTTAGCCTCGAGAGTGACGTAGATGTTTACATGGCGTCGAGGAAAGATATCAAGAAGAAGATCCAGAAGTATATGGTAATGTCGAAAGATATAGACGCGTCTTTGGACTTTGGAGAATGTTTGGTGTGATGGTGATGATCAAGACATGAGCGCTTTGGTTAGCGTGATGCAAGAGAATCTCTTCTTAACATCCTCTCGGTTTAATTAAAAAACGGATCGGATTCGTATGGGTTCGGAAACAAATGATTTACTTTTAGAGCAGGTCGATTGGTCTTTTTTTTTCCTTTGTATGTTGAGAGAGTTTAAACACGCGTCCATGTGTTTAGAGGATATATGTGTGTTTGTCTTTATAAGTTTATAACTCTTTCACGTGTAAACATCTCTTGTAAAGTTTATGTAGTTATAGCTATGAGAAAAATTTAAGTAGACAACCGGCCATACCAAAAAAGTATTTTATTTTTAATTCAGTTGCAAATATAATAATAATAATTATACTTTTAAGATATAGATCACACTATTCACATACGCAGTAACAGCCGGTACCAAAACATAATTCTTTGCATGGTGGCGTACAAAAATCAAACCCACCAAGTGGCTTAACCATTAGTGAAGCTTCATGATGTGATGAGAGTAGAGGAGTTTCTTCAGGTAAGAGACGTTTCGCCTCGATAATCTCAACTGTTGTGGATATCATCAGTACTACAACACAAATAGGTGGAATAAAACATTAGTATACATAATATAATTCTTTAATACCATATATATATATATATATATATATATATATATATATATATACCATATGAAATTTACCGGTAAGAGCTAAAAGGATGATGAAAGCAGCTTTCGATGAAGATTTCCCCATCATCATGTAAATCTGTTTTTCTTGGGATAACCTTGTAGAAGTAAGAAGAGTAGGTGAAGAAGATTGATATATTTTGGGACAATGTATAAAGTTTTTATAGGATAGAGAAAGTGTAAATAAATATCAAAGATTTTGTGTTAATGGGTATTTATGAATAAGATAAGATGGAATCTCCTAATCTGGTAGATAAGTTTGACTCAAAGAAATTGTCTATACATAGAACAAGTTTGACTAAAAAAGCCGATGACTAAATTCCAGCCTATTATAAGCCCAAGCCCATTGAGAATCAATAAATCACACATGTCAATCTTGAATCTACAAGCCACGGTGCAACTGAAACTCTTCACTGCTTTAGGATGCCTTTGCTTGGGGATACTTGTGGAGTTTGGCAACGTGTCTACGATACAACGGCTATATTTGTTGACATAGTGACAATTTGTCTCGAGTCCAGCCCTAAAATAATAAGTCGGTGTGTTTCTTGTGGGACCAAAAAAGAGCGTTACTTTACTAATTTCAGCGGACCGTTACTTACACACTCACATTAGTCTCCTCTTACTTCTACATCTCTTTCTTATTCTTCTTCTGTATCAGAGACGCGGTGGTGAGAAGACAATGACGGCGGCCGGAGTAGCCTCTGCGCAGACCAAGAAGCTCATGAAGTTCAGTCTTTCTCTCTTCCGTCGTGGCTTTAACTCCTCTAAATGGTATGGTGCTCATCATCTTTATTGTTACTTAGATTCGTAATTTCCCCGCCAATCTGCTTCACTGCCCGTGAAACAATGGAAAAGTTAGGGTTTTTTTAGTGTGGTGACACTTCTCATCTCGAAATTCGATCTGGGCATTCTTAGTTACTTCATTCCCAAGGGGAAAAAGCTTGAATTTTGTGATCTGCGTCTAAGAAATTTCCGATCTGGGCTTTTCTACGATTAAGCATCTGATGAAAGGTTGTGTTTTTTTTTTCGTATCGGAATAAAGCAAAACGGCGGCGAAGATGGCTGTGGCTCGGATTAAGCTACTGAGGAACAAGAGACAAGTTGTGGTGAAGCAGATGAGGCGTGACATCGCTGTTCTTCTTCAATCTGGTCAAGATGCCACTGCTCGAATCAGAGTATTTTTCACTTTCCTGCTTCTCTTTTCTTTTTTTAGAATTTTCCTGCAAATCCAGTCAATTCGATGAACGTTTTTGCTTTGCGACAAATCCCACAGGTTGAGCATGTGATAAGGGAACAGAACATTCAGGCAGCAAATGAAATCATTGAGCTCTTCTGTGAGCTTATTGTTGCTCGGCTCACTATCATCACCAAGCAAAAGTATGTTCATAGCTATCAGTCTCAATTTTTCTTTACTTGACTTCAGTTTGGGCTCTTCTTATATGTGTTTGGCTTTGTTTTTAAGGCAATGTCCTGTGGATCTTAAGGAAGGTATTGCTAGTTTGATTTTCGCTGCGCCTAGATGCTCTGAGATCCCTGAGCTTGGAGATCTTAGAGACATATTTGAGAAGAAATATGGGAAAGATTTTGTATCTGCTGCTACTGATTTGCGTCCTAGCTGCGGCGTAAACCGGATGGTAACTAAATCATTCATGTTTCTGCATCATATTCAGATGCAACATGAAATCTTGAACTTATTTTCTCTCTTGTGCATTGTAGTTGATTGATAAGCTTTCTGTTAGAAATCCGGGTGGGGAATACAAACTGAAAATCATGAAGGAAATTGCAAAGGAATTCCAGGTTGAGTGGGACACTACAGAGACAGAACAAGAACTTCTCAAACCTGAAGAAGAAAGCATAGTACGTCTCTTAATCTCCCTCTTTGTTTTTCAAAATCAGAATCTTAAAAGTGTTGTTCTTCTTGTATTAACAGGATGGGCCACGTAAGTTTGTAAGCGCCTCAAGCTTACCGGTTAATCGTGCAGCTATCAACGAGCCTATTGATCTTACCAAAGCAGTGCCGAGGTATGTATACATTCCAGCAATTGGTTCAAAAATGTCGATAGCTAAACATGGATCAGAAATATGAAGTCTTGTTGTTGTTCTGCTTGTCAGATCGAGTAGTAGCACGAGCATCAACACGCATTATCATGACACCGAGTCAGCAGCGGAAGCAGCTACTGAATTAGCCAAACAGGCAGTTGCAGCAGCACAAGTAGCCTCCTTTTTAGCTACCAGAAGAGACAGCACCAAGGAGTTCTCTGTATCTTCCGATCATTCAGCAAATCAGAAGGATTCACAGTACATGGATCATCATTACCATCATCCAGGTTCAAGGAAACAATTACGAGACTCCGAAACAAGTTCATATTATGCAAAACCTAGTGCAGAAAACAGAGGAATCGGTAGAAGACACAGCTACAACAACCCGGGTTTTAATGAATCTGCCTACGAAGAAGACTATACCAAGTCTGAAGAAGAAGCAAAGGAAACAATTAGGAGGAGACACAGCTACAACTCTTCATCACATCCGCCTCCTCCTCCTGCTACTTCTGAGATCAAGTTTGATGAGTCAGACTACTACGAGGAAGAGACAGAACCAGAAGAACCATCACAGGCTCGTGTTTCTTCTCTCCCACCAAACCGAGCACCGCCTCAGGCTCCTCAGTTTGATGATTCCAGACGGGACTCAAGCGGTCACCATGTTCACCCAAAACTACCCGACTATGATATGTTGGCTGCACGTTTTGAAGCAATCAGACACAGCAAAGGTCCATTGATCTAAAGCCGGAAACTTCCACTACTGCTATGTGTTCATTTTTTTTTTTTGTGTATGAAGAAGGAAAGACACATTTTTTATTACTACTTAGTACTTACTGAATAACGGTTCGGTTTTGTTGTGATCTTGTCAGAAAATATAGTTAAACCGTTAAAAGAAAATCTGAACTTGAAACTGGCTTATTGTCCACAAAAGTATAAGCATCCATGCTAAACTGTAACTGGAATCAATTAGTTAAACTATCCCATGAAGGAGCTCCGTTCAGATAAACATCCCATCAGATTCGGTGTTATGTTTTCTCTACGTCGGGATTACATAAATGCTTATTGTGCATCAGTGCATGTATTTTCAAGTTTCAATCTTAGGAGTTCCGTCTTAAGGTTGTTTCTCTGACAAGTAATAAACAACACAAAGAGAACTCGTTGATAACTCAAAGATGGATAAAAGTGAGTGGTCTGTTTTTGGCAGTCGGCGACCACAAGAAAATTTGGTACTGCAAGTCTGCAAGAGTGGAGAAGAAAGTAAAATTTGGACAAAAAATCAGAAACCAAGTTGAAGATTTCTTAGACATGCTTCACAGATGACAGGTCTATGCCTTGTACAATTTGAAGATTAGTTATATGACAGGTGGATTAGTTATATCACGTCTCAGCCTCGAAGGAAGCTAATACATGTACATCAAACTCTATGAATAGAAAAAAGTCTTTTATTTTATTGTAATGTTTTTTATTTATTGTAATGTTATATATCATTTATATTGATTACCCAAAAATAGGCCGAACATCAAATAAAAATAAACTTTATTAAGAAGTAATTAAAAACAATGTTATATACAATTCAAAAAGTGCATTCTAACAATAATTAAAGTTTCACTTCTTGACACATATATATTTGGTCAACAATAAATAAAATTTTCCATCAATAAATTAAAATTGGTCAAGTCAAGAAGTGAAAATTAATTGTAATAGAGAATTAAATTTACTTTCTAAAATAAATTAGTTATGCATTAATGAAAATAATAAATAAAAGCAAGCAAAATTTTACATATAAAGGTAATATTTAATATATCTTTAGTTGACCCAATATATATATATCTACTAGTCAAATTCAGAATATATATATATATATGGGTTTCAGTTTGTCCATAGATTTTCTAGATTAATTTTAAAATCTTAGGGTTTCAACAAACGAAAGAGAGATGAGTAAAGTCGTGGAGTGGTCTGATTTACCTGGAGACCTCGTGGATTATGTAGCCAACGGTCTCTTCTCCAAAATTGAGCTTCTGCGATTCCGTAGCATCTGCAAAACATGGCGTTCATCTGTCGTTGCGTCCAAAAAACGTTTTCCCAACCACCGCAACCGAAACCGTAGACGCCTTCTCTCGTCCTACGATAATAAAACGTGTTCACTCTCTCCCGCAGCTTTCTACCGTGTGATTCGCTCGTCATGTCCCGGTAAAGGATGGCTTATCAAAACCCAAGATGTCTGTGATGACTCCTCCAAAACGCAACTCCTTTCGCCCCTCTCTCGTAACTCCATCGACTCTTCTTCCGGCATAACCCTAGATCTCTTGGACTTCACGGTATCCGAAATTCATCAATCATATGATGTCCAGTACTCAAAGAAAGCGTCGTATACGTTTGCTAGAGTTGTTCTAGTAGGGGATCTGGTTTTTGTAGTTAATTGCAACAAGCAAATCTGGTGGTGCAACAGTAGCGAAACTAGTAAACCTTGGGAAAGAATCATGGATGAAGAAGTTCAAAAATTCTCGGATATCATACTCCACAGAGGTCACATATATGCCTTAGACTTGAAAGGAGCAATTTGGTGGATTAGTTTATATGAGTTTAACATTTTTCAGTACGGACCTTCGACTCCATTGGAATACTACGAGATTGATGACTACTGCAAAGACAAGGGGCTCGTGGAGTATTGTGGGGATCTATGCGTTGTTCATCGTTTCCGTAAGGAATTTTGCGTAAAGAGAGTTAATGTTGAGATGACCATTGGTTTCAAGGTTTATAAGATGGACGTGGAGAATGTTGAATGGGTTGAGGTTAAGTGTTTGGGAGATAAAGCTCTTGTCATGGCTACGGATAGTTGTTTCTCTGTCTTGGCCAGTGATTATCATGGATGTTTGGAGAATTCAATCTATTTTATAGATAACGAAGAGAAGAACGATGTTAAAATGTTCAAGCTTGGTGATGGTAGTATTACTAAAATGGCTGACTCTTCCTCTCAGAGTTGTTTTCAGATGTTTATTCCTCACTTTACCTGAGGATTTTGTTCTTATGATGAGGATTTTGTTCTTATGATGGGTTTAATTCTTTTGTCTCTAATTTGTTCATCAGAGAGTAAAAATTGTTTTTAAGATTCTGATTTTGTGTTTTTATTTTTTTTAAATTGTATGATTTTGCTTAGTAAACTGAAATTGCAAAAGGAAAAATCGGAATATGCACTCTTTGAGACCATTTGGAGTGTTGTTTATTTTTGGGGTGCACCGATTAGAGAACGATGTCACAAGTGTCATACACGATTTTTTTCGTCGATATCGACCGGGTCAACTATATCATGGTTAGGTTGAGATTATTTTGGTTTGGTTATCGTTCGATTCAGCTACGCAGACGGCGTCGTTTTTGCAATCGCCAACTTCACTTTCCGCAGCGCCTCGACGAAGCGTCGACAGACTCTGCGGAAATTTCACAGAATCGAAGAAACCATCGCAAGCACTCAAATTATCGTCGCAACATATTTGTTAGTTTCATCGAGGCGTTGAAGAGGTGTTCATAGATATGAAGAAAGCGCCGTTGCCGGTGCAGAATGTCCACCGCTCCGATAAGAATGTAGCCGGGAAAGAGGCGTTGGTGAAGCTTTTGAGATGGCATTTTGGTCATGCAGATTTCAGAGGGAAGCAATTGGAGGCTATTCAAGCTGTTGCATCTGGTAAGTGTATAACACACACACATTCCTTTTTCGCTTTTACTCTGGAGAGAAATTGGAATGATTCGTTTGTAATGTCAATGATCACAATTAGGAAGAGACTGCTTTTGTTTGATGCCGACGGGAGGAGGGAAATCGATTTGTTATCAGATACCTGCATTAGCAAAACCTGGAATCGTCCTTGTTGTGTCTCCTTTGATTGGTAATTTGTTTTTTTTTCTTTTCCTGATTCATGAATTGAGAATCTCTGTGTTTTGATTGGTGTCTCTAACTATCTCTTTTGTTTCTCTTGTGTTTACTTCCCAGCTTTGATGGTAAGTGGCATTGTTCTCTTTTCTTTGGTATTTTCTCTTTTAAAGCTTCCTTGAAGGACCATTCTTTGTTTCTATTTTGCTAAAGGAAAATCAAGTGATGGCCCTGAAGGAGAAAGGTATTGCTGCTGAGTATCTCTCATCCACCCAAGCCACACATGTTAGGAACAAGGTGATTTTGACTATAGTTTTTTTCTTCGTCTCTGTGTATATATGCAACTTAATTCTAATCTTTGTTTATCCTTGGATGTGATTCTTGAATTTGGTTTTTAGATCCATGAAGACCTTGATTCTGGTAAACCCTCAGTAAGATTGCTGTATGTGACTCCAGAATTGATTGCGACTAAAGGATTTATGTTGAAGCTGAGAAAAATCCACTCTAGGGGTTTACTAAATCTTATAGCTATAGACGAGGTAAGAACCTTGGAATGCATATAAAAGAGTAAGCAGGAAAACGTTATGTGTTGCACTTGAATGTTGGTGTTAACTTCTCGAGTGTGTATGTATATTTCAGGCACATTGCATCTCATCATGGGGCCACGACTTCAGGTTCATTATTGGTGACTATGTAAGCATTCTTGTCTGTGGCCTCTACTATAGTCTAACTTGTTTTGTCATACTACAGACCTAGTTATCGTCAACTTTCAACCTTGAGAGATTCTTTGGCAGATGTTCCAGTGTTGGCTCTTACTGCTACTGCTGCTCCCAAGTGATTTTTTCTTTCAGTGCATTATAATAAGAACATGCGTGTAGATTGTAGATCCGTACTCAACAGCAGTTTTCTTGTAGGGTACAAAAGGATGTTATCGACTCCTTGAGCTTGCGGAATCCTTTGGTCCTCAAGTCTTCTTTCAATCGCCCAAATATCTTCTATGAAGGTTTCTTTTTGAGCTATTAATTTTTCTATGATATTTTCTCTCTGTAAATTGTTATGAGGTATTCCCAATATTGTTTTGTTTGAAAATCTTTCATTACTATATAATGGGTATTCTAGAAATGCTTTCCCATAATCTAAAAAAAAAATTTGTTGGTGCAGTTCGGTACAAAGATCTTTTAGATAATGCATATAATGATCTGGGCAACTTACTCAAATCTTGTGGAAATATTTGTGCAATTATCTATTGCCTTGAGCGTACGACCTGTGATGACTTGTCTGTTCATCTTACCAGTATTGGGATCTCTTCTACTGGTAAAAAATCGTCTCATCTACCTTTATTACTTCAATATTAAACCTCAAGCGCTGACATTTGCTTATATATATGTCTGCAGCCTATCATGCAGGACTCAATAGCAAACTGAGGAGTACTGTTTTAGATGATTGGCTGTCCTCAAAGAAGCAAGTTATTGTTGCCACAGTGGCTTTCGGGTATGAGTAACTCTGTGAACTACCTTGCATTTGAGTCCTGGGTTTATTGTGATCCTCTTATTTGCGTCTTATTATGTTTGGGAGCTCTTGGGGCGCGCGGTAAACGCTCTATTGCTTTTTCTACAGAATGGTAAACGAAGATTCTTTCTCATGTTGCATCTTTAAGTTTCTACGTCTTATGTACTGTAGTATGATCAGCCTACTGGCTTTCTAGGGTATAGATAAGAAGGACGTCAGAATGGTTTGCCACCTTAACATTCCAAAATCAATGGAATCTTTCTATCAAGAGTCCGGTAGAGCAGGTCGGGATCAATTACCCTCAAGAAGTGTATTATATTATGGTGTAGATGACAGAAAGAAAATGGTAATGTAACCTTCTTATGACAGTTTTTGGCACCACAACTTTGATTCTATGACTCTTATTTGTGAGTTCGCTAACTTGATTTACCAAACTTTGCTAGGAATTTATTCTGCGGAATTCAGAGAATAAAAAATCCCCATCCTCTAAGAAGCCTACGTCTGACTTTGAACAGGTTAATAAGTTCTTGGTTTTTTCAGCCACTGTATATTTTAGTTGAAACTTATTCTTATTCGTGCTGCATGTATTTAGATTGTGAAATACTGCGAAGGTTCTGGATGCCGAAGAAAAAAGATTCTTGAGAGCTTTGGTGAAGAGGTGACTTGTTTTTAACTGATTCATGAATCAAATCCCTTAACTTTCTATCAAGGTAAGCTGCTGATTTTTTTTTTTTGCAAAGCAGTTTCCTACGCAGCAATGCAAAAAAACATGTGATGCATGTAAGCATCCAAATCAAGTTGCTCATTGCTTGGAGGAGCTCATGACCACTGGCTCCCGAAGACACAATTCTTCTCGAATTTTCATCACCAGGTTTTGCCTTTACCCACATCTAAAATTGTGCAGCAAGGTATACCGAGTCTAACTGAACTCTGTGCCCATTCTTTTGCAAGCTCGAACAAAATGACCAATGAGGGACAGTACTCTGAGTTTTGGAATCGTAACGAAGATGGAAGCAATTCTGATGAGGAAATATCAGATTCAGATGGTAACTCACTTTATTGATATTTAAGCGCATGCATATCCATTCTTTTTATTTAAACTTCTTGTATCTCTTAGATGTCTAACTCACATGTTGATTCATCTACATCCAGATGTCTCTGAGGCTGCCAAGAGCCTAGCAGGACCTAAACTATCAAAAAAATTGGGACTAGACGAGAAACTGGTTTTACTAGAGCAAGCTGAGGAAAAGTACTACGAAAGGAATAAACAGGTTTGGTAACAACTTCACTTTATCTTCTTTACGAACAGAATTTGACGTCATTCATCCAGTTTAACTTGGCAAAGCTATTGGAACCGTTTGCAGGTGAAAAAGTCTGAGAAGAACGCAATATCAGAAGTACTAAGAGAATCCAGCAAGCAAAGACTCTTGGATGAGCTGGCACGAGTTCTTCAGCAGCTCGCCAGTGAAAATGAGTAAGACCTCTCGATTCCTCTCAAGTGTTTATAGTTTAAGATGCTTATGGGTCGTCTCTTATCTCACTGATTGGAACCTCAACATAAATTTTGCAGGATTGATTCCCAAAAAGCATGCGAGTTTCTTGAAAACGAGTGCTATAGAAGATATAGCAAAGCAGGGAAATCATTTTACTACTCGCAGATAGCTAGTACTGTGAGATGGTTAGGAACCGCAAGCAGAGAGGAGCTAATGACCCGACTTAGCTCAGTTGTCAGTACAGGTAGAGAAGAAGAGCCAATAGAAGAAGACCTGTCACTGGTGACTGAACAGACTGAGAACATAAAGGAAGAAGCTGATGGCAAGATTAACACGGCCGAGTCACAGGTTGGTGATCAGACACAAGAGGTAGTGAGCCGTTCGCCTATAAAGCTTCCACATATTCCGTCATTCTCAGAGTTTGTTAACAGGAAAAAAATGAAGCAAAACACCTCGGCAGGTAAATCTTCTGAAGATTTTGATGATGAGAAGAAACCGGCAAAGATAATGAAGCTTCAGTAAAAAAATAAAAAATAGTAGCTAAACCCCTCAGGATATTTTGTTCACTAGCCAACAAGGGTTTTTCATTTTCTTTTGTAGTTTAGCTTAAGCATTGGCCCATTATCTCTCAAAGTCGTAGCATACAGCCATACACGATAATTTAGTGTTCCACCTTAGTAGCAAGTATTTCATTGACATCACAAACCGAAATTTAGGAAACCAAAACACAGTACTGAATGAAAATAATAGCTGTGTCAATTTTAAAAAGGGTCTCTCTTTTTCTTTTATCAGTTCCCATAACCATTTAACAAAAGGACTTATTACAATCACATATGATATACCCCATATACATTTTCTCCCCCACTAACTCGCAACCACCACAACTAAAGAAAAGATGTCAAGATTAAAAAAAAGAAGAACAACTAATTAAATACAAAAAGAAAAGAGTTTTAAGAAAAAATCTTCTTCCCCTTATCCAAGCGCCAACTGCTTTCTTTTCTTTTCCGTAAAAAACGCTCACTAGCATTAAAAAAAAGCACACACATATTTTGTAAACCCCTTTCTTTTATATATTTTAATCGTATATTATATGGTTTTCATAAGATACGATCCGAGATCTAGTGGGTGGTTTTTTTTTTCTTTTTCTTAATAGCCCTTTCTACGCTATGAGATACACCTCATGGAGAAACTGGAGACTGATGAATCCACGGCGGCTCCGGCGAAAACCCTAGCGTGATCGCTCTCTTGACCGTAATCCATCATCGGACGGTACTCTAAATCATCGTCGTGATCGTACACAAACTCCGGCATCTCAATCTCGTTCCTCCTCACATGTTCCCACAGATAATCAACTCTGCTTATGTACCTCAGCTTCCCGTACAACCTACCGTAGCCAATCATCACATCAATCAATCAAACGAGTCCAAGAACAATCGTTGACCAGAAAATTAATTTAAACAAAACGCGGCGGTTAAGTTATATGACTCACCCGCCGGAGAATAGAAATCGGCCGCAAGTGGCGAGGAAGAGACGTGACTGGAGACCTGGATGAAGGAAGTAAACCTCCTGGAGATTGTCTCTAACGTTAACTGGAATCGCGTCGTAGATCGCTCTTAGAGCTGAGATTCCTGGGAAGTTCTCGCTCCTCTGTACACCGGTGTGGACGTAAAGCACGGCGAATGGTTTTCTACCTAATCGAGGAAAGATCTTCTCCTCTAGATACTTCTTTAACACATCAAGTGATAGGAATCGAGCTGATATGGGAGAAAATAAATAAACTCAAATTAGAAGATTTTTCCAAGTAAATCTACATAAGAGAAAAAAGAAACAGATCCGATTGGTTATGAGTGAGTACCTGGGAAGAATTTGCCGATGATACGAAGGATCTTACGGCCACGTTTGTCTCTGCCATGGATCTTAAAGATCTCAAGCTTTTCGATCAGCTGCTCTTGTTCGATCTCCGAAATCTGAGAACTCATCGCTTCTCTCTCTCTTGTTTCGTCGGTGAAATCACAGTTGAATTATTGAAGAAGAAGAAGTGAAAAACAACAAAGGGGGCGAGTGAAGAAGAAGGAGGTGATGATCATTTTAAAAAAAAAAAGAGAAAGACAAAAGAAAGGAAATAGAGTATTATTATTAATTGGAGGGTAATGAGAGAAACGACGGGCACTTACGAATATTCTATAGCATCTTCCTTTTTAACATGATCTTTCTCACCTCTTTGTGGGATCCCACACTTCACAGTTATTACCTTTTTTGCCCTCTCTTTCGATCTTTCTTCGTTAACCAAAACTAATCTGGTCCCTTGGTTTCTTCCTGCCTCATCCAACGGCTACTGTCTTTCTTTTTTTTTTACTCTTTTCCCGCGCGCTCTACTCTTAAGCGATGTCTGTTGGTTGTTACGTTACGTCTCATCAGCCATCACATGATTTATGTTATTGGATAAGATAAACGTTATTTTGGCTCATCTCATGCCTGACATTGAGCATACCTAAATCAAATCATTGCTTTTTATAAATAAATATCTCGATGATCTTATCTATCTATCCAATGGAATCTTAGAAATTAAAACAAAGAATACTTACTTAATCTCGTCCATATGACCATATCAATCGGATAATCATGCCGGCATTTGTGGATCATTACAATATTAATATACCCAGGAGGCACATGCAAGGACACTATTCAGAATCAAATCTTGGGACTCAGAAACATAGTTTTCTTCCAAGTATCCCATATTAATATACATACATCTACCGTACATCATATGTATATACAAACACATGTCTGACTCTTACATAAACCTCAGTTCTATGTATTAGATACACATAAAGATCAAATTATGAGTAGAAGAAGAACCTAACAATGTTTGGAACCTATGATCTTTATATGGTCAAACATGGATACTCTGGTGAAGGGTACAAGAGATATCATGAAGTCTTAACCTCCTATGGCAGTAACAATGACTTTACTCACTTGCATTTGTATAGAACCACCCTATAGCTATCATGATCAAGCAAACAACATTCACGGATTCACCTAATTACTTTCTGCTACAATACAAAATTTTACTGTACTTCACTGGCCTCATTTGCCTGATCAAGGCTGAATCCAGACATCTCTGCTAGTTCAGCTAGTTCTATTTCTCCGCTAAAGACCTACAGAATAAAAGAGGTAAAATGAAAATGACATATGATGAAATGTACCAAGGATTCCGAGATTTACTCACCTGGTTATTTATTATCCATGTTGGGAATCCTTCGATCCCAGCGTCTGCACATGCCTTGAGTATCTTAGTTCCTTTCTTATATCCATCCGGAAAACATTCCACATAATTCAGTTCTTTTGCCGCTTCTTTTCCAAACATCTATAAATGGATGGAACTTACATTAAGATAATAATAAATGCATGAAACTGATTCCTGGCAAACCCATTATAATTGAACTAACTACCTCTTTTTGCTCTAAGCAGTGAGAACACCAGAATGCCCCATACATTTTGGCTCCAATCGAGTTTAGATGTTTTGCTAAAGCAATAGCATAAGGGCTAGATGATGATGTGATCTCTGTTCTATAATATGGCAGTTCAATGTCACCAGAGCTGGAAGTAGTGACACAAAAAACTATCCAGGTTAAAAGATATCACCTGATAAATACTCATTCATCTTTGAGACACAATTTGTTGACAAGTTGCTACAAAGGACTATAATTGCCATCAGATTCCCGATAGAAAACTATGAACTTAGATTACCGTGACGGGATTGGTTGAGCAGTACTGTAAGAAGCAGTCAAGGAGGCAACTACTAGGATTGCCAAGCATGTCTGCAATCCTACAACTTGCTTTATTTCTTCCAACTTCACATCCTACCACAGGGATGGAGCACATAAACAGAATCCAACCTTTAGAAGTTATTTAAGTCGAAACACATTAAATCGGTAAAGAAACAGAAATAAAACGATACCTTTAAAGAGAGGAAAAACAGACAGAATGATATGAAAGCAGACACTAGGCAATACAGGCATGATGATCCTGAGAGTTTTGTACTAAGGATATACAGAAAATATGCACTAGCAGATGCCATTGCAGTCGTTATCCCAAATAAAGCAAAACGCCCATTGTTCTTACTAATTCCAAAAGGTAAATTCTCTTCCCCAAGCTCTGCACTTAGAGCGGTTACTAAGCCATACATAACAAATCCAATCACTGGGAGAGGAACACCTGGCAAAGTGTAAAACGATTGTCATTGAGTTCAGCTTTCAAACACATTAAACCTCCAAGAAAATGAGGGTCAATAATGCCGGAACAGAGGACAAAGAAGAAAGAAAAATCATTACATACTACACAAGTGGAGTGAAGTATGCTATTCAACTTCAACAGTTCTATGTATGCTTAAGTACTGAATCCCCCAAATGACATAACCATTAGGACAGAGTCACAGAGATGATCACATGCGAGTGTTTGATCATGCCTATTATAAGAGTAGAAAAAACTCCACCAGAACCTCAAAATTAGCTAATTAATCAAAAACGCTCCATAAATACAAAATTAAAAACAAAATGCATACATTTTTCCAGGTTTTCGAAAATTATTGAAACTAAAGATTCAGGACTGCATATATTCATACAATGTCGAAAGTCTATTGCAAATCCAAACCAGAACTACGTAAATCAAAGGCTGCATTCATTAAAGCGATGGGAAAATACCGAAGACAGCAGCATAATCACTGTTCAGGACATCTCCGCAAGTGCCACCACCAATAGGGCAAAACGCATCAGACCCAGTGACCTTGAGGTAAGTCAAATATGCTGTATCTAACATCCCAATACCGCCAAGTACGGTGTACCAATTGTATGTCGAACTGTTGGTCGTCGATACTTCACTCGTGGACGACGACGATGAGGAGGGAGACAGCGAAGGCGCCGAATCCTCACTATTTTCCGGCTCAGATGAAGAACATTTGATCGTAATCGTCGGAAATCTCCGGCCAGGGACCTAATTCAGAACATCTGACTTCAACTGACCGATCACTTATTCATTCTACCATCAGAGAAGAAACACATGACTAGAACTTACCTCAAACCGCCGCGTATAAGGAATTAACGACGGAGGAGGCAACTCGCAAAAACCAAAACGAAACTGGCAAGACGATACAGAGACAAAGCTCGCCATTATCATCGTCGTCGTCAAACAATCGCTATTCCACCATTGTTAACTTCTTCATCTCCTCCTCCTCAGCATCCACTATCTCTCAGCCACTTGTTTCAATAGTGGGCCTAAAAAGGCCCAAATAATATAAATTTGTTACCATAATAAAGCCCGTGAAGATTGGGCCTTGACGGTCTTCTTATCTATCCGAGTCAGCAAGTTATCCTCTTCAACACGACTCACGAGGCACCGGGTTGGACTTATCATCATCTACGCATGGCTTACATTACATTTTGGAATAGACATCGGTTACATATTTGAATTTATCCGTAGGATGATAGAGACTCTAATATCGAACATAAAACTTGCTGACGCGACACCCATACGGCCATACCTCTTAATATCTGTATGTATATATAAACATTAGACGCTAAAAGTAGACTCAAATCATCTTAAGAGAAGTTTAAAAGAAGAAAAGAAAAAATGGAAACTACGGCTTTTAACACAACCGCACGAATTGGAAACTGGTCATCAGCTATTTCTCCACCTCTACAGACATGTGGATCGTTCAACTGGCAGCTACCAACACGAAAAAGTGTTATTTTAGCAAATCTTCAAAACTCAAACTTCCGATGGTGAGCAACGACCGGACTCTCTCTCTCTCTTTCAGTTTCAGGTTTGGATTATGAGTTATCACTAAATATTTATGAGTTGTTGTTGAAGGAGGAAAGCAACGACAACAAGCAGAGGAAATGTTGCAGCAGAGGCAGCTAGAATTCCTACATCAGTACCGGTAAGAGTGGCGCGTGAGCTAGCTCAAGCTGGATACAAGTATCTCGACGTGAGGACACCAGACGAGTTCAGTATCGGACATCCGACTAGGGCCATCAACGTACCTTACATGTACAGAGTCGGATCAGGTTATTATTCATCACCGACCTTTACATTCCTCTGTTTTAAGAAAAGTTGAAGTGAAATCCCTTAGAAACTAACCAAAGCCAACCAAAAAAACGTTGCAGGAATGGTTAAGAACCCGAGTTTTCTAAGACAGGTCTCATCCCACTTCAGGAAACACGACGAGATCATCATCGTAAGTTTCATTTTTGGCAATTTCGACATCAGAGAGTATATCGTGATGAAAGAAATCCCCTGTTTCACAACATCTTTGAGAAGCCTCATAAACAAACTACTATATATTGCAGGGTTGTGAGAGCGGAGAAAGGTCTTTCATGGCTTCTACTGATCTTCTCACTGCTGTAAGTGTGATTCACTTCTACTTAGACACCCGTAGTAATAGAATCTGTTATCTGATTTAGGACAGGCGGTTTAATGCTGTCGCATGTACAGGGCTTCACCGCGATTACAGACATTGCTGGAGGATACGTTGCTTGGACGGAGAATGAGCTCCCAGTAGAAGAGTGAAAACACACAAGCCCAGTCAAATATCCTGTAATTATCAATACTTTATGTAGATGTTCTAAACCCAAGTGGTTTCTGTAATCTGAATGACATCGTTTATGACGAGTTAATAATAATACTTGCTTCGTAAGAATGTCTTCAAAAGAATTGTTTAAACTTTATTGACTGGCATTGCAAGTCAATCTCTGCAGTGATCATTTGTATCAAAAAGAAATTGCTTTAGGAAAATTATACATGGACAAAAAGAGTGAGGCTCTAAGGAACTGTACAAAGTAAAACGAAAGAGTGAGTAGAGCTCTATCAAACCGAGCAAACCACAGTTTCAGCGCACTCGAGAGTCTCAACGATGGCCCTTTCTTAGGCCTGAAAAGTAACCACCATGTTTATCCTTGCGGCGCTCATCTTCTCCAACCTGGTGGTTGCAAAACATATTATTGCTCAGAATAGCGTTTGGTATAGGTACATAAGTCGAAGCGATATAGTGATAAAGCAAGTACCTCGTGGATTAGTTGGTTAAGCATTTCTATGATATCTGCAAAATCGGGTCTTTGAGCTGGGTCTTGCTGCCAGCATTTCTCAAGAAGTTCAGTCAGTTTTGGGTGTGTTTGCTTTGGAATTTTTGGTCGAAGTCCCTGCAAAATAATTAAAATTCATTGTGTTAAAGCCTATCAACAAAGCACGAGAAACAACTGTAACTATTAATATGATACCTTTTGGACAACGCCAACAGCAGCTTGCAGTGGAGTCAAGTAAGCATATGGGAGCTGTTTTCATTCATTAAACACATAAGTTACCGAGTTTAATAACTTTGTACCAAAATCCAGAGAGAGAAATTTAAGAATCTTACTTCGCCAGTCAAAAGTTCCCACAGCACAATCGCATAGCTAAAAACATCTG
>NW_006238917.1:1474715-1697286 GCF_000375325.1 Capsella rubella | reverse complement strand
AAAGTACTAAGTAGTACTAGTGTCAAAAGCATGGAAAGCCAAAAAAAAAAAAAAAAAAAAAAGAGAACAAGACAAAGAAGTAATACCTCTGGAGCCATCCATCGGTATGTCCCTGTTTCAGCTGTCATGACCCCTGACTCAGTCTGCACTCTGGCAACCCCGAAATCGGCAACCTTGACAACCTGTTCAATATTATGCAGAATCTAAAGACATTAACCTCTGAACTAGTAATAACTTTTTTGGAGACGGAAGCTGGAAAGACTACATAAACTGTGACCAAATATTGTACAAAGACTACAGTGATCAGTGTCCAAAGATTGAGGCTTACTTCATGTTCGTCCATAAGAAGATTAGCAGTCTTAAGGTCCCTATGAATAATATTGTTCTGATGCAGATAGTTCATTCCTTTGGAGACGTCAAGTGCCACTTTGAGCAAAGATTGAATTTTAAAAACGCCTTTGTGTTTGTGAAGAAAATCATAGAGGCTCCCCCGAGTCATGAACTCTGGTACAAAAAGCATAAAATCAGCCGACCATGAATATAAAAGCCAAGCATAATGAAAATTTAGGGTATATAGTATATATACTATACAATAACCTATAGGAACCTCAATGTTCTGCTGAAACAACTTTCTCACAAAGAACGAAGATACACAACCAAGAGAAAAAAAAAAAAAAAATCTAGATGGACCTGTCTCCTATTCAATATTTACTGATAACTTACCCGTCACAATGCAGAGGTTTGGTGATCGTGTGCATGCACCAATAAACTGGACAACATTTTTATGTCGGACTTTCCTACATATAGAAAAGTATCAGTAAGAACCGTCCCATTGAGAATTTAGTGTATGTCTGAAGTTTAACTTTGCTTAATGGAGGTTGGTTGTACAAAAATGAGGGCACACCTCATTATATACACTTCCTGAGAAAACTCTCGTAGCATTTCTGCATTTACACGCTCAGGCTTGAGAATTTTAATAGCTACTTCCTGACTACAATAGGTTCCTCTAAATCTGCATAGCCATCAAGCATTTATACCATTAACTTCCTGATACTGTTTAAACAAAAAAGAGAATTTCGGGATACTAAACTCACAGTTCCCCATATGATCCACATGCCACTTTTTTTTCAATTTTGAGTTGTTTCATGTCAATTTCCCACTCATCAGTGCCATCCGTAGGTATTTCAACACAAGCAGGTAGCAGCTCGTTGGTTGATTTGTCATGCTCAAAGAAAGTAATAGATTTCTGTTTTGAACAAGGTTGATCCTGCAGAGCAGCCAGTGTGGAATATGGAGACATGACAACTATCAAAATTCATTCAACCATTGCAACAACACATCAGTACAGCGTTTGGAGCGAGCTAATGTTAGAGCATTACTTGCATTTTCAGAATTCCAATTGAAAATGAGACATGGAAAATATATGAGGAATCACATGAAGATGATAAATGGTTATGACGAGAAAAGTATAAAAGATACCTTAAGCTTCCTTATCTCCTTCCCCAATGCATCTTTTAAACCTTCTGTTTCCTGTATTTCCAAAATGCATAAAGTTTGTCAACCAGCTTAGTGATGATGGTTCTGAAAGATGTGATACATACAGGAAACAGATAATATACCTCCTGTGACCAACCATCAACAACGAATACATCCAGAGAGAAACCATCCGCGGTAGAGAAAGCATGAGCCTCTTGTATATTTAATCCCAGTTCACCAAGCATAGAAGTTAACTGGAGAAAAAAGAACGTTTCTCGCTCAGATATTAGCTTAATCGAAAAAAATAACCACCCATTCTATAATGGATACTTCAAAGTGCACTTAACCAGTGGAAACAAAATGAACATATTTGTATTTTGAAATTCATAAACATCACTCTACTCAACAAAGAAGAATATTACAGATATTGTAAATAAAGATACCAAGTCACATGTTTTAATAATCAGAGCTGACATAAAAAGAAATGGAAGAACCAATGTATTAACCAACCTGACTGAGGAGTTTCGGCTTGTCTATTGTAGAAAAGGTGATTTCGTGCATCGGTCTGTAAGATAGGAAACAAAGTATAATGTCACCACCACATATGAGAGGACGATTCAATGCAACAAAGTATTTCTGTGTAAACTCTATGCAGACAAGAAAGACCAAAGGAAATACAATATTAACTTTGAGAAGAATTTTCACCGAGAATTAGGCAACTGTGCATTGACAGCACTATCATCGTCTTCAGTATGATCTTTGTATGCTTGTGTAAGAGCCTCAAAATTAGGAGAAGAACCAAAAGTTGGAGGTGCAAGAACCCTTTTATAAGAGGAAGCAAGGAAAAAAATAGTAGAAATGTTAGTGAAAATGATAAAAAGATCAACCAAAATATTCATAGTATTGCATAAATCCCTTGCCTGCTCGAGTTGTAGGAGCTTTGAGCATCTTCCTTCACAGCAGGATCAGAAGAATCAGCGTCACCAGAATTCCCATTCAATGTGGGAGAAACCTGTAAGAAGACAGGAACACAGGGGACATAATTACGTCAGTGAAATGATCATGCAGCTAATTATTCGAACAAAGATATCAAACATGAAACACACACCTGAACACAACGAACTTCAAAGACAGGTCTAGTAGCAGGATCTTCAGCTAATTTGAGTAATCTCTGATGAGTAAGAACATCTTCAGCCCTCTCAACATTTACATCGAGAGCATATCTAAGACAGAAGTAAGTAAATCATCAGTACTAATTAAACGAGCAAGTCAAAGTATACACGTGGTGATAAAACATGCGAAATGATCAAGTGTCCTTGAGACAATAAAATGACAAAAATCCACTTAAGATGTCCGTCTATGACCCGAAGTCTGAAATAGGGAGGGGGGGGGATACCGAGCAGGGAGACGATTGAAATGAAGCCAGAGCTGATCATCAAAACCAGGGAAATGAGCTTCTTCGTAATTGAATTCTTGAATTCGCTGAAGAACCTCGCCGTAGACCTCGAGTTTCATACGATGCTGTCTAGGGTTTTCTTTAGAAACAGAAGCCACGACGGCTCTGCTTCCGCAACTCTCCTCAGTCTCTTCTTTGATCGCCATCGGGATAACACAATCCACGAACGAACGCTTGGATCGAGAATTTGAAAAGACAAAAACAACAACTACAGTAAACTTAAAACATAAACACTAGGAATAGTCGATCTCTTCGTTCGATCCAAAAGCCACCCAAAAAAGAAAAGAAAAGGGGAAGAATGATCCACAAGATTCAAGTAAAGGTTTTGAAAAAAAGATGAGAGAGAGAAGAGAGAGAGATGGAGTTTGCTGGATTTGGGTAGAAAGGGCAGGGAGGACCATGAACGTTTCGTTGTGTAACACGTCAGACTTGTCCACGTCATCCATATGAGTGTGGGTCACGGGAATGAGCACTCTGTTTCCCTTTTCTTTTTTTCTTTTCTTTACAACAAACAAAAAAAAAAAAAAAAAAGAAGAAGATAAATAAAAGCCTCTAAATGGATAATGGACAGTGTTTGCTTTTTTTTTATTTTGCTATGAGATATAAATGCATTTATGAATGGTGTGTGTGCGTGCTCTCATGTTTAAGATGCATTAATAAAACAAAAAGGAAAACGAGATTGGTGTATGTATATGGGTGATAGAGATGATACCTTTTTTATTTTTATTTTTTTATTATTTTGTGAATTGTTGACACAAAATATGATGGCATGTTCTTTATATGACTTTCTTTCCCATCGTTGTTTAAGTTTAATATTTTAGTAATTACACTCAAGTGTTCTTCTTACAACTTTACACGGGAGTTATGATCTCTTTTTCTCCTACATATACAGTATTATATACCAAAGTTTTCTTACACCAAAATATTATGTTGTCAAACAAACAAAAAAATAACAATTTTTATACGTGGGCCGAAATTATAAGTACAGGCCTTTCAAATTTCAATCCTAACTTCTACAGAACCATATTTATTAGGCCCGTGTGGCCCATATTTAGTTGGTTTTGCTTCTAAATTGACCTGCGAGAGATATGCTAATTATATGTCAACTAAATTTATCAGAAATTAAACTAAATTTTATACTAAAACTGTACATTAAACTAAAAAAAAAAAACTGAACTGAACTTATCAGAAATTACAAAATAATAATAATAATTAGAAATGAAAGAAAACAAGAAGAGGGGAATATTACACAGCTGTCAAAAGAAATGTGCTGACGTGACAAAACCCAATCAAACAACCAATGATTGGTCAGTGCTTCTCTTTCCTTCCTCCCCTCCAGATACTTTATTCCCTTCAAAATGCACAATGAGTTTATAATTTATTTGATACTCCTTTTTTAATTAATACTATTTCAGAGAGTTTGACTCAGCTAATAAACGTCTCCGGAGATCTAACCTTAAAATGTTTCACTGCATACCTCTTTGTTGTATTAACAAACAATCAAATTTGATCTTAAATTATAATTCATCCAAAGACTAATAATAAAATGTAATACAAATTAAATCAGCTTATGAAATAAACTACAAATAAAAAATGACCACAAGATGCGGTTGAAGGTAAGGTCCATTACACGTAGGACATAATTACCAAACAGAGGAGAACATGTGTAGGAGGAAAGAGATAAGCCAATTGCTTGTCGGGTACACGCTAAAACCACCTGAGACGCGTTTTCTTATTGGTTGGTTACTTGGTTTATCAAAACCCCAAGATACTACTACTATCAACATATATAATTACGTAAGTAACAATGTCATACATTATCAGGTTTCCTTCCTTGCGTTGTATCTGAATCAGCCACAATAAATGATTTGAAGCGTAACACACGATAACATCAAAATATATGGAAGAGATATTTTAATCTTTTCATATATATGTGAGACTTTAATTAGTCTCATGCATCTTTTATTTTATGGTATAGAGACACAAAGACAATTATTCCACTAATAAACGATTAAGTAATAATGGTAAAGCGTAACGTGGTATTTGTTTAATCCCGTAAGTACGCAAGCAAAAGGAACTACTAATATATTTTCTTGAAGAGTACGTAAAAAAATTAAATTTTTTTAAAAAAGGTTAATGATGTTGAACGTCATCGCATCATCATTGCTCCACCACTCCTCTATTTATAGTCTTTTTCTTCGTTTTGTTTTTTTTCCTCTACACTCTTTTTACATTTGGTCCCTATAATATTGCTTCTTCTTCTTCTTCCATTTTTCTTTTATATCGGATATTCGTCTCTTCCACAGAACAGAGAAAAGAGCAATAACGTAAAAGTGTGAAGAAACCAAGTAAAGAGAAGAGAACAGTTATGGGGCAATGCTCATCGACGACAAGGACGAGGAGAAGAAAGAGGAAAAGGCAAGAAGAAGGTTGCAGAGAATCAATGGGGAGGAATAAAGGATGTTTAGCGATGGTCAAGGAGAGGCGTTCTAGGTTTTATATCGCCCGACGATGTGTTCTTATGTTGCTTTGTTGGCACAAATACGCCAATTCTTGATGAGGTTTGTGTTAGACCATCATCAACGCTGGGTTATTAGGCTAATCTTATGTGATTCTTAGGTAAATTTAGGATTAAATTTAAATCAAAATACAATTAAAATCATAAGATCCGTATATTATATAAGATCAAAATGAGGGTGGAAGAGGTGTATACGTGGCAAGCATCGATTGGCTTTGATGATAAATATATAAATCATTTTTTTCCTTTTTTTCATTTTTCTTTCTTCTCTCTCTCTCTCTCTCTCTCTCTCTCTCTCTGTTCGCGAAAAAGAGAAACGAAGAGCGATTTCTTCGATTCTTCCGTAATCCGACGATGAAGCCGGAATGAGTCATCGCCGGCCATCGTTTCCGGTAGATGATGAAGACGACTGATTCCCTTTCTCCGCGGCGGCTGAAGTTGACCTAATCGACGAGCAAAGGAAATCGAAATCGGCTGAAGTACACCATATCGATTCAAAATCGGCTTCGGTTGTTCGAAATCAGAGTCTTGGGAGTACTATTCGGCAGTACAACGTATGTATTTGGTTCTGATTGTTAGAATTGAACTGATTTTAAGTTTTAACAAATTAGGGTTCTTGCTATTTGGGAAATTAGGGTTTCGTGATTTGGGGGAAATGGGATATTCGTTGTTAAGGCGTTAATTAAGGTAATTAAGCAACGATTTGAGTGTGTGTATGTATTGTAAGGTATGATTTTTTGATAAACTAAGGTTGATTAAATCCGATGGTTGCTAGGAAACGTTTTTCTTTGGTGTGGTTCAAATTTTCGATAATTATGAAGGTGGATCCTTATTGTATTCATGAATAAATAGTATTTGGTTGATAGTTAGGTATAGTAGAGATGTTTAGGTTTGAAATGTTACATGATTCGATTTTGTCTTATGAATCTGACTTTTTGTTATGTGTTATATGCGAGGACTGGCGATTTGAGCAAGAAGTATCAAATGGTTTGCTATAGAAAAGTCAAACAAGCCCAGAGATTGAATCCGGTTAGTGATCACATGAGCTTAAATGTGATTAAGTTATTACAATAGGTTGGATCTTAATTGTTCTCAAGTATTTTCATTAGGTTATGTTGTTATGCGATTTAATGTTAGATATAACAAAGAAGTATAGGTTTCATTGTTCTTTTGAATTTGATTTTGTGACTGATTTTGAATTTTATTTTCTCTGTTTGGTCAGAGATGTGAGATGCTTCTGCTAGGGTAGGGATGAGATATGAGGAGATAATTCAGAGCTGCAAAGATAAGCTACAATCTGGTTAGTAAACAACCAACTTGTACTATTTGTGTAAATGAAAATTGAACTAGTTATGCATCGATTGAGACTTGAGTTGTTGTGATTGAAGTTAAATGCATATGAGTGTTTGTGATGTATAGTAGTTAAGTTGTAGGTGATTGAAGTTAAATGATTTGAGTGTTTCTGCTATGTGTATAGTTGTTTAGTTTAGTTGTTGGTGATAGGAAAGTTTTTGTGATAAATGCTTTGTACTTCTCATTTAATGTAGTTCACAACTGTAAATTAAACTTAAAACAAACTCTTTAAACCTAAAGCTAACTCTTTAACCTAAAGCACAACCGATTTTCATTATCTTCCATCCTCTTTCATTCTCTTCCATCCTCTTTCATTCTCAACCATTCCCTTCCATCCTCTTTCATTCTCAACCATTCCCTTCTCTGAAATGAATCCATTTGGTAACTCTTCTGGATTCATGGACCTATTAACCACTCAACAATCAGCCCCTACCCTTCAGCCCAGTAGGTATGACTCAGATTCACCAAGTATTAGACTTGGTGCATCTGAAGTTCCTTTCTTCTTCAGCTCTCAATGTTCTGAAGGACCTACTGAAGGTGAATTCCCTGCTGCGAGAAGCACACCAAAGAAGAGGAATGCTTGGACAGGTCCAGAAGATACGGTTCTCATATCTGCATGGTTGAATACTTCCAAAGATCCGGTTGTAAGCAATGAGCAGAGAGGAGATGCTTTCTGGAAGCGGATTGCAGCATATTATGCTGCAAGTCCAAACGTTTCTGGTCTATGCAAGAGAGAGCCTAGCCACTGCAAACAGAGATGGGCCAAGATTAATGACGTGGTGTGTAAGTTTTCTGGTGCTCATCAGGCTGCAAGCAATCAGATGGCATCAGGTATGAATGATGATGATCTCATCAAGATTGCACACCAAATATATGAGCAAGATCAGAAGAAGAAGTTCAACATGGAGGCTGCTTGGAGAGATTTAAGGCATGACCAGAAGTGGTGCTCACTTAAGACTTCAAAAGAGATTGACAAGAGTAAGAGAAGAAAGGGTGAATCATTCGATGTGTATTCATCAGAAGCTAGCCAAGCCACAAACGTTTCTGAACCTTCTCAACCAAGACCTCCTGGTGTGAAGGCAGCTAAGGGAAAAGGAAAAAGGGCTGCAACAACATCACCAAGTGTAGAAGGTTCTGGTCAGTCAGTGGATAGAGTTCAAACTTTGTGGGAAATCAAACAAGCAGATTTTGCTTTGAAACAACAAGAGTTTGCTCTCAATGACAAACTAAGTAACAAGAAACTGCTGGATACTCTTCTAGCAAGATCTAATCCGTTGACTGACAATGAGGAAGCATTATAGGACAAGCTAATTAAGGAGCTATTTGGTTGAATCTCTAGGCGATATGCTTCTGGTTGTAGTGTCCTTAAGTTTGTGGTTGTAGTTTCTGTTTGGTTGTGCTTGTATTATGTAGTTTCCTTAAGTACTTCTGGTTGTATTTTGTGCTTCTATTATGTAGTGAATCTAAGTACTTCTGCTTGTATTTTGTGGCTGGTTATATTCTGCTTAATCTTATGAATCTATGTACTTCTGGTTGTGCTTGAATTTATGATTATGCTTCAGCTTGTGGTTGTGGTTAAGTGCATAGGTTCTGCTTGTATTGGTTTCTGAATATGAGACTTGTTGTGTTGTGGTTTTTGAGACTTGTTGTGTTGTGGTTTTTGAGACTTGCATAGGTTCTAGTTTTTGAGACTTGTTGTGTTGTGGTTTTTGAGACTTGCATAGGTTCTAGTTTTTGAGACTTGCATAGGTTCTGAATACTTAATACTGTGAAGTTTACAAATGTGTAATGACTTTGTGACTGTTAGTAATATTGTTTGGTTGTGCATGTAGATTCACGGACAGCAAAGGACATCATCACATACACAACAAATTAGATTAACGGACAGCACATGCCTTCTCATCACAGCAACCACAAGACACAACAAGACACCACATGCCTTCTCATCACAGCAACCACAAGACACAACAAGACACCACATGCCTTCTCATCACATCAACCACAAGACACAACAAGATTCACGGACATGCCTTCTCATCACAGCAACCACAAGACACAACAAGATTCACGGACATGCCTTCTCATCACGGACAGCACATACACAACAAGACTTATGGAGATAGTTTTCTATATATACATCCGTGTTTGTGTAGTTTTTATACATTCTCTATTTTTATGTTCATGTCATTCATATCTTCCTTTGTAATTCAATCTCTCAAAAATAATTCTTCTCTTCCTTTGAAAAATAATTGAGCCCATCTTTTACATTAAAACTCTTTCTTTGTACTTCAAACTCTTCCTTTGTAATTCTTCTCTTCCTTTGAAAAATAATCGAGCCCATCTTTTACATTAAAACCCATTTTTACTTCTTCTAAAAACTTGTTATTATCTTGTACCAATCCAAAAAATCCAAACCACAAATCCAAAAATCCAAACTCTTTTCCTTTGTAATTCTTCTCTTCCTTTGAAAAATAATCGAACCCATTTTTACTTTTTCCAAAAACTTTTTATTATCTTGTACCAATCCTAAAAATCCAAACCAAACTCTCATACAAAAAAAAAAAAAATCCAAACCAAACTCTCATACAAAACAAAAAATCCAAAAATCCAAACCAAACTCTCAATGGCATCATCTTCCCGAGATGAATTAGGACAAGCTTTAGACGAAGAATTTGATAATATCTTCCAAACCGAATTGGATAATGCTTTGTACTCTTACGATGATCCTCAACCACCCACCAAACCGAAGAAAAAAAGAGTATATATCGAAAGACACCGTGAAGAAGGACACATCAGGTTATGGAACGATTATTTTGGCGAAAATGCCACTTTTCCTCCTCCTTTATTCCGACGTCGTTTTCGGATGAATAAGCACTTATTCATCCGTATTGTTGATCGACTATCGAATGAAATGCCTTTCTTTCAACAAAGAAGAGATGCTCTAGGAAGGTCCGGTTTCTCTGCACTACAGAAGTGTACAGCAGCAATTCGTATCCTTGCGTATGGTTGTGCGGCTGATGCGGTTGACGAATACCTCCGGATTGGTGAAAGCACAGCAATGAAGTGCATGGAACATTTTGTGAACGGAATAATGTATTGCTTTGGCGATGAGTATCTCAGAAAACCCACGGCACAAGATCTTCACAGACTACTCATTATTGGAGAGATAAGAGGATTTCCCGGGATGATGGGAAGCATCGATTGTATGCACTGGGAGTGGAAAAATTGCCCAACCGCTTGGAAAGGGCAATATACACGTGGCCATGGAAAACCAACGATCGTATTAGAGGCTGTAGCTTCCCAAGATCTTTGGATATGGCATGCGTTTTTTGGACCTCCAGGTACTTTGAACGATATTAATATTCTTGATCGCTCTCCCATTTTTGATGACCTCATAAAAGGACGAGCACCAAAAGTGAAGTATGTTGTTAACGGGAATGAATATCGTATGGGTTACTATTTGACGGATGGAATTTATCCTAAATGGGCTTCATTTATCCAATCAATTCCACTTCCACAAGGTGATAAACCATCTTTATTTGCCACATGTCAAGAAGCTTGCCGTAAAGATGTCGAGCGTGCTTTTGGAGTTTTGCAAGCTCGATTCGCCATTGTAAAAACTCCGGCACTTATTTGGGATAAGGAAAAAATTGGAAATATTATGCGAGCTTGTATAATACTTCACAATATGATTGTAGAAGACGAACGAGATACGTATACACAGTTTGCTGTCACCGAATTCCAACAGGCGGAATCTTCCGGAAGTACTGAGGTGGTTTCCGGCTATTCTGACGATACCCCTTCAAGTATCGTCGATATGATGGCCACTAGAACTCGAATTCGTGATCAAGTTATGCATGAACAATTGAAGAACGATTTGGTCGAGCACATTTGGACTAAACATTCTACAAATCATGTTTAAATTAATTATGCTTTGTGTTTATGTTATTTATGAAATAAATTGTATCTCATATATGTTTTAAATTTTGTTTTTGTATCTCATCTATGTTTTAAAAACTTTATTTTGCAATAATTATTAAGTTTTTAAAATTGTAAAATTTTTAATTAAAAAAAAAATTATTTAATTCTAAGATTCATTAGTTAAGAACTCACCAATGATCTTGCATAAAAACATATAAACTTAATTCAACTTTTTATCATCACTTTACTCAATTAAATTACTAAATATATTTAAGGATTCATTTTTTAAAGATTCCCATTGATGATGCTCTTAGTGTACTCGATAAATTAAAGATGTATATACGATTGTTTTGACTCTCTCTCTGGTCATAGCTTTGTTTTTGGGGTTTCTTTTTTTTGGTTTGGTCTCTTTCTACTTTTTGTTTTAAACGAATATTTCCCAACAAGATACTGATCACAAAAATATTCCGATTCACTAAAAAAAACTAGTGTAGCGACATAACAGAGAAGCTGTTAGAGTTTGTAGTTTTCACTTCACCGAGTTCTGACAGAATAAAACGCAACAACAGAAAACACATGAAACCAAAAGTGTCAGCCTGACAGAATCTTTGTGCTATTTTAAGGATGATCAATTACACAGCCTAAATCAACAGATGTGATTTGTTGAATTCTTTTGTCAAGAAGATGAAACAGGTCATCTAGAGCCACGGGGTTCATACCTTCTCTCTGACCTCTCTGACCTTCTTTCTGACCTTCTCTCTGGGCTTCTTCCATAAGGAGAGTAAGACCTCTCTCTTCTAGACCTTCTCTCATCACGAGGTGAATAGTCACGTCTTGGTGACCTACGGTCTCTATAATCATCACGGTCATAGTGCCTCCCTCGACTGCTATGGCCTTCTCGATCTTTTTTTACATAACATAAAAAGATTACAGAACAGTGAGCAATCTTTTTATTTATTGACAGACTTGATAACTATTAACAGAGGCTACACAAATGTTCTCTTACCGTTTTCTCTGGAGCTTTTCAAGCCAAGATAGTGGCCTGGGGTGGGAGTTCTCGGGCGCTTTCTCCGGGACTGAGGATAACACAAAGTACATAAAACATCATGTAACAAGTTAAACAAAAGCCACAGTATATTCAAGGAAACAAGATGCATCCTAGTCTGGAGAAAACTTGACTAATAATTGTTGATACTTGATAGTTGATAATGTCCTTTGATTAGTTGAGAGTTGAGAGTAGAGGCAATATAGTTGCATATGATTAGTTGGATCAGATCATTTGGAAAAGCTGTTTAAGCTGGCGATTTGATTGATCAAGCTGTGTTTCACTTAATGATGGTGAGCAAGCATGAGTACTCTTATCATCTCTGATTGTTGCTTGACGCAATATTTTCTGAATGGTCAGAAAACCTCCAAGTCAACAAATAATGATATCAAACTAATCACATCGCACCAAAATAAGCATGAAACTTTTACCCTTTCGACAGTTATGTATCGGCCTTCTAGTACGGACTGGTTGAGATATTTAATGCACCGCTCAGCATCTTTAAGGCTATCCATTGTAACAAAGGCAAAACCACGAGACACACGGGTACGCGGCTCCATCACAAGAAAACAAGACGCAACCTATTGAAATGAAACTAGTTAACTACACATTAAGGATTGTATGCTCAAAACATGCAGAGGCAAGAAATATATTTAAACTGGCAACATTAGAAAGGAGAAATCAGCTTAGATGTTATCACCTTTCCTTCCTTGGAGAAATGTGCTTCAAGATCCTTGTCAGTGACTCTTGTAGATAGACCAGTCACATAGAGCGTTGTACCAGGGTTTTCAACTTCACCTCTGTCAATCAAAATTCATTCAGATAACGGAAAACTAAACATTAGAAATTATCAATCCAATTACATAGAACAAGACAATCCAACTCAGAAGGAAAAAGCTAGAACTAACCTTCCACGGCTTCTTGACCTTGACCTATAAAGTGTACAGTCAATGAAAAAAGATTAGACATAGCCAAAAAAAAAGCTACATAAGAAAATTCTCTACTTCATGCAAATAACTAACCTCCCACGGCTTCTCAACGGAGATATGGGTCTAGGCAACGATCGTGACCTAGACCTGGACCTAAGCCTCGACCTGGATCTAGATCTTGACCTGGATCTGGCTCGTCCTTTCCGGGGTGAAGGAGATCGTGAATCCCTGAAGCAAAAATCGCACAGTATTACAAAAAAAAAAGGGTTCATTTATGGCATCTCTCACTGAGACTTCGTACTTCCAAACCACAATCTAATCTAAGCTCTCTTTCCGTCCAATGCGCTACAATATCCAATTAATTAGCATTTGCAGCAACCCAAAATCAACAAAATTACAACTACATAGAAGTCAAAATTCCCAAATCCACCCGTCAGATTCACAACTTACGCAACCCTAATGCAATCCAACATTGTATACACCAAAAGAGAACGATTTATAGTGAATAATACGGCAATTTGAACAAACACGAGCACTAGCCCTGAAAATGCGAAGCTATAGAAACTTGAAATCTAACCTTCTTCTTGGAGGAGAATCCGCCTGCAAAAACAAAGTAAGTATCTCAATTTCCTCTGAGACATAAAACGTAGATCAAAAGAAGAACATACAAATTTAATCCTCGAAGCTCACCATTGCGAAAGAAACAGAGGTCGCGATCGAGAACGGAGAGTTAGGGTTTAGTGTAAGCAAGGAAGCGTAAAATTACTTCTTCGTTTCCCCCTTGTCTACAGATGAAATTTATTCTTTAAATCTTATATTATAGGAGAAGTAACTCCATGTGGCAAGACTCATGTTACCTACGGTGCACATTCTTCAACTCGTAATCAATCCGAATTTTTATTTCCGGTCTGCTTCATTCTTCCCATTACGGTTTATTTAGGGTTTTCCTTAGATTTTCACTTTATGCCGGGTATTAAATCAGATTTAAAAGCACGGGTCTGTCTATGAATCTTCGGTTTAGTTCGGTTGAACAATTTTTTGTTTACATTATTACAGTTACACGTAACAATTAACATCATTAATTAATCAAATTATACCCAGAAGAAAAATAAAATATCCTCATATAGTTTTTCCTCATAGCTCACTATTTCTACAATTTGCACCCAGACAAATATTTGACGACAATCACAAAAGAATGTATGAAAAGAACAACACAGTTAAATGTACAACTCAAACAACACTTTCCAGCTATTTATTCAGGATCAGAAGAAACCCCCAAAATGCTGAAATTTGTATTTAACATTAACATTATGTGGTTAAAGTGTCGGGAAGAGCCATGGAATGAGCTCCAATGATCTTACCACCAACATCTGGGAAATTCTCGTAATCAGGAAGAGGGCTCACTTTACCATCTATGTCTACTTGTAGAGGATACTTTATTAAGTGACCTTGTAGCTCTGAGAATTCCAAATCTATGAATTTTTTCCAGTTTCCTTCAGAGATTTCGTTCACGTTCTTCACACATTCCAGATCTGCTGGCTCCACAAATTCATCTCCAGTTTTGCCTAAATGCTCTGCCCATAGTGACATTCTGTATCCATACACCTGTGTAGATTATAAAGAATAAAGATAAACATCAAACATCTTTGTGTGTTGTACTTTCACGAAGTATATATACACTGGTTCAAGTATCTAGAACAGAACACACACTTTCTCAACCTAACTTTTCATTTCTCCACTGTTTCTAAACCGGACACTAAAGATGTAGACTCTAATAGACACTTTTGAGATTTTGGTTACGGTATGGTGATGATGATGACAATGTTAGGAGGAAGGCAAGGCAAACCTGGCCACGTGGGTGTTTTCCCTTGTGAACCCATGTATGATGAGGTTGATAGGCGCCCATGGCTATTTCAGTATCTTTCGTCCCAGCCATAGATCTTTGGTTGATATTAGCAGATCCCATGAGTACATACTCATCATCTACTATCATCCCCTTTGCGTGCACATAAATCATGAAACGCTGGAACTTATAAGAATCCGACACCTGAAAATATGCAGTTAAAAATATCATAAGGAACTTGTTTCCACTGACACTACTGGAAAGTATATGTATTATTTCTTCATCACTAAGCTAGCGTTTGTCTGAATGCCACAGTTTTTAGTCTTTGAAGCTTATACCGCATTGCCATTGGTGGCTGGCATATCATCTGGAAGTTGCTCTCGTTTCCCAAGGCAATAAAAGTTAAGGTAATCGAGAGGATGAGCATCTGATTGCACCGCTTTCAGTTCTTTTGCTATGACATCATACATCATCTGCATAGTTTGGCTCTGCAAAATGAAAAGAACAAAAGAGGTTTGTTTCTCTTAAAAAAAATTGGAATCATCTATTTTCGTATCAGCAGTGATCTTACACTCAGCTAAAAATGTTACCTGCCAATATAGAATTTCTTGCACAGGGCCAGACTTTGGGTCGCCTTCAGGCCACAAAGGTATGACGACATATACAGCAAATCTTTCTTTAGCTCTGATTTTACTAACAATCTTTAGTGCCAACTCCATAGGAATAAGATTATCAGCTCCTACTCATTCAAGAAGAACCCAGAATCAGAAAATCAACGAAGGAAAGCTAAAACACCTTTCATTTATACAGATGGAGAATACATTTCATACAACAGTCATGTGAAAATATAGCCAAGCATACAAAACTAGTGAGCAATTTATTCCTAGTCTAAGAACTGTACTCAAAGATCAAGACGTACCAGCATCTTTATAGGAAGGCCAAGCATAAGAAGAACCCAGGAAATACTGATTCTCGATATATATGAAATGCTGAGCAGATCTGATTGTCTGGATATACGCTGTCTGGATGCTTTTATCTACAACAAGACGCTTGGCACATTCCAGATTCTGCAGTAAATAAATAATTTTGAAGATTAAGTAGTGCAATTTATACCATGTGGGAATTATAAACAGCAATCATATTGTTTAACTGTTGATCGTCAAGGAAAATTACTAGTAATAGCAAATAAGTTAATCTACCAACCTGAACCTCAGCCTCATCTTCATATTTTGGAAATCCTTTCACAGATCCTGAATCGATAGAACGAAACACCTGAAAGTCAGAAACCACATGGTTATATTAAATCAACAAAAATATGTTACATGAAAATATTGTTAGGAAGGAATCTGGAAGGACCTGAACATGCCAGTTCTCAGGATCATCTTCTTTAGAAACCCAAACACATGGATCGTCCTCTGGAACAATTGAAGTACCATCCTTCAAAAATTTAAACACTGGACTTAGAATCCACGATATGCGTCCTATCCGGATCAAAGCATCATCCTGCCAGTGAGTTTTCCCCTTTAAACGTAAGCTGAACTCCTTCCAACGTGTTGCCTTTCTCCATCGCTGCTCAAAGTTCATGAGAACATCATATGCCGCAGGCCCATCTATTCTACAGTGCAAATCATGCCAAGGTTGTCTTGGAGCCTTAGTACCAGTCTGAGGAAGTAGACACACAATACGAATCAGGAATAAAAAATATATAAGAGATTAGGAAATAACCAGTAAATAATTATATACTCACCGGAAATGTAGGATTGTGAAAATCATCCTTAAACACAGTGTCAAGATCGTGGAGTATCCTATGTTCAGGTGTGTCATAGCGGCCATCACAAAGATCTATACCTCCAATAAAAGCAGTAACCTTACGATTATTACCAACAGCCTGAGTGTCTACAAGAACACATTTTTGATGGTGCGTGAAGAGAGTGCCAACAACCTGGGAAGTAAACAAATAACTTAACCTGAGAGAGACAAAAAAAGAAAGAATCTTCCATGGAAAAAAACATATATTTAAAGAGTCAGGACTTGCCTGTTGTTTGAACAACCCAAGTTTACTGCTAGCATAGCGAGGTGACAATACACATATCACAGAAGAATGCCTGAAGAATTTCCTAGTCTCCTCATCATGTGTCCCCATAACTCCAGCCTGTAAAATGAAAGCCATATAACATCTTAATATCGAACATACCAAATAATCTGTCAAACAATAAATTCTCGTCACCAGAAACCTCAATTCTTTCACCACGAAAGCTAACATTGCAACAAGTAATTCTAAGGCATTAAAACTAGGAAAATTAATCGAAGGAACAATACTAACCGTGCTTATCCCGAACTTATCATGAGAAGTCTTATCGTCCCATACAAGTAGCAAAACTCGAACACCTTCCTCGGATTTGTATTTCAGCAATTCCCCAAGGGTCAAATCACCACCTCTTGGTAATTTCCTTGTCGGTTCCCTAACCAGCTTAATCTTATGGAAGACAGACCAGCCAACAATGTAAATCATGTGGTGAGCCTCAGATACAGCATAACATATATCTTCCCAACACTTGCCATGCTGATAAACTTTCCCGTTATCCAGCCCAATTGCCGGCAACATTCCGTCCATAACATGAGCATCCTGGTAAAGCCTCACCTGACTTCCTTTCCTCACAGGGAAATAAGTCCGTTTCACACCTTTACGCTCCGGATCTCCGGCGATTCCAGATCGGTAACTATGGATCTGGTCGAACGGAGTAAATTTCATATCGATGTAAAGAGCAGTTTCTTTCTTAGGCGGCTTTCCCGAAGCACCGAGTACAGGAAACCAACCAGAAATGCGTTCTCCCGACGCGATGTCTCGAACCGGGATCTTAGCCGTGCCAATGATTTGGGCACCGAAAACATCGTCGTCCTTGACCTGGAACTCGAGATAAGACAACGGATGCGCAATGGAAATGTTGAAACTCTCGTTCCAAAGAGGATCTTGAGAATTTTTCAAAACGCGTGTCCGAGCTAGAGTCGCCTGTGGGACGACGACGGTGACGTAAGGATCACTGGTGATAACCTTACGGTGGCTACGGATGTTTGTATCACCGGCTTCGCCTCGGTCTCTAGGATCGTCATCCGTGGCAGGTGTTGTACAGGAATTACAAGCGGTGAAGCAACGACGCATATGTTCTGAGAACATATCCATGTTAGGTAGCCTCCTCGCTTGGACAATTTTCAAATCGAGGTCACCGTGCAAAAGCATCACAGTTTCTGGTGATTTCTCCGCCATGTTAACAACAAAAAACAGGCGGATGGAATCAAAGAGGCTGAAGAGGAAGAAGCTAACAAAAACCGAAAACCCTAACGAACAGGGCTCGGTTGTTGTTGCTGCTGCAGAAACAAAAATGAATTCGAAACTTTTTTTTTTTAATTTTTGATTTTGTTCTTTTTTTGGTTAAATGGATTGAGCTAGAAAAGTTTTTTTTTAGTAAAAAAAAAAAAGAAAAAAAGATATTTATTATTTTAGGTGAAATGATTTGAGAGAGAAAGACAAAAGAAGGAAGAAGAAGAAGAAGACGGGGACGCGTGTAGGCACGACGAGGTGGGAGTTGTTTGCTCACTGACGAAATTATTCCGTGTAGATCTGCGAGAGTAGTTAGTTGCACACGTTCTTCATTTTTAGGATCTTTAATTGGTAAAGAGTGCCCTTTAAACTTTACTTAATTAGTCTTTGCGAAATCTATCGATGACGAATCTGATTTTAGAATGTTGCACCAATATTTTTCTAGGAAAAAATGGTAGTATAATAATGGTTCAAGTGATAATGATGATGTGACGAGGTCTCTTCTCTTCTCTGTCTTTGAACAAATAATTAAAAAAACTCGAGTCAAAAACCAGCGATGCGAATCTGAGATTCACCCACCATATCCATTTGCAAATTAAATTGCCGACAAAAAAAAAAAAGTATATGCAAATTAAATAAATGGGACTATCGATGAATCACATAAAATCCCAAAAACCCTTCTTTTAATACTGTGAATAAAACAAGAACTAAACTTATATCAGAAAGTATAGCCGTTTAAAGTGGTCACATGTCAATCAGAACTTGTCGGAGCAAAAGAGCAAAACTTCAAAAGTATTATCAAATTCATATCTACTCAATGAAGCAACAGTAGCATAAAGAATACTTTCATGTATTACAAAATGAACCGTTTCACATGTTTTACTTTCTGAAATTATCAAACACAGCAGAAAACTAAACCAGACGAAAAGCCTAAAGTTTATGATATGTTTTTTTTTTTTTGGTTATATTATTTTCTTTTGGGGGTGAGGACATGGCTTTATGGATAGGTTTAGAATAATATACAACTCACAAAAAAAAACGGATTTACTAAGAAAACCCTTCACAAAGTTTCCCAAAGAAGATCCCGTTTGAAACCGTTTCTTCCTTTTGGCAGCCTTCACCGTCTCTTGATTTTATCCCCTGGGGGTTACACGAAATACCACGTGCCTAAGTTGGTGAGCTACAAGGAATTTCAAAGCCAATGGTTCCAAGATATTTAGACGTTGTTACCTAAAACTTAGGATGTCTCTTGTCTCTCTCCCTTTCAAGGATTGCTTTTATCATTCTTACTGACATCTTTTCCAGTCTTGTCATTTTTATCTCCCTCGTGTGGGGTATACTGACCCGTGGAGGATGGTGAATAACCGGGAAGTGTTGGCGAGTAGCCTGCGCTTGGGCTGTAGTCAGGGCTTGCTCCTGAGCTGTAAGGGCTGAGACAAAATTCGAGAACAACAAACCAAGTTACACTATTTGCAGAATTCCAAATGTTTAAAGAGTAAATATATTATGAAAATTTTCAAATGAGCTTTGATGCGGGTAACAGTCAAACCTGCTGGGACTGTATGTTGGACTCGAAGGTGAATAAGATGGAGATGTGGGTGAGTATGATGGTGATGTCGGGCTGCAGAATTAATATTAAGAGTTAATAAATAGAGAATATCACACAATATCACAATGGATACGAAAAGCTTCATAAAGATATCTTTACTACTAACCTATAGCTTGGAGATGTAGGACTGTACGGACTAGATGGTGAAAGTCTTGCATTGCTGGGAGAGTAAGCAAGAGATGGGCTGTATTTAGCAGACTGAGGGTTGTAGCTTGGAGACGTAGGGCCATAGCTTGGTGATGTTGGACTGTAACTTGGGGAAGTTGGGCTGTAGCCAGGAGATGTGGGGCTGTATGCAGGTGAAGTAGGGCTGTAAGATGGTGATGTCGGACTATAGGATGGTGAGGTAGGGCTGTAAGAAGGCGATGTTGGACTGTAAGATGGTGAAGTTGGACTGTAAGAAGGAGAGGTTGGACTGTATGCAGGTGAAGTCGGACTATAAGCAGGTGATGTTGGGCTGTAAGCAGGTGAAGTCGGGCTGTAACTAGGGGATGTTGGACTGTAGCTAGGAGATGTTGGACTGTAGCTTGGAGATGTTGGGCTATAGCTTGGAGACGTGGGGCTGTAGCTCGGCGAGGTGGGGGAATAGGAAGGACTTGTAGGAGAGTAAGCAGGGCTTGTTGGACTATAGCCAGGAGAACTTGGACTGTAGGTAGGCGAAGTGGGACTATAACCAGGAGAAGTCGGGCTATATCCAGGTGAAGTGGGACTGTAACCGGGGGAAGTAGGACTGTATCCAGGAGATGACGGGCTATAGCCTGGAGATGAAGAAGGCGAAAAGGCCATTCCACCAACATATGGAGAAAACTGTGCATCTGACATTGGCGACAAACGCATATTTGGACTTAACAGGTAGTTCGGGGACATCATGCCTTCATGGTAAGGAGTCCCTGATATTGGTGAGCGAGCAGGAGTCATTCCAAATTCCAGACCATCCATATAGCTGGGTAGCTGGAGTTCAATTGCATTCTTCAGCATCTCATCATTCAGATACAGTTCACAGTCTCCTGTTCCAATTGGTGCAAGTTGACCCAGCATTATATTCTCAGTAACACCCCGCAAGCAGTCTGTCTCAGCATAAGCTGCAGCATCTAACAGAATATCAACTGTTTCTTCAAAAGAGCACCTCATCAGAGGCCCAGTGTCATTTCTATTAATACCATGTCGAGTGATGGCCATCAGATGACCGCGATACGTCATGGTATCACACAAGATGGCAAGATGCCGATAATTCACATAAGAGCCATCAAAGGATATCACAACACGGAGTTCATCCAACAAAGCACGGCGAACTGCCTCAATTCCGAGAACTTCAATAATTTCAATCAAGTGATTGCTTGTTGTCCTCTTTGGATCCACATCTTCATGGCACATAACAGCTAAGAGATTAACACCTTCTGTATCTAACATCCACTCTTCAGATGTCTTGAATCCTCCTTCCTCATCAAACCTGCTTTTTCTAACCTGTTTAATGAAAACTTTGTTGATGTCTGGAATACCCCTGAGCGCCATTTCTGTCAGCATGTTGCTCTCAATCTTTTTAAGGAAAACATCATCTTCAGCTGATTCATCTTGCATTTCTCCCTTTGGGCCTTCATCGTTCATAATACGAATTCGAAGGATCAATTTTTGAGCATTATCATCATTGAATATGCAAGTCAGGTCATCATCAAACTCAAGGTTGATCTTCTCCGCAATATCCGCCATACTCAATTTCTTATCAACCATCATCTCACGATTCAACTCTATACGAAGCAGCCAAGGAGATATTTTATCGGGAGAAACATCTTCATCTGGCATTTCATAGTAGGACCTCACAAATTCGAAGTCCTCTTCAATGATAGTACTCATTGGATCTGGGTCATACCAGACTTCCGTAGCTTGAGTGACACTCCTGAGAGTAGTATACTCCAAAGCACACTGAACAGTCTTAGCCCCCTCTTTTGATTTGCTAGCTTCCGGGGTAAGATAGACTGATAGGGACGGTGTTTTGATTCTTTTAGCTACATTAATAATTTCACGCAACCTGGGAACACCAAGTGTAACATTCTTTGCACTGACACCAGCATAATGGAAGGTGTTAAGAGTCATCTGCGTAGCAGGTTCTCCAATTGATTGAGCAGCAACACAACCGATCATTTCCCCTGGGGCCACTAGCGATTGTAAAAACCTTGATTCTATTTCACCAATGACCCACTCAAAAGCTTCGCGGCTGAGTTTGTATTCCTCCAATACTCTTTTACTAGCAAGAGTGCTGCGAAGCAAAATGTTAAAGAACAGTGTTGCATTTTTCTGTGCTTCCACACTCAATGCATCATCACCCGGAACAACCAACAGCCTCTCTTGCAGTTTATCTACCGCATCGACAATTTCAACAGGGTGCATATCCGAAATCTTGCGCAAGTCAATCTTGAAAGTCTTCTGCGCATTCCAGATATGCCTCTTGATATTAACAGGCAATGGCCAAGTACTATCACCATTTGTTGCAATTTCTGTCCCAAGTTGGAATCTGTCAGTCTCAAGTTTCTGATATTCAGCATCAAATACATCACGCAACTCCCGAATCCCTTTCAAGTCCTCCAGATGTTCATCACTTAGGTATGTAGGATTCCAGTTTTCATCGTCAATCTCATACTTGAAAGTCCTATCAAACTCCGATTTCTTCATTTTCAAGGAATCCAGCTTCTGTGATTCTATCCATACTGCGTCCATACCATCTTCCCCATAGAGAAATTGAATAACATCACCCAACGAGTTTCTGACTGTCCCATCATATTTAACCATAATATCCTCCATAGCCTTTACCAAACGCCTCTGAATGTATCCAGTTTCTGATGTCTTCACAGCAGTATCAATAAGACCTTCCCTTCCTCCCATGGCATGGAAAAAGAACTCTTGAGGTGTCAGCCCACGTAGGTATGAATTTTCTACAAATCCACGACTTTCGGGACCATAATCATCTTTGGTGAAATGTGGCAATGTTCGACCATCAAATCCAAATGGAATCCGCTTCCCTTCAACATTTTGCTGACCGACACACGCTGTCATTTGAGAAATATTAATGAAACTTCCTTTTGATCCTGCTGTCACCATAGCCTTAAGGTTATTGGTTTCTGCTAAACTCTTTTGAGCACTGCTTCCAGCATCATCACGAGCTTTGTTCAAGACCTACAGGGATATTTTATGAGTCAGCACAGAGTTCTGACAGAGCATGAAACGAAAACTAAATAATTATCCAGCCTTAGCATACTTGATTAACCCTGTTCTCAAATGTCTCTGTCATAGTTCGGCCGGGTTCAGGGTCCAATTTCTTTTCCTGGAACTGCCGGATAAGATCTTTCACAGCCGTTTTTGCATTAGAAATAGTTTCATTAATTTTCTCCATGGTTGATGAATCAGCAATTGTGTCACCAATTCCAATGGTAAAACCATTCTGCAGAAGCCAGTAATTGACAAGCCACTGAGTATGACCTAGGAATTTCCTGGCAGCATCAGGACCAACCTCTTCCCTGCAAGCCAAGATAAACATAAATTAAAACAAAAGAGCTCATGAAAAATGTGTGAGGTACCAAAACTCTTAAGATCTTGGTGTAACTACCAAGTAAACATAATGCAGTATCTTACCAAATGACATGCACGAGACTTCCATTAGATGTACCAAGGGCCTTTTTGCAAAGAGTTCCGGCAAGAAGTTCCCCTCTTTCAATTCGCACTTGGGTATCTCCCGGAGTTATAAATCCAGTCTCTGAATCTGAATGCCAAGCAGAGTACCTCAACAGATTTATCTGTTTTGGTATGATAAGATTAAAAACTTGTTTGCCAGTCCAAAGAGGACGTGGCTTCAAAATTGCAGGAGCTGGAACTTTCCCATCAAAATCTTCCCACCACATAAGCGTATTCATGAATACATCCTGTAAAATGAAAACGATATCAGCATACAAGTTTGATTTCTCCTCTCATCAAACTCAAATTTAATTTACAAGCAATAGCTATTGTTACCTTTTCTATGAAGGTATCTCTTTTAGTAATTTTCCGACACCCTAGAAGGGTATCCTGCACAATTCCCATCACAGGCCGATTCGCCTGGGGGGAGACAATACATTTAGGGACCATCATCAGCTCTAACACCTCCGCTCTGGTCTCAAATGACTGGGGTACATGCATGTTCATCTCATCCCCATCAAAATCAGCATTGTAAGGAGACGTGACAGACAAATTCAGACGGAAAGTGGAATATGGCATAATCCGAATCCTGTGACCCATGATAGACATTTTGTGCAGACTTGGTTGTCGATTAAACAAAACAAAATCGCCATCCTGTAAATGCCGCTCAACCTGTG
The DNA here is from genome assembly GCF_000375325.1 of Capsella rubella. Taxonomy (NCBI): domain Eukaryota; kingdom Viridiplantae; phylum Streptophyta; class Magnoliopsida; order Brassicales; family Brassicaceae; genus Capsella; species Capsella rubella. The sequence continues at coordinate 1,673,477 of NW_006238917.1, read as the reverse complement.
ACCAAGAAGGCATGAAGAATGATGACTTTCAGAAAAGCAACTTTTACACGTTGATTAGATGGAATAAAGAAAAGTAGTATATACCTTGTATCCAAGTTCCAAATGATGATCACTGCTCTTCTTAAGGTACCGAAGATCTAGCCTTTGGCCATCATCCCTAATTATATATTTCGCTCCAGTCTTGCCAGGTGGAGGATGTGGCCCATAATCAACAAGCTCCTTTAATCTGCAAAACTAACTTGTCAACAACAGGAAAGAAAAAACTTTCTGAAATCTCCTTTAATCTGCAAAACTAACTTGTCAACAACAGGAAAGAAAAAACTTTCTGAAATGAAAATTAGCACCAGACGTACTAACCTTTCAATATTATATGGAGTAACTGTTTCTGGGTATGTGAGATTCAGAGCAATACTCCATGGTACACCAAGTTCATCAATATTTATTGTAGGATCTGGTGTAATAACAGTACGTGCTGAAAAATCAACACGTTTTCCCATCAAGTTTCCTCTGATTCTACCTTCCTTTGCCTTCAGCCTACTACATATTGACTTAATAGGCCTCCCTGATTTTTGAGTAGCCTGAAGAAATAAAGCCAACCCAGATAAAGTAACATCCATATGTATCATACCAGATATCTGGAAGGATACAAAAGCATTACCCTTGGCTGTCCAGGCAACTCATTATCAAAATATGTAGCTATATGAAACTGCAAGAGTTGTGTAAACTCTGATATAATATGAGCTGGCGCTCCATTTTTTTCCTGTCTTTTCAAGTTCTCATTGTGTCGAATAATCATAGCTAGCTGATGGGTCAAGTCATCCTGCATCAACAACAAGCATTAACTCAGTAATGCAAATTAAGCTGCTATAGTCAAAAATAATAATGTAATATTATCAGTCAAGACTAACTCTGTACTAGAATAGAATCTAAGCAAAAGTCCTTAATAAATGTCGACTTACCTCACTTCTGGAAGTGGCGTCCATCATTACAGATGGTCTGACAGGAGGTGGAGGAATAGGAAGGACTTCAAGAATCATCCAGTCAGGACGAGCAAACTTAGGGTTGAACCCTAAGAGTTGGCAATCCTCGTCACTAATCCTTTTTAAAACACTCAAAACCTGCAAAAAATTCACATGTCATCAGATTACCCAAAACATGAAGAGGTAATGACTAAAATTCATTAGAAAGAAATGACGGACCCTATCAGCACCAAGTGTCTGTTTCCTTTCTGCAGGCTCTGGAAGCTGATCTGGCTCGTCAGTTTTCTTCCTTGTAATTTTGTACTCTGCAATCATCTTCATACCTTCAATAGTCAGCTTTGGTTGTTGTGCACCACATCCACCCCGGCTCTTTTTGACTGGTTCTTCGGTGTCTTGGCTGTGGACATCATCAATTTCATCACCACCATCACATTTGGTCTTGTTTTTGCAGGCATCGAGAATCTTCTTAAGCCTATTTTTGGGATTCTTTATCTTCATAGCCTGCTTAAACTTATGCTCCTCCTACATGAAAATTACCAACTGGATTAGTCCCAACACTAATACAGCCAATAAAGTTATAAATCTATCTTCTATAAGAAGTAAAAGAAGGGATACAGTCACAAATACATACCTCATCAGCTAAAATCTTGGAGCAATTGAAGCAAACACATCTCATGATACTCAATACAGTCTTCATAAAACCAACATGATACATTGGCTTGGCGAGCTCAAGATGGCCAAAGTGCCCAGGACACTCAGCCATATTAGCCATACATGTCTCACACTTCACCTTCCGATCAATCGTACCAAGCCGGATATCACTCAACCCTCCCACCTTAGGTTTACCCTTCTCCGTCGTCTCACTATGCTCAACATGTATAACAGACATTTGCCTCTGAAGAAGAAAAACGGAAACAGACATTAGAAACCAACCAACTATTCACAATTTCCTACTCGTGACTTCCAATTAAGATGAATAGATTGAAAAGAACATGCTCCCCAGCTAAACCAATCGAATTCTTTGATTTCACTCTAATTACCCCGCCGGGGAGCAATGAACTGAAAAGAGCTAGAGAAAGCGACAGAGAGAGAGAGAGAGAGAGGAACATTACGATCTCATCGGGGCTGAGTATACCAAACTGGACCACCCGGACTTTGGAGACCTCGGCCGGAGAGAACGGAAATCGTGTATCCATGGCGGCTAAACTCCGATCAAAGACGAATCGAAAACCCTAGAACGTGAATTATAAAGAGAATCAAAAATCGAATTAAACCCTAGTTGCGTTTCCTCTTTGCCAAATTGTTTGAATCCGTGAAGTCAGTTTACAGTTACTTTAGCTAATTTGTTTTGTTTTCGAGTTTTTTTCCCTCTCTGGTTTGACGCGACCAGATCTGGATATCTCTCGTCTCTGACGAAGAGAGATGAGCAAAAGAGAACACATCCATACCCTAAGCCTCTATTTATAGAAGAAGAGGCGACTCAGAGGTCGGTTTTTGTTAATCGGGCCGTAACTATCTCAGGCCCAATTAAAAACAACTACATATACGGTTTGTAACGGGCCTGCGTCGGCGCTGGCTAAATCAATCCTATTTCGGTTCATATCGGTTCAGTTGTGTATCTTTCGGTTTGATATATTTGTTTATAGCTACTAGTCAAAAAATAGTAGAACAATTTCTGAATGCATGTTACATTTATTTCACCAAAATGTTTGGTGGACTGAGAAAATCTAAAACCATTGAAGTTTCTATTTAATTAACTGCTAGTGGCCAAATCTATAAAGGAAGAGAGGTCCCAAAGCTAAAACTAATCTAATCTGTAATCTATATGCATGCAACGTTTAATTCTCTTCATGTAATCTTCAGAACAGAAGATACCTAACTCCTTAAATATTCCCCAAGGGTAACGCAAACTAAAATATTAATGAATCAACCAAATCATTTCACTTTTTTTTTTGCTGCAATGAAGTGGAAAAAAAAAAAAAGCATCAATTAAATTAATGCTTATACTGAACTAAGGTCATCATTATAGGGGGTGTAAGATCCCCCTATAATGTTGCTCTAACTAGTTCTATTTTACATCTGTCTACCTTTTTTAACATAATATTGTCATCGTAGTTATTGGCACCAACATTTATGTGTAGTCATGTTCAATTTGTGGTTTATATTTATACGAGTTTAAATCTAATAATATGCGTTGGGAGTTGTATACTATACGAGAATTTTTTTTTTTTTTTTTTTAAGGATTAGTGAATGATTTGCGAGTTATATATAACAAGAAAAAATTACTGTTGTTTTTTCAAAGTAGGGTGAGCTCATAATTACATCGATGCACAGTCCAAACTCTAAAGTCAAGTTGTGCGAAGCTAGCCAATCTGTTTCCGTATATAATAGTCACGATAAGACGAAAACAAAGCAACCAACAAAAAAAAGTGTACTTTAGCTTTCATCTTCGAATGCATGTTTTCATGTAACGGTGTATTGTTCTTGGTCTTTCCGATTTAGTTATCTATCTAGGATTCCTCAAAATTTGTCGAATCAAAACAAAAATGGCGAAGAAACCGAAGCATCTCCGTCATCAGCCGCCACGTAAATCTTTATCGATGCAAGCTTTCACAGTTCTCGTACTTGTACTTTTCGTCATTCTGATCCTTGTCGGTCTCGGAATCCTTTCACTACCCAGCATCAAGAAGAACTCATCTAGGCCGATGGATTTGACCACTATTGTACAAACGATCGAGGAGAGGTTAGGGATATATATGATGTTTTTGTGTGTTTTTATGTGTTACATTAAAGTGATTTAAAGTAATCTCTTTTGAATTCATTAAGTAAGGAGAGTTATGGAGATGAAGAAGACGGTAATGGTGATGGATGGCTCGAAGTTATCTCGTGGGAGCCTAGAGCTTTCGTTTACCACAACTTCTTGGTATTTTTTTCCGATAAAGTTCTGTTTAAAATGCTTCAACATCGTCATATGCTAGTTCATATATATAGTTTTAATTAAGTGTTTCTTGTTAGACAAGCTAAGATATTAACATGTAGTATTTGTATTTAGTTCTTACTCATTTAGTTATTGACTTTCATGTGTTTAAAATGGTATATACATAATTTCAAAAGTTTGGAATTTGATCTTTAGGCTTTGTTTTTTTTTTCTTTCTAAAATTATGTAAGACAAATGAAGAATGTGAGCACTTGATAAGCCTCGCAAAACCTAGTATGGTGAAGTCAATGGTGGTTGATGTGAAAACCGGAAAGAGCAAAGACAGCAGGTTAGTGTGGTCCTTTTTCCCCCTTCATGCTTAATTTTGGAAACATTTTGAGAATTCTTAATCTCCATATATTCTTCATTGTGCAGAGCACGAACCAGTTCAGGAACTTTTCTTAAAAGAGGACAAGACGAAATCGTGGAAGATATTGAGAAGAGGATTTCAGATTTTACCTTCATTCCTATAGGTATGTACATGTCTTCCGCTTTTAATTGTATCTAAATCTTAGTAAAAGTTCATGAGACAAGGAAACGACAAATTCAGCTTTGTCGAAATGTAGTTAACGTAATGTAATTGCAGAACATGGAGAAGGGCTACAAGTTCTCCACTATGAAGTTGGGCAAAAATATGAACCTCACCACGACTACTTCTTTGATGAGTTCAATACCAGAAAAGGAGGGCAAAGAATTGCTACGGTTCTTATGTACCTGTACGTAACCATAAAACCCCTTAATAACAATCTTTCTTGTTAGGTAATCTTCTGCCTTAATTTGAATATTGTAATACTTAGCTCGGACGTTGAAGAAGGCGGCGAAACTGTTTTCCCTACAGCCAAAGGAAACATTAGTGATGTCCCGTGGTGGGACGAGCTCTCAGAATGTGGTAAAACAGGACTCTCTGTTTTACCAAAGAAGAGAGATGCTTTACTCTTCTGGAGCATGCAGCCTGACGCGTCTCTAGACCCTTCTAGCTTGCATGGTGAGAGAGAAAGAGTCAGATAGATATATTGGCAATGAGATAATTAGTAGAGATCTAAAACCATGTATTTGATTGATTCAGGTGGTTGTCCAGTGATCAAAGGAAACAAGTGGTCATCAACTAAGTGGTTTCACGTTCACGAGTACAAGGCATGAATAAAAAGAAGATGGCTTTTGAAGAGGTAACCTCTTAATCTCACTTTACTTCACTTGTATCTAACTCAGATTGATTTAATGAATTCTCTTCTTTTGCAGGTTTCTACGATCTCACCATACTAGTTTAATTTGTGTATCATTGTCAATTTCATCCTATTACAGTACGTCTCTCAAGAGCACCACTGCACCAGCAAAATCACCTTCTGGCCTTTAATTAAAATTTTGTATTGCTACACATAATAATAAATCTCATGTATCCATTATCGATCCCTCGAATTATAGAACACAAGCTAAGCCATAACCATTCAAAGCTATCCATCTTCGAGAACACACAGTAATTAAATAGCAACTTAACAATAGAAACTTTACGAAAACTCTAATTATAAAAAACATCGATGGGAATTAAATTTAAATTCCTATTTAATAAACTCTCGAGAATTTGTTTATTTCCTTTTTTCTGGACAAGTGTCACTATCTCAGCTGCTGACAGTTCATATTTTAACTTAGTTTTTTTTTTCCTTTCTTGATAATGATTTCCAAATTCGAGTTGTTGTATTATTGGGTTTTTCCTATGCGATTTGTATAAAAAGGATCTAGAGAGTTTGTATTTTGTAAATACAGTCAAGAAAAAAAAGAGCCCTAAATTCGTTTGCTCTCTTTTTTAGTTCATCATCTGATATTATATACTTGTGTGTAGCGAACTCAATGTCTAAGTCGACGTCACAGTCTACCATACTGTATCTGAGGCAGAAGTTGAACGGGCTGAAGATACATGAATCATCGGATCTTCTGGAGCACATCAACACGTTCGAAGAATTAGTGGGTGATCAAGTGTGTGTGGATGTGAAAATTGAGGACAAAAACAAGGACATGATCTTGTTCTGTTCTTTGCCTCCCTTGTTGACAGCAATTACGTGTAACATTAACGCTACTAATTCGCTGCGCTTTCCTCAAGAGCGTTGGCTCGAGATAATCTCGAGGGAGCCTAGAGCTTTCGTTTACCATAATTTTTTGGTAAATCTTTTGCTTTTTAATATGGGATTAAAAATATATAATTTTAAATTTGTTATATATATATGCTTCATGAGAACTTAACAATTAATATCTTCATGCTAGTTTGGATGTTTCTTGTCAGCCAAGGCTAAATAAATTACAACTTGTTGTTTGCTAGCTAGAATTAATTTCCCATGCTGTAATTTTGCTTAGATCTTTACTTACTCCTCTAGTAAAATCACTTAGGGAACATATTTCTCTCGCATGATTTATATGAACATGTTCAGGATCTCATCTTAGGCTCTCTTCTTTATATTTTTGTAAGACAGATAAAGAATGTGAGCACTTGATTAGCCTTGCGAAACCTAATATGGCGGCGTCAAAGGTGCGCGACACGATAACTGGACGCGGTATAGACAGCAGGTTATTTACTCAGTTTTGTTATGTTTTTTTTCTTGTTCTGTTGTTCCCTCTTTAAGTTTAATTGGGAAAGATTTTGAGATTTGGAAAGATTTTAATATGCAGCTCACGGACGAGCACAGGAACTTTTCTTAGAAGTGGAAATGACAAAATCGTGAAAGACATTGAGAAAAGGATTTCAGAATTCACCTTCATCCCTGTAGGTATGTGTAGGCTTCTTGTTCCAAGTTCGGATTTTCTGACCAAACAACCATTACACTAGGTGTCTTTTTTTTTTACCAACGACGTTGTTACGTACAGCGTACTCTTCATTATTATCTTGCTAATCTTTTATTGGAGTTGATTTAATGAAAATGCAGAAAATGGAGAACCGCTTCAAGTTATCCATTATGGAGTTGGGCAAAAATTTGAGCCTCACTTTGACGGATTGCAAAGACTTGCTACTGTTCTTATGTACCTGTATGTAAACCATACAACCCCTTATTAATATATAAAAGAATTTACAATTCCTAAGTTTAATCTTATTTTTTCTCATCCTACTATATATGCTATAATATATAGCTCGGACGTTGATGAAGGCGGCGAAACAGTTTTCCCTGCAGCAAAAGGAAACATTAGTAAAAGAGGACTCTCTGTTAGACCAAAGAAGGGAGACGCTTTACTCTTTTGGAGCATGAGGCCTGACGGGTCTCAAGACCCTTCGAGCCAACATGGTAAGAGAGAAAGAGAAAGAGAGGATACATTGCCTTTCTTTAGTTAGCGCCCTCTAAATCGTAACATACCCTATGTAAATCAAAAACTTGTGTGTTTGATTGATCAGGTGGTAGTCCGGTAATCAAAGGAAACAAGTGGGCATCAACTAAATGGCTACACTATAAAGTGTTCAAGAATACTATATTTTAGCTTCTAGAAGGTAAGCTCTTAACATCACGTTAATCATGGATCATTCCGATTGTCTCAGATTGTTTTAAATTTTCAATGTTTCTGTCGCCATTTGCAGGTTCCATAGTTTCATTCTTTTCTTCATATAAGAGTATGAAAACATCATTTATATTTGTTGACCATTTGGCAGACTTATGTTCTATTAATGCGTTTCCTTTGGAGCAATACTCGCATAAAATATATGAAAATGTAAGTTCATAGGTAGTACTTCTCAAAACAAAGAAACAAAAATAAGAAAGACTTCTCATATTTATTTCAAATTAAAAATGACTGCTGAAAATGGTTCCAACTGACTATAGCCAAGAAGCAAAATATAAAATTTAACAACAATTCTCGTCCTCCTCCCTGAAAACATTTTTATTACAACAAACCTTTTGGATATAACGCAAGTTTCTCCTGGCTTATGAGATTTATTGTTTGATCAGATTCCTGATTACGTATTGCAATATCCCTCCGTGATTGAAATAAGCCAACTCCACCTGCAGTCCAAAGTCCTCTCATTCAAGACTGGAAAAAAAAGAAGCGAAAAACATATATCACAGAGAGATGAACACAATTTTCTAAATTTACCTCTGTGTCGAAGCGGAGTGTACATGTGAAAGATTTGCCATTGTTTGTGATGACAGTTACATCTTGTCCTGGTTTGATCTCACTAACATTGTTTGGTAGTTCAATGGTGTAAAGCTCCTGACCCGTAAGGCCTAGAGTCTCGGCATCTTCCCCTGTCTTGAAGCACAAAGGTATGATTCCCATTCCCACCAGATTGCTTCGGTGAATTCGCTCGAAGCTCTTTGAGATCACCGCTTTCACGCCCTGTCGTGGCGTACCGATTAAAAACAGCATAACTCGTGTAAAAATGTGTATTGTTAAAAACGAAAAAAGCCAAAGCATTTAAGCCAGAAATGTACCAGAAGCATTGGACCCTTAGCAGCCCAATCACGAGAACTTCCACTTCCATATTCAGCTCCAGCCAAAATGATTGTGTCGCGTCCCTCATTCCTGTATTTCTGGTACAGCACAAAAAGATAATAATCTGATAAGAACATATAGCTATGGAAACAGCTGTTTTAATCACAGATTCACAGTTGACCAAATCAGAGAACCAAACACTAAAACTTGCACCCCCAAAACAATATGCTGAGACAATATTACAAACTAGGCCTTCACTAAATGTTCATAAAACTAACTCACAACAGCTCTAATCTGCTACATTCAATCTTAGGCTAGGTACAGTAGACATATTGCTAAGAGTTGAGCTGTAGTACTCATTTAGGTTTATCGTAATCCTAACCCATCCTAATGATCAAAGAGGTAGAATTTGATGTTTTAGAAGGATCAGGAAAGTGGGTGAGTTTATACCAAGGCAGCATCGAAGACAGAAAGCTTCTCTCCAGTGGGAATGTGAACTGTTTTGGGGCCAACTTCTCCTTTCAAGTGTTTGTTCACAATACGGATATTGGCGAACGTGCCCCTAGCCATAATCTCATCGTTACCACGCCGACTCCCGTAAGAGTTGAAGTCCCTTCTATCCACACCTCGTTCCATCAAGTACTTAGCCGCAGGACTGTCCTTGTGGATGCTACCAGCTGGTGAGATGTGATCAGTGGTGATACTGTCTCCGAAATTGAGTAAACAGTAAGCATCTTTCACACCATGTGGACCGGGTGGAGACATGGTCATGCCCTTGAAATAAGGTGGCTCGTGAATGTAAGTTGATTCCGGGTCCCACTCATAGAGAGTGCCTGATGCGACAGATAACTGATTCCACATGGAATTCCCTTTGGTGATTGCTTCATATGTAGCTTTGAACATATCAGGAAGGACACTAGATTGAACAACCTGCAAAATTGAAAACAAAAAATATGACATCCTTTCCAATTATAGATTCTCTTGTTTTTGTGTATGCATGAGCATCATGTATTTATTTACCTCGGCCACTTCTTTGTTAGAAGGCCAGATGTCCCTGAAAAATATCTGTTTGCCATCTTTCCCAGTTCCAAGGGGCTCTGTCTCAAAATCAATGTTAACCTACAAGAGTATATATGCGATTGATTCAGTGCTTCATACATGAATGCTTAATTGTTGAGTAACGGTTTTAGAGTTAGCATTAACATACAGTGCCAGCCAGTGCATAGGCTACAACAAGTGGCGGGGAAGCTAAATAATTTGCTCTTGTTAACGGATGGACACGTCCCTCAAAGTTTCTGTTCCCGGACAACACAGCGGATGCCACCAAGTCTTGTACACATATGAGAAATATTTTAGTTTCACCTTCGAAAAATTCAAGTAAAGAAGCATTACATCATTAACTACGTGAGGACATACCATTATCAACTATTGCTGAAGCCACGGCTTCATGAATATCACCCGAATTTCCAATGCATGTGGTGCACCCATAACCAACTATACTGAAGCCGAGCTGATTTAAGTACTGCTGCAAGCCACTGCAGGACTTGAAAACTCAGGACCACCGTAATACAAATAATAAAGAGATAATTAACAAAAAAACATTCAACGGTGTATCTACAGTACCTCTTTGCCAAGTACTTTGTCACAACTCCAGAGCCAGGAGCTAGACTAGTTTTAATCCATGGCTTAACCTGATAGTTTTCAAACAACTCTATTATTTCCATTGTACAGAAAACACGATCACACAAAAGAACACAGCAGAAAGGACGATTCCAAACCTCCAGTCCTAGTTCACAGGCCTTTTTTGCAACCAAGGCAGCGCCAAGCATTACACTAGGGTTTGAGGTATTCGTGCAACTGGTGATTGCTGCTATAACAACATCTCCATGTCTAAGATGTGCTGGGGTCCCGTTAAAATTGAACTCTGCAACCTTACTCTGTGCTTCTTTTGGTACAGCAAAACCCTGAAAATAGTATGGATAATTCACTATGTCAAGTTATAAACAGAAGTGTTGCAGGACATAGTTTCTTACTGGACCCGCTTAATAACTGAAATACCTCAGCATAATACCTACTCTTGTTTTAAAACCATAGTAACATTGTCTAGACGTGCCATAAGTTTTCTACAGATAAAGCTTCTGGGACTGCAAACATTCACATAAGAAAAGTTTTCCGAAGAGAACAAAGAGTTCTAACCTTGAATCCTACTCTATTATCTAAGCAAGAATGCCAGTCCGCTTTCATTTCCCTCAAAGGAACACGATCGTGTGGCCTGCATTGGGCAAAGAGAATAAAAGTTTTACATAGAATACTTGAATAGATATAACATTTATGTTGAGACATTCACTAATAGTACCTCTTGGGACCAGAAACACAAGGTTCCACACCCTCGAGATTCAATTCCAGATTTGAGGAGTATACTGTCTTACTCTCCGGCTGATATGAGTAACAAGTGGAAAATATGTTATGCGATATGATAGAAGAAAATAAACATAAGAAATGAAAAGTTACAGATGGCAAGATTTTACCTCACTGTAGTCCACAAACATCTTGTTTGCTCGTAAATAGGCCTCAATCATAGAGACCTGCAATTCAATTCACCAATCACTACCCTGATGAAACGCAATAGCACACTAAAAATTATGTAGATTTGGCATGCATCCCCTTACAGTGTCATCGCTCCTGCCTGTCAACTTGAGATACTGCAAAGTGACATGATCAACGGGGAAGAATCCCATGGTTGCACCGTACTCAGGAGACATATTTGCAATTGTAGCACGATCAGCTAAAGACAGCTCTCTCATTCCTTCCCCTGTGTATAGAAAGCAGTGGATGCATATGTGAATTACGCTAACGCTGTCAGGTACTTGATAAGTAAAAAAGTGATAATTATGAAATATGATATCATATTTTTCATGAATGTACCGTGGAATTCAACAAACTTTCCAACTACTCCATGTTTTCTTAGCATCTGAGTCACTGTTAAGACCAAATCAGTAGCTGTCATTCCATCTCTTAGTTTTCCCGTTAGCTTGAAACCCACAACACCAGGCAGGACCATGCTCATTGGCTGCAAAGAAACATCTAAATTCATGCTACAGTTTATAGTAGAAGAAACTTCAACAAAGTGTTTAAAAGGATCATCTCTAGGCAGCGATCCAAATTTAGAAAGAGTTCGGACAGTAAGCTCTGAGTTCTCGACCGAAAGAGCATCTAGTTTACCTGACCAAGCATGGTAGCTTCCGCTTCTATACCGCCAACTCCCCATCCAGCAACACCAAGTCCATCGATCATAGTGGTGTGAGAGTCTGTGCCAACAACACTGTCTGGGTAAAGAAGTCCATTTGTGTTGAAAACGACTCTGGCCAGGTATTCTAGGTTGACCTGTCAATCGGAAAATAATACTACTTAGTATATCTTGAATAAGCATACTATTATAAAAAAAAAAACTTCCAGCATCCAGACCATGTTGTATTCCCTGATCCAATACTTACTTGATGAACTATTCCAGATCCAGGAGGCACGACAAGCATGTTGTCAAAGGCATTGGAGCCCCACTTAAGAAAAGCAAATCTTTCTTTGTTACGCTGGAACTCAAGTTCCATATTTGCTTGCACTGCGTTCTCTGATCTCGCCACATCCACCTGAACCGAGTGATCAATGACAAGATCTACAGGGACCTGTGGATATCAAGGCCTTGTATCAAACCCTATAGCATACTACAAAAGAACACAAAGTATTATCTGATCTTGGTAAAACGCGGGGAAACCAACCAGCGGATTAATCTTATTAGAATCCCCACCGAGGTTATTCATGGCATCTCTCATGCAAGCAAGATCAACAACTGCAGGGACACCAGTAAAATCCTGAAAACGAACACAAAAAAAAAAAAACAAAAAAAGGGTATATTCAGGAAATCGCAAACTCTATGTCGTCAAGACTGCATATAGCACTCAAATTTCGTAGGCAGAGCGTCTACCTGAAGAAGCACCCGAGCAGGTTTGAACGGAATCTCAACCTGTTTAGGAGAAGTATTCTCCCAGTCAAGAATCTTCTCAACATCTTTACTCTTAACTTGAAACTCATCACAGTTACGTATAGCCGATTCAAGAAGTATCCTAATGGAATAAGGTAGTTTATCTGCATCCACCACAACATTTTTCTCTCAATCAAACCTCAAAAACAAAAATCTCCCTCCTCTTAATAGAACTCATTTTACAAGACCATAACGATATCTTCTGACATGAATCTCAATCATTTTCACCTAACGAGCATTTGACAACAATCAGATAAGCAAAACTCACCGATCCTAGGATCGTTCAAAGCAGGCAAGCTGTAGTAGTTCCCGAATTCGCCACCATCAGGCTTCTCTAACGCCTTCAGTATACTACGGAAAGGATTCTCGGAAGCTGAAAACGCATAGATCGACACAGTTAAGGTAAATCAAATACAAAACCAGATTTCAAAAACAAATACAAAAAACAAAGTTGGGAAAATCAGCATCGAAGAGAACAGGAACTAAGAATCATTTCCGATCGTAAAACAAAAATGGAGAAAGAAGATTAAAAAAATCGGTACCCATGGATGATGATGATACAACTCGAGTGAAGAAGCGAAGAAGAGATCTGTTTAAAGAGAGAGAGAGAGAGAGAGAGAGAGAGAGAGAGAGAGAGAGAGAGAGAGGGAGAGAGAGAGGTAATAAGCGGAGTTGGTGAGTCGGAGCCGATGAAGATTTTTATATGCAAGTTTATATTAAATATCGGACAGATCCGTGGTGGGCTCTTCTCGTCAGAAGTGATGGCTCTTTGATTTTTTTTCTTCTATTTTCTTAATTTTCCTTTTTGGGTATCAAGTGAATAATCGGATTTATCTTTCACAAACTTTCTAAATTTTCATGATTACGTTACTATACTGTATCTTGTTTCATGAATCCAATTTCTTGAAAGCTTTCTCAATTTCAACAACAAGCATATATCATATTTGTGACAAAATTATAAATGGATCAAAAATACTAATGTAACGTTCACCATTAATTCACCACCACCTTGGTTGTTTGGTGGCAAAGACAGAACTCGCCACCACCTCATCTGCATCATCAACATGTTCTACTAAATTTTGGATATGGGCTCGCTCCGTTCCAATTTCTTATGTTCTACTAAATTTGGGCCCAGTCCATCATTGTAGCTACTCTGTTGTTCGGTAATAGCCCAGCTAGTTTGATAACACGACGTCGTTTTAGTGCATGAAACGGAGATACTTCAGCTGAAAACTATAAAAGGATGAAGAAAAAAAAACTGGTGAATTTTTTATGAAGAAGGTTTGGGCTCAATAAAATTACTCACTACCCAATCCAGTCGAGGGCTGGAGTTGATTACTTGATATATAATTGATATATAGCCATAGTCATATAGGCTATACTTGTACTTGATTATGCCATGAATGTATTTTATTCTTAGCTATGCGGCTATGCCTCTGTATGTCCATCAATATGTCTGTTCAGCTAATCTATTAACTAGTACTGTAGTAGTTGCTTTGCTTCATCGTGGTTATAATATGTAAAACACCTTCTTACTTATCAGAATGTGATGCTTATGGAGTTGAGATGACGATGATTTTCATACGAATAAGACAAAGGAGCAGATGCGAAGTGGTCGCCGGGTTAAATTATCAATCACGCCAATGCAAAGAGACGCACCGGTAAAAATGTTGTAACCTGAGTCATCATGTAGATAACCTACCAGTCATAGTTATATCTTATTTGTTTATCTGGCTTTTTATTTTTCCACACTTTATATTATAGAATCCTCATTAGAAACTATTGTGTTTCATAGAAACTCACTCTCACCAGTGATACTAATTAAGCAAAATATCTATATCTTAACAAAGAAACAAAAAAAAAAGACGACATGTAAGTGACACGCAAATGTATCATGCATACATACGTTGTATATTTCAATTTAATTACTTATGGGACCAGCTTCTGGATCTGGATTCTGGACCATTAACCAAAATATATGTATACAATTTATTTTGGAATTATATTATGGTAGATATGTATATATTTTTTTTGTCAATCATGCTAGGGTGGATATTTTTACGAATTATATTGGAAAAAAAAATTAAAAAAACAAAACAAAATTGTAAGCTATTTTTAGTAGAAGCGGCAAAGCGTTATCTGCTAGTTTCAAGTAAAAATAAATATTATAATTTATGATTAAAAATGTGTATATATATATATATAACTCAAAACGTTTTTATATATATGAGACATCATTCTCTAAACAATTATGTCATATAGCAAAAATGGATCGGTGGTATTCGATCGGTAGACCATGATGAAACCAAACCAACGTTCCAAAAACAGGAGAGTTTTGGAACACAGAAACAAAATTGTTAAATGGCATTCTCAAGCTTCTCACACGTAAAAAATAATAGAACAAAGTCTCACCGGACCCATTTTGGTTTGGTATAACAATAAAACTATTGCTCATATTAGGGAACTTACTATGAAAGGAAAAGCCGAATCAAATAAGATTTTTAGATTTCCTCAATTAGTTAACATCTATAGAAATTGTTTTATGTTTCGTATCTAATTGTTTCCTCTCATTGCTTGCTTGTATTATCGGAAACCACCCTACCATGCATATGGTTTTCTTTTAGTCGGACAATCTAAAATATCTCCCGGGTTAATAGCTATAATCTAGTAGAATTTTATTAATTTCAATAAACTATATTACGTTTGTAATATATCGTATGAACGAAGCACCAAAAGGTCCAAAACTATGAACTCTTAAAACAAACTATGGGTTAAATTGATAACATAGGAACTCTTGAAAAAATTATGCGTTTAATTGATGACAAAAAAAGGTTATTGTGCTCGGTATGATTATTTTTCTTCTCTTCTACTACTATAGTTCTATTAACAAGCATTACATCAATATATGCAACAACGTTAATCAATGCAAACAACTATATTCATTTCTTTTCACATGAAAGTGAACTATAACCAACGAATAATTATTGTCTTAATCTGTGAATAAATGTTTCTCCGAATATTAAAATCAAATTATAATCTTATTTTCGCCGATGAGCTCTGTTTTGGGCGCTTAATTATCTCTCCTTAATCCCTGTCTCGTCCTTTGAAAATGATAAAAACTTTATAGTCGCTGTTTTCAACAAGGATCATGACAGCTAAACCCTAGATTTTACTTCACCCACTTGAGGTAAAAAAATATCAAGCAAACGACGACCCAAGCTTTTATTGCGAGTAGGCCAGAAGACATTGGATCTTCTCTCTTAAGGGATACGCAAAAAAAAAAAAACCCCATCTCTTTCTCTTTCTTTCTTCTACCTTCCCTGTCTCAACTCCTCTTATCTCTCTTCTCTTCTATAAGCTCCACTGAGCTCTGTTTAAGTTTAAGTTTTTTTTATTTTTTTTTTTTACCGTTTAGATCGTTTCGGGTTTTCTATATATTTACCA
This sequence comes from Capsella rubella, assembly GCF_000375325.1. Classification (NCBI taxonomy): domain Eukaryota; kingdom Viridiplantae; phylum Streptophyta; class Magnoliopsida; order Brassicales; family Brassicaceae; genus Capsella; species Capsella rubella. Next base: position 1,657,636 of record NW_006238917.1, on the reverse strand, counting down.
GACTTTAATCTTTGGAGTGTTCTGGAAACAAAATGGCATCTTCTATATTCCAATCTGGGGTTTGTCCTATCTCTTCGTGTCCCTCTATTGGGAACTTCATCGACCAGATAAAAGACACATGTCGTTTCCTCGTCTCTGCTGTTCTTGGCACAGTTCTCTCGGCGATCTTGACCTTCTTCTTCGCATTAGGTCTGCCTCTTGGTTTCTTGATTCTGTTCTTGAATGTCTCTCCTTTTCTTTATCTACATTCTTGAGATTCTCTCCCAATCTAGTCTCTGTGTAGTGCAAATCCGAAATTTGATAGAAGTTTTCTATGATTAGATTAGAATCTGCAACTTTGGGGTTTCATGTAGAGCTAAGAAAGTTGTATCCTTTTTGCTTCTTCAGTGGGCACATTGCTTGGAGCACTTACTGGAGCTTTGATAGGCCAAGAAACAGAGAGTGGCTTCATCCGAGGAGCAGCGGTTGGAGCCATCTCAGGAGCTGTTTTCTCTATCGAAGTCTTCGAATCATCTCTTGTTCTCTGGAAATCTAATGAGTCACGTTTTGGATGCCTTCTCTACTTGGTGAGCTTAGATCTTATAGCCTTTTTCGTTGAAGCTACTCCTTCTGCTCTGTTTTTTTTGTTTTTCTTTTTTTGGATTTGAACTTCTAATTTGATTCTTGATTATTTGTGTAGATTGATGTCATTGCTAGTCTTATAAGTGGAAGACTTGTGCGAGAACGCATAGGTCCAGCAATGCTAAGCGCGGTTCAAAGTCAGGTACAGTTTATCAGCTATGTATTATTATTGGTTATACTGAGATCCCTCTCTCTCTTTCTTGATCCTATTCTCATCTCTATTCTTACTGATCAGATGGGAGCTGTGGATACAACTTTCGAAGAGCTCTCGAGCATCTTTGATACGGGTGGCTCAAAAGGATTAGCAGGAGACTTGGTTAATAAAATACCTAAAATCAAAATCACTGGCACAAACTACTTAGATGCTTGTGGAAACAAAGACTCGTGTTCTGTTTGTCTCCAGGTTTTTAGCTCATTTTCAGCTCAAATAAAACCGCAAATTCCGAACAAAAAGTGTTTTGATTCTCTATCTTCTTGTTTTGTGTGTATCTTTTTGCAGGATTTTCAACTTGGTGAAACCGTAAGAAGCCTGCCACATTGTCATCACATGTTTCATTTGCCTTGCATAGACAATTGGCTACTGAGGCACGGATCTTGTCCAATGTGTAGACGTGATCTGTAATCTCCCTTCTTACCATCTGCACAGACTCTCTCTTCTACTTCTTCTTGTATGGTTGTAATATTGTGGTTAGTTTCATCATCAATATGTACAAAGAAATGGAAAAAAAAAATAAACAAAAGTTTTGTATTATAGACTATAGTAGTTGATCTTCAAGTTCAAACCCAGAAACTGAACCAAATCCATTAAATTCGGACTTTAGATTGTGTGTTGGTCTCACCAAACTTTGAAGTGATTGAATTTTCGTATTATTCTGTAGTTATGACGTGAAGGAAAGGAATTGAATTCTATGTGTGAATGTGAACCTGTAGCTCGTGGGCCTCCCTCAGGAGATAAAAAGAAAAATCATGCCAAATCACATTTCTTGATTTGCTTTGTTAATTAGCTCTTCTGAAATCAATACTCACCTTAATTACGATGTCAATTTTGGCAAGCGCAATTATTACGAGAGGTTTCCGTGTTGTAACTTGTAATTTGGGTATGTAGTCTCTACTCGTTAACAAAAGAAAAAGTCTATGTTATGTTGATTAGTCTCTATCTTTCTTATGATGCTTTGGTGCGCCTAATGACGAAAAAAAAAAAGAACAAGAATGCATTAAACCCTTGCTATTTTGGGGGTCAGATTTTTTTTTTTAATTCGGTCTATATTTTTTTTTGGTAAAAGAGAGGAGACAAAGTCTCCATGCTTAACTAACTAAAAATAAAATGTAACATTACACACGAATACACCGGGGAAACTCAGTCCCGTTAGCATCGTCCAACAAAAAAGAAACAACTTCACTCGGACAAGAATCAAATAAGTGAAGCCCTAGCGGTAACAAGAACGCATAGTTAGCTAACCCATCCGCAAGACGGTTAGCTTCCCTATACACATGAGAAATACGGACTATCCAGTCCCTCGAGAAGAAGCCATGGCATAAACGCACCAGGAAAGAAAGCGGATGAGCATCGCTAATCCTTTTCCGTAAAAAACCCACCACCAACTCCGAATCCACTTCCAACTCCACCCGCCGAAAACCTTAATTCTCTATATAAAAATGTGTTTTAAGTGTTCTCTTCCTTGAATTTTAAATTAGAGCATTAATCATGAAACTTTATAGAAGCTTGCAAACATTTATTTAAAGACCCACAGTAAGTAGCTTGTATATTTAAAGTTTTGATAAATAGTGTTTAACGTTGTATCCGGAACGAACTTTATAGTATCTGTAATCAATTAACTTATAAAAATATGAACCACTGCTTGTTAATCACAGAGAGTAAACTTAAACTGGTACTATCTGTCTATCTCTTACTAATAACTACAAAATTCTATAAGTATAGATAGTAGTAGATTGAAAAGTGTTTTTTGAAATTCTTTTTTTCATGGAAAATTCACGAGTTTGATTAATAAAAATAAATGTGTTCACTTTTGGTCAAATAGTTCTCACTTAACGCAAGAACATATAGTAGTTGTCTTCACGTGATCCTTCCGACAGATTTCAAAGTATTTGTAGTAGTTGGGACATCCCAACTGTAAATATCTCCTCATCGTTTCGCTCTACGGATACACGTGGCGCAGAACCATTGCGTTTGACTTGATCACGCGACAGCCACGTGATCATCACCAACTGGTCCTAAAATCAAGCCCAATATTATATCAATGGCCCATGTAATTTTTATACTAACTGGATGAAGGCTTTTTCGTAAGCGCGATCCATTTTAGTCAAACCGGTTAACATCCGGTTAGATCTGTTTATTATCCGGTTTACGTTCTCTCCCTAAACCCTGATGCCTGAGCTTTCTATATCCCCCTCTTCCGACGGCTGAACTCGATTATTCAGCCTTCCTCTCACTCTCTGAGACTCACCGGAAAAATCTTGTATTTGCTTTCTTCTCCTTTCCCGGAAAAAATTGTTTGCCGGAGTTAGGATTTCAAGTGAGCTATGAAGTTCCTCATTCAATCCATTTCTGGTATGCTTTGGATTTATTGGACATCACTGATGAGATAGATCCAATTTTCATCTTTCACTAAACCATCTTTATTCGTGCGCATTCTTCGTTTCTTACGTTTTGTGTTTTGATCGACGGAAACAGGGAGGAATCGATCTCTGGTTCGAGCTCTAGTTAGTCGGCGCTACTTCGCTTCATCGCCGGAGGAGCTCGCGAAGAGAAATTACGCCAATGATCTGTCGGAATACAACACAGCTGTAAATTCCGTTACTGCTCAGCGCAGGTTTGTGCTGTTCTTAGCTTCTCGCAACCTTTGATTTGTATAGCTTACTGTGTTCATAATGTGATGAGATTGAGAACATTTTGATTCCATAATCATATATGCTTGGCTCCGTCACTATAAGTTCTTGATAATCTTTCTCTTTTTGGTAGGCACTATTTGCTGAGGGATGTTTATGATGATATGAAGCTAGATGGTGTGCAGCCTACAGCTGATATATTCCATTCATTTGTTGTGGGAACGATGAAGGGTGCTCGCTTGAGTGATGCTTTCTTTTTCCGTGAAGAAATGAAGGCCATGGGAATTGCTCCAGATGTATGTCGTCTCATCTTTCTTTTGTTTTGGCTCTTATATAGAAAACTTGTATAACTTTCTCTGGTTAGTATGGTCTTAGTTTTTGAGAGTCTTGCAGTAGATTGAGTGATTCCTTGTCCAATAATTCTAGACGTTACTGAATGAGTCAGTTCATCCGTTGCTTGTGTTGTTGACAGTGTGTTCATTTTATAGGTAAATCTGTACAACTTTTTGATTTCCACATGTGGGAAATGCAAGAATGGAAAGGAGGCTATCCGAGTATGTTATCTTACCTGCTTTAGTACATGAGTTTTTTTCTTCTACATTCTTTAATATTCATTCACATACGAGCCTTCTGGTTTATCTCTTATTGTAAGGTCTACGACGAGATGAAGAGATATGACGTAAAACCAAATGGACAGACCTTTGTCTGCTTGCTCAATGCCTGCGCTGTTTCTGGCCAATTAGATCTTGTGTAGGTTACTGCTTCTATTGTCCTGCTAACTTAGCATAATGATTTACTTGATAAGTTTTATGCATCTTTTCTCTATTATAAGTAAGTATTTGGTTGTCTCTTAAGCGCAATCTAAGAAGTGATCTAATCTAATTCATATCTGACATCAAATAATGGTTAGGTATGCGATAGTTCGAGATATGACTGCTGCTGGTGTTGGCTTGAACCAGTTCTGCTATGCAGGACTCATAACTGCACACTTAAACAAGCAGCCTAAACCAGATAATCTTTCTACCAAGGTAACCTGTGAAGGTTTTCTGTTTGTACTTCCTTTCAATTCTTTATTAATGTAGATTTTCTCGTATCCTCCTTTTTTCTCAAAAGATTCTCGAGTTCGTGGAGCAATCAAAAGGCTGGTCAGCAATTGATTCATCAAGGAAGAGTGCAGAAGATGTGATGTTTAGCATCAGTGAAGAGGAGCTGTACAATATTCCAACTGCTGAATATGCTCACAGGACTAGGTTTCTGCAGAGAAATTTGACCGTGTACCACGTAGCATTTAGTGCTCTTGCTGATCTAAAGGATGTAAAAGTAAGCGATATTGTCTTCTAAATTCCAAAATGTCCTGAATTTAAAATAACTTTTCTGCTCTGGGAGTAACAAAAGCTAGAGTTGGAGTTGATTTTTGCATCTGACCAGCTATTTCCCATGGCAGGGAATGGAAGCACTTCTTGAGATGCTTAAGAAAGATGGAAAAGACACTGATACTTATTGTGTGCTACAAGTTATGAGGTACAACAGATCATGCATTGTGATTCTTCTATTGGCAATATTAAACAACAGTTTCCTGTGCCAGTGTCTTTGTCCACAAAAATGAATTGGCCTTGTATACATAAATGAGATTATGAAATATGCATTTAGATGTTAAAACATTTGGCATTATCATTGGTTAGAAGACAGTATTTAGGTACCAAACTTTTGTTAGTAGTAAAATCAAAATATGCTTATCATATAAGCATCTTACTTTGTATCTACATAGGTGCTATCTACACTCGCAAGACTTTGAGAATGGTCTCAAAGTGTTTAAAGATTACATGAGCGCAGACAGAATCCCTGCTATGGAACTCTATACGGTAACGATCATCTGACCTCATTATTAGTATTTCAATATTCGTTTTAAGCGTGAACATCTTCTTTTCTATATTAAGTGCGGGCATCAGAACTTCTGTATAACATATGTTGTTAATTCTCAATCCTAAAATCCTGCAAATGAATATAGAGATGAATCTAAATTCTCAATGGATCCAGTAGGCGAAGAGAATTATGCTTCGATATGCTGTTTTCGATACTTGGTTCAACAGATCTATATGCTACCTGTATATGCTGAAGATGTCAATTTATTTCTTTTTGCCTCTACAGACGCTTATAGAGGGGGCTATGACAGGATACACCGAGAATGGAATGAAGATAGCTCAAGACACTCTGGTAATGCTTAAAGGCTCGAGCTGTACTGAAAAAAAAATCTATGAAATAAATCGAAGGGCCAGTGGTAGAGCCTTTACTTGATGATAATTTGTTTGTTAATGCAGGTCCAAATGAACGAACGCAATTTCTTCTTGGACCCAAGAACTGGAAGCAGTCTGCTACTTAAAGCCGCTGGCGAAAAGGTAATAAACTTAAAAGTCCCCAAATGAAAATATTTTTGCTGTTATAAAGAGTTGGCTTACTGAAAGTTGAAAAAACTTATTTTCTTTTATGGCAGACGGGCGGGTACACAGTTGCAAATATGATCTGGGATCTCATGCAAGCTCGAAGGATTCCACCTACACTAGCTGCCGTTGAGGCTTACTACAAGGGATTGAAAGTAAAAAAAAATTCCTTTCTCCCAAATCTTATAAACTGAGTTCCTTCGTCGTACTAATTAATGATGGGTTGTTGGTTATTGTGTTATGGGAATCACAGGAACGTGAAATACCAGAAGATGATCCGAGACTCATGTTAGTGACGCGTACATACAATACCTTGCGACTTAAGGAAGGGACATTACCTAATCGGCGTTAAACCAAAGGGACTAAGAGGAGAGAAGACGGTATCATGGCTTCTTCGTTTTTTTTTGTTGCCATTTGCTTATTAGGATCTCTGTAAGCCATCTTGGTATATTTTTCAAACCAGTTCCTTTAGATGAATAAGGAGACTTCAACTAGATGAGGACTGGATGCTATTCTGATTTCATTTATTTCGATTGCTTAACCTTCAGAGCTTCGACTCTTCTTCATACAAAAACAACAATGTTCCAAATAAGCCAACGCCTGTTTTGTTTATAAAGATCAGGCTGTTCACTCTCAAATGCACCAGTTTAGTTTTTTGACAAAGACAATTTGTAAAAGAGATTTAAAAAAAAAAAAAGCAACTATACATTCTGGTGTATCATAAATTTGCAGAGGTAAATAAAAGCAATAGTAGTTTCTGAATCACCAGATTACAGCAGATATGTGACTTAAGGAATTTTTAACCACAACAGCCACCTCCCTGAGAAATTGCACCATCTCTGCCTCCTGCTGCACCTTGAGTACGCCCGTAGCCAACCTTAATGCCCGATGACTGCAAAATTAAGAGACATCAAGGGTATTGGATTACACTGTAACACAATCAAGGGTTTAGAACACCAGAGAATTCGTGAAGGGCATTACCTCGTTGGAAACATCAAAAACACCATCCTGAATGTTCTGGAGGATCTTGGCAGCGGTCTTTATGAATGCCTGTTGGAATTTATGCGATATTAAGTGATATTAATCCAATAAAAGAAGACAAAACTCTCACCGCGTGATTACGGCCAAATAACAGGATGGGAAAAAGGAGTAGCAAAGAATCAGTGTCACCTCCTCAACGTTTTGAGCTGTTCTTGCAGATGCTTCTAAGAATAGCAGACCATGTTCCTTGGCAAACTGTTCTCCTTCCTCTTTGCTAACAGCTCTTTTGTGAGCAAGATCGCATTTGTTCCCAATTAGCATAATACTCATGTTAGGATTTGCGTGTTGTCGAGCATCCTCCAACCAGCTTGCCAGATGGTTAAATGTCTCTCTCCTGCAACCAAAAGAACCAAATTTGAGCTTTAGGGGCAGGAAGATCAACACAGGAAAAGCGTAACGAGAAAACTCTTACAATCCTTCCTGTCGTTCATTCTTCTCAAAAAGTTTTTTAAAAATGGAGTAAATTTATCATTTTAGCAAAATTCTAAGATGTGTAGTTAACTTAACATCCTCCCACAAGAGAATTGTCAATATTGTAGCCAAAGCTTTATCAACTTCCCAACCTGTATTTATTGTAAAAATTAACGGGAAATACCAATTTCCAGACCCTTTCCGACTGTTCTAATTTGACCAGTTGACAGATACAGAAGTAATAAATTCGAAAAACCTTTCCAATTGGTCTAACTTTTACCAGTTCAAAAAAAACAGAACCAATAACTTCCAAGACCTAACCTGTTGATGTCATAAACCAGTAAAGCTGATATATACTGTTGCAGGAAAATACTAACCTGGTGATGTCATAAACCAGTAAAGCTCCAGCTGCTCCTCTGTAATATGATCTGGTGATGGATCTAAAAGACTCTTGTCCAGCCTAGAACATCATACGACTGATTGAATCATAAACAGTATCATAGCAAACTCAAACCAGAAGACACAAAAAAAACAAACATAAAACAGCTCAAACCCATACATCATCCAATGGAAAAGAATCAAAGATTTACATGTCATATTCGCACCTATATAACTCAAAGAAAAAAAAACTATTGACCAGAATAAAGTACAAAAAGGACTCAGCAAAGTCACAAATGCACTGGTGAACTCAGAGCTTTCTATTTCAATGAACCCTACTTTGAGTCTTAGGCCATGATTTTCAAATATAGTTTCAGGTTTAGCAATTCTAATAAGGCATTGTTTCTATAAATACGGATAAACTGTATTGACTATGACAATTAATCTTATTAATCACATCTTCCTTAGGCCAAAAAAAAAAAAAAAACAATCCTAATCGATAAACGTGATTACTTCTTAGGACCAAAGGAAGGAAAAAAGGAACCGTACGGTGTCCCAAATTTGAAGTTTGATGGGGCGTCCATCAACGGTGACCATCCGAGCACCGAACTCGACACCAATGGTGAGATCGTGGACTGGTTGGAACCTCTTGTCAGTGAATTGAAGAAGCAGGCACGATTTCCCAACACCTGAAACGACAAGACAAACAAAAATCCATAAAATTAGGGGGAAAAATCGATCTCATCCAGAAGATAAAAATCAGGAATCGAAGAGCGATAATGATTGGTGGGTCTCACCTGTGTCTCCGATGATTATGTACTTGAAGAGGTAATCGTACGACATGATTGATGAATTTGAGCAAGGCGGGTTCGATAATTTGAGAATAGAGAAGAGAAGAGGAGGAGATGTGGAAGATTGAAAGAGAGGAAGAAGAGATTGAGAGTACAAGTCACCGACGCGCTTTTGATTTTATATTTCCGAGGTTTCTCGATGAAGAAGCTATCTCCTTCTCATCATCTTTCTAACCTTTTTTTTTTTTTTTTTTATATATTACTTATTTAGGTTTTAAATTACTAAACAAAATAAAAGGACCTGATCAAAAAAGTATGGAATAATTTTATTTATTTCTATAAGTTTTAAGCTGAAAAAATTAATTTATTAAAGTGTTAATTATTTATTATTATTTTTCCAATAAATGTGAGTGTAAAAAAATAACAGAGAAATTTGAAAACAGTAATCAAATTCTTTATTCGTAGTGTATCAAACCACATCCAAAAAAAAAAGAAGGAAAAAAAGTTGAAGCAGAAAAAAACATTAGAAGAGAATAGAGATTATAAAAAAATGTAAATCTCTCGAACGTGCTTCAAAATACAGGGTTTGATTAAAATGGAAATATTAAAGTCCTATTAAGTACAATAATACTTTACGAGGAAAGGTGTTTATTTTCCTTTTTTCGTTAACGACTGTAAGGGTTATCTCATCAAGTTGGATTGTAAAAATAACTTTTTTGAAAATTAAACGAGTGTCGAAATAGAAAACTGCATCTAGTTTCTATGGGGGAAGTGATTAAAGCAAAAGCATCCTTGGTATCATCTCTGAACTCCATATAGAGATAGAAGCTACTAATATCAATATGCTCTCTGTCTCATATCTCTTACTGCAATAGCCTACAATGGCAAATGCGAATACCCAAGCGTGTTGGATTTTGCAGCCTAGCTTGGAGGTAAAGGAATCATTCTCATTTGCGGAACACACCATTAAGAGCCTTCAGACAAGGTCACTTGTCTATAAATTTTGTTGTGACTTTGAATTGATTAACAGAACAAGTAAAAAAGTTAGTTTACTCATCAATTAGAAACTGAATTATGAACTTACATAAATTTCATACTACACACTAATATTATCATGAGAGAGAGACGGCTGAGAAACCGAGACATGGGTGCGTTTTGCTAAGAGCCGACGAAGATCTTCTCCTCCATAAAATACAAAACTGAGAGGATTACCCTAATTAATTATTCTCCACCAAGTAACTCCACTGACTGACTTTCCTAATATCAATTGTAAGAATATATGTACGTATTTTTGGCACGCGAATGATGAATTCGGTTATATTCTGTGATACTACTAATAGTAAAATGAAGTCTCACAAGCGCCAAATATATAGAGAAATATGTTTTTATTTTCTTAATATTTATTAAACTTTTTAAATTAATTAGCATAATCGATTTTACATTTTTTTATTTTATCAGAAGAACAAAAAAATTATACATTAGTAACGATTATATGTAAAAATTAATATTTTTACAAATCCGTATCATATCTTAATCTTTTTAATATATTATTTCTGTGTCAAACATTATTTATCCATGCAAGAAAAAACAAAACAAAAACCAAAAAGATGTCCCGGTTATTTATGGAACTTTTCATCTGGGTTTATAAATGGGAGGAAGAATCTAGGAGATTAGATTCCAAACCGCGATCGCAAACCTTCCAGTTTTTTTTTATTTACTTTCTAGTTTCTACCATTACCATTACCAATCATCTTCTTCGATCTACTAGCCCAGCCAGCCAACCCTAGCCCCCAATTTCTCTCGTGATTTAAATTCCTGAATCTCTGAAGAGAAAAAGTAAATTGAAGATTTTGAGCTTCTTAATTTGGTAGAAATTGTCGCGATGCATCGCAGCGCTGCGATGCCGCCGATTTCGTCAATGACAAGGGATGATTCATTCTCTCCTCCTCCTTCCTCCGGCGACTTACCTGAAATCCCAGATGCTTGGTACGGTAACATTCAGTATCTGCTTAATATCTCCGTCATTGGCCTCTTATGCTGCCTCTCCATCTTTCTTTTCGTTAAGCTCCGAAGCGATCACCGTCGTATGCCTGGTCCTTCTGCTCTCTTCTCTAAGCTCCTCGCCGTTTGGAAAGCTACATGTCGCGAGATCGCTCGGCACTGCGGTGCTGATGCTGCTCAGTTCCTTTTGATCGAAGGTGGGAGCTTTGTGCTCCTTTTCTCTATTGCTGTTTTGGCTGTTTCGGTTATGCTTCCGTTGAATTTATATGCCGGGACTGCTTTGCTGAGTGATGAGCTTTCGAAAACGATGATTACGCATATAAAGAAAGGTTCCGGTCTGCTTTGGCTGCATTTTGTTTTTCTTGTGGTTGTTGTTGTTATCTCGCATTTCGGTATCTCTGCTATTGAAGCTAGGTTGAAGTTTACTAGGTTTCGAGATGGGAATGGGAATATCAGCGATCCCAATGCGAATTCCACCGCTGTGTTTACTGTAATGGTGCAGGGTTTGCCTAAGAATTTAGGGTCTGATAGAGTTGAGTTTGAAGAGTGCTTTAGGCTTAAGTACCCGGGGAAAGTTTATAAGATTATTGTTCCCATGGATTTGTGTGCATTGGATGATCTTGCTACAGAGTTGGTTCGTGTTCGAGATGAGATTACTTGGTTAGTTGCCAAGATGGACTCTAGGCTTCTACCAGAGGAGTTTGAGAATGCTGGAGATAATGGACTACTGTATTGTGTTTTTGCTTTGTGGATTAAGTTGAAGGGTTTGTGGTCTCAGATTACAGAGAGGTTTGGTTTTACAGATGATGAAAAACTAAGGAAGCTGCAAGAGTTAAGAGCTGATCTAGAGTCTCAGTTAGCAGCTTATAAAGAAGGACGAGCACAAGGTGCTGGGGTTGCTTTCGTGATGTTTAAAGATGTGTACACAGCTAATAAGGCTGTTCAGGATTTTCGAAACGAAAGATCAAGGCGTACTGGAAAATTCTTCTCTGTCACCGAGCTTCGGTTACAGAGAAACCAGTGGAAAGTGGATAGAGCACCCTTGGCTACTGATATCTATTGGAATCATCTGGGACTAACAAAAGTTGCTCTTATTGTGCGGAGAGTGATTGTTAATACTATTCTACTGTTGATTCTTGTGTTTTTCAGCTCCCCATTGGCCTTGATCAGTGCCTTGGTAAGTGCTGGCCGAATCTTCAATGCTGAAGCATTGGATAGTGCTCAGTCTTGGCTCACTTGGGTGCAAACTTCTGGATGGATCGGATCCCTTATTTTTCAGTTCCTGCCCAACGTCTTCATATTTGTTAGTATGTACATTGTGATCCCATCTGCTCTCTCGTATCTTTCTAAGTTTGAGCGGCACTTAACAGTTTCTGGGGAACAAAGAGCAGCTCTCTTGAAGATGGTTTGCTTCTTCCTTGTGAACCTCATCATTCTCAAGGCTCTTGTCGAATCGTCGCTGGAAAGTGCACTCTTAAAAATGAGTCGTTGCTATTTAGATGGCGAGGATTGCAAGAGGATTGAAGAATACATGAGCCCTTCCTTCTTATCGAGGTCATGCGTTTCTGCTCTAGCTTTCCTCATCACAAGCACGTTCTTAGGAATCTCGTTCGATCTACTTGCTCCAATCCCATGGATCAAGAAAAAAATCCAGAAGTTCAGGAAGAACGACATGCTTCAGCTTGTTCCCGAGAAAAACGAAGAGTACGCTTTGGAAAACCAAGAGCCAAGCAGCAACCTTGAGACACCACTTCTCCCTGAAAACATGTTTGAGTCTCCTAGATTCGGCGACATCGAACCGATGAGCCAAGACCTCTCTGAATACCCAATCAGCCGGACATCACCAATCCCTAAACAAAAATTCGACTTTGCCCAATACTATGCCTTCAATCTCACCATATTTGCCTTAACAATGATATACTCATCATTCGCTCCACTCGTGGTCCCTGTAGGCGCAGTTTACTTTGGTTACAGATACATAGTTGACAAATACAACTTCCTCTACGTGTACAGAGTTCGTGGTTTCCCTGCAGGCAATGAAGGGAAGCTAATGGACACGGTTTTGTGCATCATGCGGTTCTGTGTCGACCTGTACCTCGTCTCAATGCTGCTCTTCTTTTCAGTCAAAGGAGATTCCACAAAGCTTCAAGCCATATTCACACTAGGGGTGCTCGTGATGTACAAGCTTCTGCCTTCGGATACAGAACGGTACCAACCAGCTCTTCTCCGGAGTATTCAGACAGTCGATAGCATCGTCGACGGACCTGTAGATTACGAAGCTTATTCTCACCCAAATTTTGATTGGGACACTTACAACAACAGATGATTATACGACCTTATAAGTCTTATTAGCTTACCACTTTACCTCCTTGACCAAATCTTTTTGTATATCCTTCCTTGTGTGTATATCCCATATACTTTGTGCATCATTTTTTGTGTCGCGGGTTACGTTTATCGATTTCATCAGTTGGATCCCTTTAATAAAGAATTAATTAAATTCGGGGTGAGAAGTCAGAAAAACCAGAAAGTATGGGGTGGTGGAGAATATTAAAAAATTAATAGGTTGGACCCATGAAATGAGTCACAACAGTTCACTTTTGCAACACATGGATGGACTTATACACAAGACTGTTACACTCTCACCTAACGACGAAGAACAACGACGAACGTAGATCTCTTCTTCTCTTCCTCTCTTTCAAACTCACTAAGCTTCATCTTTCTCCTTCCCAAAAAAAAAAAACCTAATTTTGTTCTCGCTAATCCAAGATCTAAACCCCCACGCATTTTTTGATATTCGAATAATATCTTGTGTTCCTGGTCATGATTTCTCGTTTTTGCTTTGTTTTCCCGAGAAAAACCTCCGGGAAAGTAGGATAATCTGTCGAGTTTCGAAATCGTTTTCCAATGTCGTGCTGTTTCTTCAAGAGTACTCTGTTCTTGATCCCGATTTTGATGTTGCTGAGCTCCGGGAGCTGCAATGGTCGTATCTTCACCTTCGAGATGCATCATAGATTCTCCGACGAAGTCAAACAATGGTCCGATTCAACCGGAAGGTCTGCTAAGTTTCCCCCTAAGGGAACCTTCGAATACTTCAACGCTCTCGTCCTCCGTGATTGGCTAATCCGTGGGCGTCGACTCTCCGACTCCGGATCCGAGTCGTCACTCACTTTTTCCGACGGCAATTCCACTTCTCGTATCAGCTCTCTCGGATTGTAAGTTGCATTTTGCTTTGATTGTTCTAGAGTAACCTCTCTGCTTCAGGATTAGTGTGACTTTTCTGATTCAATTTGATACCAGTTTGCATTACACGACGGTGAAATTGGGTACTCCGGGAATGAGATTCATGGTGGCGCTTGATACAGGAAGCGATCTCTTTTGGGTCCCTTGTGATTGCGGAAAATGCGCACCAACCGAAGGAGCCATTTACGCTTCTGTATGTTAGACACTCTTAGCAACTACAGTTTTTGAGTTTACTGATCTTAGGCTATCCATGATCGAATCCTTGATTATGGGTTTCTGTTTGCTGTGTTAGGAATTTGAACTGAGCATTTACAATCCTAAAGTTTCGACTACAAACAAGAAGGTCACCTGCAATAACAGTTTATGTGCACAGCGTAATCAATGCCTTGGAACATTCAGCACTTGCCCTTATATGGTATCTTATGTCTCTGCTCAGACTTCCACATCTGGTATACTTATGGAAGATGTTATGCACTTAACAACCGAGGATAAGAATCCAGAGCGTGTTGAGGCATATGTTACATTCGGGTTAGTAGCAGTCAGCCTCTTCACAACTGCTTCCCTAGGTTCTCTTGTGTGAAAGTTCAATGTAGTAAGTTCCTGAAAATGTGAAATTTTTGCAGATGTGGGCAGGTTCAAAGTGGTTCTTTTCTTGACATTGCAGCACCAAATGGTTTATTTGGTCTTGGCATGGAAAAGATATCGGTTCCAAGTGTTTTGGCGAGGGAAGGTCTGGTTGCTGATTCTTTCTCCATGTGTTTCGGACATGATGGAGTTGGAAGGATCAGTTTTGGGGACAAGGGTAGTTCTGATCAGGAAGAGACACCGTTTAATCTGAATCCCTCACAGTAAGTGGTAATTTACTTATGCGCTAAATTGTAGATTTTTGTTGCTTTTTGAATGCACCTTTTGATCGTAGTGAAATTCATTGCAGCCCAAACTACAACATCACGGTGACTCGGGTGCGTGTGGGGACTACTCTAATAGATGATGAGTTTACAGCGCTCTTTGACACCGGTACATCATTTACTTATTTAGTGGATCCGATGTATACGACAGTTTCTGAGAGTGTAAGCATCTAAACACCATCATATGTTGTGTTTGTTCCCCGAGATGCTCAATTTTGTTAGCTCGATAATTACATTATCTTCTTCAGTTTCATTCTCAAGCCCAAGATAAGCGCCATTCACCAGATTCAAGGATTCCATTCGAGTATTGTTATGATATGAGGTATGAGTTTTTATCCATCTACATTCAAGTGTTTACTTGCCACTCAAATCTAAGTGATCTTCTTGTAAATGGTGTGATTAGCAATGAGGCGAATGCCAGTTTGATACCGAGTTTAAGCTTAACAATGAAAGGAAACAGTCACTTCACCATCAATGATCCTATCATAGTGATCTCTACCGAGGTTATACTCTCTTGCTTTACTTCTTTCCCTATCGTTTCTCGTCTTCTTCAACCAAATTTTTATCTGTGTGCTGATACTTTCAGTATCTCTATGTATCTTTCACAGGGTGAACTTGTATATTGCCTGGCCATTGTCAAAAGCTCTGAACTCAACATAATTGGACGTAAGATCAGTCTCTCCTATAATCGATCATTGAACATCCGGTAAATGGTGACCTCACATTGTTTTGCTTTTTATGAAACAGAAAACTACATGACCGGGTATCGTGTAGTATTCGACAGAGAGAAACTCGTATTGGCTTGGAAAAAGTTTGACTGTAAGTTTCTTCTTACATTTTTTAACTCCTTTGTGTTGTGACTTATATATCATTATATGAACTATGGATATCTCTATTAACGCCAGGCTATGACATGGAAGAGACAACCACAACTGTTGCCAGAACAAACAAAACAGAGGCGGTAGCTCCGGCAATGGCAGCCGGAATAAAGACTCATAATAATTCCTCAGAACAACACCAAACAAACGAAACCATCTCCAAAAGTAGCTCATCCTCAAACCAAAGATATAAAACAGCAAAGCTATGGTCTATTTTCAGATTTGTGTTCATATTACTTCCACTTTTGTAGATTTGTAAGCCCCCCCTTCCTAAACACAAGCCGATTGTTTTTTTTCCTTTTTGTATCATAACGAGACTATAGAGATCGGCTTCTTCAGGGAAATATATGCTTTTACACTCACTCACTAGTCACTCGGTCACTCCTGTTCAGAGAAATATACCTTGGCCAAAATTCTAGTACTCTTTTCGCTCGTCTTTTAATGGTGGTTGGTAAACCGAAATTAACCGAGATCAATTGAACCAAAAGGGGTTTGCTGGATATTCAAAAGGAATTAAATTGGGCTCCACATATGGCAAGTGGCCAACGCTTGACACGACCGGCTTCAAATATATGTATTATTATTTATTTATTATGCTTTTGAGTTTTGAGAGATGATGATTTTGTTTCTAGTATTCGCTTTGTAATTAAGAGATATAATTATTACCCATTTATGGACCTCGTATGATTTGAGAAATCACAAACCTACCAAATGTTTTGTATATGACTATTCTCATGTGCTACTTTACTCGATGTTCTCTCGTCTATTTGCTCGGTTCATTCTTGGAATGTATGGAACAAAAATAAAAATCATTTGGTTACATATATACACAGTAATTGGTGTCTAATTTTGTCTATCATTCTATAAACATATACTGTTTGTCTGTTTGAAAAGATTCATATTCTGATACAAAAGATTCATATTCTGATACACCGTTTCACTACTTTGACGGGTTTATTATTATTTGTCGAATGATGGGGTTGGTACTCGGTACTCTATAATATATACCCAAGATGTAAACATAGTTACACCAACATGAGTCTATGACCACCGTTTCATTACAAGATTGATACTTTAATTTTCTGTAACCATTGACCTTTTTTTCTTTAGTCAACAAATTATATACATTCTATATCAAGAGATGACAACATTAACAGACTAATATAAACTATTATGGATCAAATGGCAAAGTCATTCGTAATAAATTATTTATCACCAATCTATATACGAACATATGATTTTGATTTAGACCTGACCTGATGATATCTTGCTTTAGAACAAAGCTGTATGCAGCCATGCAGGTCTGATTTTTGTTATTTTTTTACAGTTTTAGATGTTTGCTTTGGTAAAAAAGATCTTGCAGCACTGTGATTGAGATTAGATCCATAAAACTTGATTTGATAAAAATGCAAAGCAGATACACTTGTGGTGACTAGTAAACAGATACATTTCAGTGTGGTAACTAGTAAGTAATAAGTTGGTAACTTTGAGAATAAAATCTTCAGGTAATATTTATATGTAAATTAATTGATGATAAACCATACATGTAAATGTGAGATTCCCTTGGACTCTGCTCATTTGAAATAGTTCATTCTCTCTCTTATCACACCTCTATTTTTCAGAGAGAGAAAGAGATTTCCAGTACACCGGAATTTTGTCATATAATATAATTTCCGGCTAAGATCCGGATCTTTGTACCGGCTAAGTCCGGTTTTATTTCTCGTTTTACCGAGATAAGATCTCTCATCCAGTTATGTTATTTTCCCGTTGATTTCTCCGATAATCACTTCCAAATTTTCTTTGTTTCTTCAGCTATTCGAGGAGTAATATCTTCGTCACTTTTATTTTGCTCATTTCATAAGAGCAAAGCAAAGTATTACATCAAAATCTGGATGTAATCGGTGGTGGAGCTTCCCCGGAGTTGATGATACTCGAAGAAAATTTGAAGAAGTTTAATATACTTGATCCGGTAGACTTCGACGTATCCTTTGATTGGATTTGAGATCGGCAGAAGATAAGAGGATTCTCATCATCTTCGGGTTATTTGGTGGTGGCTAATCGAATGCCGGTGATGCTTGAGAAGAACAGACGGTGGAGACGTGGAACTGCTTCAATTTGATGCGTGGCTTAGAGGAGGTGCTTCATCTCCACGTGTCTTATGCTAAACCATCAAAGTTTTATTATCTTTTGTATTTTGTAATATGGTTTAGTTTGGGCCTTTTAAATCTCGTCTGTAATCCTCTAGTTTAACTCTTCTGTATTTGCATGTCCACTGGGCTTAAGTAATAAAACTTTTGGACGAAAAAAAAAAAAAAAAAATGTGAGATTCCCTTACTAAAAAGTAAAAAAAACGAACTGATTTTATTCTATTTTTATGTTTATATAATTTACTTATACGGTGACTTTGTTTTTCTACAAAATCTTATCCTAATTAAACGTAAAAGTAATAATAAATTAATTTAAGACTTATTGACCATCTCAATAAACAACGTCAACAATCCTCGAAAACACTTTCTAGCCAATAAGAATCAACTTCATCCAAAGAGAACAAAAGTGTGTTTTTTCTTCTGTTTACCGAAGGGTACTTTCGTAACTTTAACTTCCCGCGGTAGCCAAGGCAAAAACCAAACCCAAACGGAAAATAATAAAAGTAAATGCAAATAAAAATAAAAGAACATATAAAAAACGAATAAGAGAAGAAAATAAAATAAAAGGGGAGAGAGAGAGAAAGAGAAAGAGAAAGAGAGAAGAGGAGACTACACTGCTCCATCGTCTTCTCCTTCTGGGGAATTTTTTTTTTGGAAAAAAATCAGTCTGTTACCTTTGTTTTGCCATTACTCAAACCCTAACCCTAATTTTCTTAATCACAGAGAGGTTTCTTCGGATTTTTCCAAATTCGCTAACTTTTTTTTGTTTTTCCGGGGGGTGTTAAATCGATTAATCGTTATTTTAGATACTGTCGATCGGAAGCTAATCGACTCTCTAACAAACCCTAATTTTTTTTTTTTTTTTTTTTGTGTCGTCCTCTGACCATGGCTTCCGCCACTTCCAATAGCTCTATTTCTTCTTCTATGTCTCCTCGTCGTATGACCGAGAATCACGGTAGCCCTAACGCTGCCGTTTCACAATCGCCTCGCCGTCCTTCTCGGCTGGTTTCTTCTCCGTGGACTCAAATCGTCCGAGGCGAATCAGAGCCGATCGCCGCCGCCGCCGTAGCTGCTCCTTCCTCTCCTCAATCCAGGGCTCCGATCGAGCCGGTTGCTTCTGTCTCCGCTTCTGCTACGCCTGATTCTGTTTTGACGGTGGAGGCGGCTGCTCGAGATGAGAAATCGGAAGAATCTGGTGGTCTGGGTAATGCGGGAAAGAAACCAGTTTGGAAAAGGCCGTCTAATGGGGCTTCTTCTGAGGGCGGACCTGTCATGGGAGCTTCGTCCTGGCCTGCTCTTTCTGAGACTACCAAAGCTCCTTCCAACAAGTCTTCTTCTGATTCGTTAAAAAGTCTCGGTGATGTACCATCGTCGTCATCACCATCACCAACTGTCCCTGTTTCTCAGGTTTGAAACGATTTTCATGGAAGTTATTGAAATATTTAAGCTTTTGCATACGATCTATCTGTTTTGATAATTGACTGCAACTGTGTATCATACCGATTAATGTTGGTGTGTGATCGTTATAAGCCTCCGTAGCTTTGATTGTTTCTCGCTGCCCCTTTGTTGACTCAAATCTTTAGGTTTAAGCGGCTTGCTATTGTTTGGATTGTGTCTACTACAATGTATGAACATAAACCTCGGTATCTGCATGTTTGTTTAATAACTACTTAAAGGCAGATAAGTCTTAATACCTTCCTGTTGGATTGTGATGCATATTGAGCCACTGAGCTCTTTAGCGTTGATGCTTATTTTGATGTGCGCCTTCACTTATGTATGTATTAATCCTACTTTCAATACTTTCCTTTATCCTGATTCAATAATAAAGATGCTTCTTTGTCTTTAATTTAGGGAATTGCAAATGCTCCTGTTCCTGCACCAAAGCAAGCTGTCCGTGCAAACCCTAATCCAACTCCAAATCATTCGCGCCAGAGATCATTTAAACGGAATGGCGCTTCTGGATCCGCTAATGGTACTGTTTCTCAACCATCAGTGCAAGGTTCATTTGCCGAATTGCCTTTGCACAGCCCTTCTCCTAGAGGCCAACACCAGAAAAATGGCTTTGCATCACAAACCCATGGTGGTTCTGACAACCTACCACAACGGGACTCCTACAGGAACCAAAATGGTAATCATCACCAAAGTCATGGTGGCCGGCGTAATCAGGAGCACGGGAATCAGAATTGGGGTTATAACAGAAGCTTTAATGGGAGAGAAGGAAATGGACAATCACAAAGGCCGGCATTTGTAAGACATGCACCACCACCTGTTCAGCCAATTCCTCCTCAGTTTATGACAGCTCAGCCTATTCAGCCTTATGCCAGCCCTGTGCCGTTCCCTCCTGGTGAGACACATTGAAGATCATGTCTTCAAATTTAAATTATGATTTGCTAATGTTTCTTCTTCATTTCAGATATGGCAGCGTCATATTATCCCCGTATACCTTTTATGACGCCTCTTGCACATGGTCCAGTCTTCTACCATGTTCAAGATCCTCCATTACACATAAAACTACAGAACCAAATACAGTATTATTTTAGGTAATGTTTTTATATTGAAGTTCTTTTATTCTTCTCAATGATAATATTCCCGCTGATCAGTTCTCCTAAGGGAAATACTAATATAGATGCAAATGTGTCTTTCGTTACAGTGATGAGAATTTGGTTACAGACGTATACCTTCGTAGTTTTATGGATGAGAACGGTTTTGTTCCGCTACGTGTGGTTGCTGGTTTCAAAAAGGTAAAATGTTTTCTAGATGTGTTTGTGTTTCATTCTGGCCTCATTCAATTTATTTCCTTTGTGTATTATAAACAGTATACCTTAATTAGCAATGAGTAAGACTTTCATGTCTGTATACTTCCTCAGAGGTTTTTTTTTTAACTTGCTAGGATTAAGGGTGAATATTTATTCCAATAGGCTCTTTGGTTCCTTTTGTGACTATCTATACAAAGATGCCAAATGCATGAACAAAAATTCAGCAAATGGGATCTGTTCTTAAGATAGGTTTAATATGTTACCAGTTGGCATGTGATAAGAAATTCAATTGTGAATGCTTCTTCTTGTTGGCTTCTACACCATCTTTTTTTTTGCATTCTTACTATACCATTTTATTGCTGCTGTGCCGTATCTATAGTTATTTTATTATTGTCTGTGAATTTGATTTGTGTGTTGTTTCTTTTTCTCTCCTTCTTCAGGTTGCAGAACTTACAGATAGTATCCAGCAAATAGTGGAGGCTCTACAAAATTCACCTGTTGTTGAAGTGCAGGTATTTCTTGTTTAAGTGTGTTCTAACTATTGAATTGCATTGTCTTTTCTTGCTAGTAGTATGGTGTTGTGTGATCCTTTTGTATCTTGGTGCGCTTGGATAACTTTTTACTTTCAATTGATTGCACATACTCTTTCTCTTCTTAGGGTGACCTAATAAGGAAGCGACATAATTGGGGAAAATGGGTGATCCAAATGAAGGCCCCTGCAGAGTCGAGCCCCCAATCTGTGGATAGGGCAGATGCAGTAGGAAGCAGACTTGGAAAGCTGTCTCTTGATCAGAGCTCAGCGGATACCATTGGTGGTTCAAGCAGTCAGTTGCAACCAAGGGAAGCTCTTTCAGATGTTGATCAACAGTCTTCTGGTGTTGCGCCAGCGAGCAACCACAACGACTCAGATGGTGCAAACCGTTGAACCGTCGCTGTTGTTGGTGAGTGTGTTGGACATGAATATATTATTTTGTCCTGCCGAAAATCAGGAAAACAATAATAATGAAGGGGAATCCGAAAAACGAAAGGAAAAAGGTAAGACATAAAAGCATAAAGAGAAGAGAGTGAGAGACCCATTTTATATTATTAAAAAAAAAAAAATAAAAAAAAAGGATCAAACATTTGTGATTCTTCTAGCTAGCGGAAACTTTGGCATATTTATGGTCTTTTTTAAAACATATCTTTTGGCTTTTGGATATTTTTGGATGCTAATAACTTTTTATTTATTTATGTTTATGCTACTTTGCTACACATACAATGGTTATTATGGTTGCTTGTAGCCATCGTTATGGTTTGGGGGATTTATTGGTTTTGCTTTCTAATGACCCCCTTGTCTATTTCTACTCTTTTTTTTGTATGGATTTCAATATTTCGATTTGTTGATGGGCCTCTTAAAGAACAACCTTAAGAATGGAGAAAGCTTAACTGGAAACACACTCGTGAAGCTTATTCCGCGTCGTCGGTGTGAGAAATAGCGGAGATTGCATAAGAGTGAAGCAAATAGCAGATCCTTTAAATTGAATTTTATACCTAACATTGTATGTGAGAACAACAAAGTAACACACATAAAACATGTCCCAAGTTGAAAGTCATCTTTTGTGGTTTACTGTTGTGTAACGTGTTACTGCTTTGATGTGAACATGACCAAACACGTGCTTAACGCTCTGCTGGCATTGTACTGTTGTTTTTCTTTTTTTTGGGTATGATTTCAAATGGGACATTAACACAATTTTCAAATAACCTGTTAGGAGCGTTGCTATATATAATTAAGAGTTATTCAAAAGTAATATAGGGTATATGTATGAAGGTGAAACTTAGGTACTTTATCTAATAAAGAAATCTTTTAGATTATTGCAACGAATTATTATAAACTGTGCGTACGAATAAGTAAAAATTGTCCCTCTGCGTTTTTGTAATAAATGAAAAATGTGCACCCCTTCATCACGTTCTAACTGAAGCCTAGGAAGATCTAGTTATCATTCTAGGCTCTTCTTAATTTATTTATATAAATCTATATGTAATTTAGACAAACACAAACATTGACATATATCGGAACATTCTAAATGTTTCGCCTAAATGGAGAAATAAACAGAAAACAACCCAAAAATATATACATAGGTGCAATGTCACCACCATCTTTGTGAACCAAAAAAATCAGAACTAGTACTCTTCATAGACTAATAAAAAATAGTAAACCCTAATTTATATGAAAGAAAACCCAAAAGATAGAGAAAGGTTTCCCAACTACTATTTTTACCATTTTGGAGATGATGCTACACGACAATATATATATATATATCCCACCATCTTCCACTATATATATATATATATCCAACGGTTAGCATTATTTTGGCTTTTTCAAACTCCTTTGAAGCTACTTTTTTTGCATACTTTTATTGCTAATTTGGGTAGTGAAATTATTACGAGACTACACTACTAAGCTACTGTGGTGTCCGTACTGTCTAGAGACAACCTAGGAACAGATGATTATTGTATATTGACCAGTAGAATTAAAGAATCCAACGGTCAGGACCTTACGGTTCATTCATATATATATATTGTTCGTTGGATTATACTTTGCAATGTAGGGGGATAGGTCTTTCTTTCTTTCTTTCATCAAATCAAATCAAATCAAATCAAATCAAATCACTAGCTCTCTTGTTTCGAGTATATAAATACAAACCCCTTTCTATAAATCTTTTGGAGTATTTATTTTTAGTTGATAACAAAATTAATTAATAACATGTATTTTTAAAAGTAGTTGGTTAGTAACAACGATATATATACTACAATAAGGTGATGATGAAGTCGAGTATAACATGTTTCTATAGTATTGTGCCCTTTGCCCGAATAAAAATGACAAAGGGGGCGCAAAGGCAAGACTTGCCAAAATAGAAAAAATTTCCATTTATAAGCATTGTATAAAAAAAGTAAACCAAAGAAGAAGAAGAAGATATTAGATTGACAGACAAGTCTAGATTTTATGGAGTGTTTTTATTTTATTTTATTTTGGGACAGAGCAATGTAGTGCTGACACCTGTCCAATCCCCTGAGACATGACATGTCACTCTCTCTCTCTCTCTCATACACAACTTCTTCTGCACAACCATTTGTAAACTTATGGGACATTTGGTTTCACTCGTCACACACCTACTAGCTACTACTACCCCCCATTTGAGTTTATTTTTCCAAAAAAACAATTGATTTGAAAATAAAAATAAAAAGAACTCAGTTGTACTATTAAACAAGAAATGGAAAAAATCTTGTAACAAATATGAGTATATGGAGGTGAGTGTTATGTATCATTTGAGGAGATTTTGCGTTCTCTTATAAATTCAATAATCAGCTTCTAAATGTTGTTGTATGTGTGTGTGGTGTACTCACTCTTTGCATGTTCGAAGATGGGACGTTTCCTTGAGGGCTAATCTTTTTTTTCCTATTCAAAATCTTTGAAGCCAAAAAATATATTAATAAGATTTTATATGTACGGAGAATGAATAGTTTAATCATATTGAAATAAGAATCTTAAGACTCATATCGTATTTTTTTTCCTTTTCATTAGGATATAAAATTATAAATCCAACTTGGAGTAAAAGAAATATAAAAATCTAAAAAGTGTGACTAGATATGCACTTGTGGAGACTGACGAACATTATTATTTAAAATATTCGAATATCTCTAGCTCTTTTTTTTTGTAAGGAACGCAGATCATGTAATTTATGGTTACGTATGAATCATTAAAATATTTATTAATTCATATCAACCTCTACCTGGCTTATTAATTTGTTTATTCTCCCCTCTAGTACTCCCCCCACTTGATTTCTCTTTAAGATTTATCTTGACGAGTATTTTTAATCACCCAACATATATATATATATATATATATATATATATATATAAATATATGTAAAATACGGATTAGATATAATTTGGTTTAAACACTATCCACTTGTTATGTTTGTTTATTATGTTCAGAGCCACAACACCAATGATTTGAAGTGGGGGGGGAACCAAATCAACAGTATAATCCAGTTTTGTTTTTTTGTTTTTTTTTTTAATGTTTAAATGCGATTCAAATTATACATAAACAATCAGTATCATTGTGAAAAAAATTATGGTACTACTACTGTATTAAGAAAAAGTTGGAAGACCTCGAACGTTGTAGAACTGGTCGAATTGTGTGCTTCCACATTGTTTTTTTTTTCTTAAAAAACTTTTCCATAAAAAATGAAAGATTATACAAAAGTACTAATCAAAGATATATATTTTTTCAAATTTTTTGAACTTTTATATAAAGAACAGAACATAGTTTTTATATTCGATAATATTTTAACTTGGTTTCAAATATGGGTTTATGTACACAAAACCAGAATAACACAAAAACTAGTAGTACACCAAGCAAAGATAAGTGAAATGTTCTAATTTCATTTTTCTTTTAAATGTCTATTTCATTTTTCTTTTGAATGTCTATTTCGGTAGACCCTTAACACAAAGTGTATAAAATGGTCAATATTGCATAAGAATCTAAGAAAGAGCAAAGAAAAGTCATAATTTGAAAGTTGATAATGATCCAAATTAGAGGGATGTGATATTAGAAAGTAAGATAAAACCAAAGTTAAATTTATATTGCCTGCCTTTTTTCAAGCATCTCTCCCCCCCCACTCCACTCTTTAACATTTAAGGATCATCTAACTATTTCACTAACTTCACCTTTTCTAATTATATAAAAAAAACTATTATATAACCAAAAATGGAAGATGTTTAAACATTTGATATATATATTTTTTATAATACTGTTTAAACGTTGAAGACATCAACAGTTTAATTACATAGTTATGGAATTTTTCTTCTTCCTCCTCTTGTAATAAATAATTAAATTTTTGGAATAGTTGAATAGCTCTGTCTCTTCTTCTGGAGTCTGGACCCAACCCATCATTCCAGAAATGACCGGCGAAAGTCAAGAACCTCTCTGAGCTCTCTACTCACTACTATACTCTCTCATCTCTCTCTCTCTCTGCGTGTAGGTTACAAGACAATTGACACCAAGACTAAAGCTGTGTTGTTGGTTCAGTTCTCTTCTCTTTTCCAATGTTGTCATCAGCAAAGCATCAGAGGAACCATAGAGTCTCTGCTACAAACAAGAACAAGACTCTCAACAAGGTTTCTTCCATTTCATCCTCATCACCATCCTCTTCATCATCATCATCATCATCTCCTTTACCCTCACAAGATTCCCAACCCCAGAAGAGATCTCTAGTCACCATGGAAGAAGTTTGGAAAGACATCAACCTTGCTTCCATCCACCACATAAACCGTCACAGCCAACATCCACAACACAGCCATGAGCCACGGTTCAGGAGTCCCAACCACCAGAACCAAAACCCTAACTCAATCTTCCAAGATTTTCTCAACGGACCTTTGAACCAAGAGCCAGCACCCACAAGCCTGACCATGGGTTCTGCTTCTAATGGCGATTCCACCACTGTCACTGCTCTCTGCAGCTCTCCGTTCCCACCTCCTGCAACTCTTCTGAGCTTGAATTCCGGCGCTGGCTTCGAGTTTCTCGATAACCAAGATCCTCTTGTTACCCCAAACTCTAATCTTCATAGTCACCATCACCTCTCAACCGTTCCTTCCTTCAACACCCCTTTCGAGGATCTGGTTACATCCACTTGTTTTGGTAGGAAAAGAGGCCAAGAGTCCAATGAAGGTACAGGGAATAGAAGACATAAGCGTATGATCAAGAACAGAGAATCTGCCGCTCGCTCCCGAGCTAGGAAACAGGAATGTGCCTCTCCTCTTCTCTACTTACTACTACTCATGTTTTATCGAAGGGAAGAAAAGAAATGTAGTTTTGCCATCACAATGCTTTTGATCTGAAAAAAAGGTTTTTGGGTTTTTTTCTCACTTGCAGGCTTATACAAATGAGTTAGAACTTGAAGTTGCTCACCTGCAGGCAGAAAATGCAAGACTCAAGAGACAACAAGATCAGGTAAATAGCATAGAGAAGTTCTTATTCTTTTAATACTCATGTAAATAGTTCGAATCCATATAGCTTAACTCATATCTTAACCAACATATAAGAGAAGAGACAGCCTCTGCAAGTAATGCAGTATGTTTGTTTTGCACTCTGTTTTGTCCAATGACAATTTGAGCGGTAAGATTCTAATAGTTCAGTTATGTCTGCAGTTAAGAATGGCTGCAGCAATTCAGCAGCCCAAAAAGAACACACTTCAACGGTCTTCCACAGCTCCATTTTGAGAAATCTACAAGTCCTTATTGAGCTAGTCATATGAAGAAATGAAAAAATGGAAATGTTTGTACCTTTTTTTGTTAGCTATAAGTATAACTAAGCTAAATTTGTAGAACTAAGATATTGTAGGGGAAAGAAAGATGGTGTAAAAAAACAACCCTGAAAGAGAAAAGGATCTTTCAGAAGGCACAGGAACATCTGTCCTGGGGCCTCTCTTCATGTTCTGTCGTTATTACTCAACCCTTTTTCACTTCGGTACTAACTTCTACTTGTATTCTTGTAGTAATGTTCTACTTCCTCTTCTAATACTAGTAAGAACAAAAAAAACATATGTTTTACTGTTTAACCAATTTGGTTCTCAATAGAAACCATTGTTTCAATGACCAATAGACAAAACAGTGCTCCATTTAAATGATGACAATAGCAGAGAAAAGTGAGAAGGGGACCTGTCACTTAACATTTAATTTTCTCCTTGTACATTATAGCAAAAATATCCATTCGTTTGCCTGGCTACCATACAAGCCAACAACTTGCACTATGAAATTGAAATCTCCAAGCCAATGGGAATTAAGTCACCCACTTTTTTGGTTGGTCAAGAGAGAACATGATAAGGTTTTTATTCAGTCTAGTCACTCGCCACGCTTAATTTATTCATTTAGCTTTTGCTATATCTGGTCACCATCAAAAACACTAGGTGTGTGTTCGTGTTCATTTGGTCTATCAGGAAAATAGTTGTATCCTCTTTTGGTCCAATCTCGGTAACCTGACAGTGATAAGTCTTATTGATCCACTTTTGGTTGTTGATATTTGATTGTGTATTCTTTTAAGCAACCAAAAGTAGACATCAAGAGCTAATATGGTGTGAAATTAGTGGCATTAAGATAAAGAAGAATAGTTACCAAAAGTGGGACTATGACTAGAATCTATCCTCACATTCATTATATGGTAACACTTAACTTAGAGCCCCTCAAATAGGCATCCAATACTTTTACTTTCATTCCAGTCAATAAGAATCCTAGACTTCAAGCAACATTTGAATCAAAGGTAGTTACATTCGCCTGAAACTACACCTTTATTGTCTTTCAATTGCTTACATTAATGTTTCCCATCAAAACTTAAAACTTATAAGAGCTCGCAAGCCTAAGATGTGAAGACAGAAAGAACCATTGTGAAGTCGCTGGAGATACAAGTTGTTTACCTTTCACGCTGATCATTTTATATTACTTTTGGTGAAAAAGCAAAAGTCATTAAGCTTTTGATGCCTCACATTCCTCCTCAAGTATTTTTCCATCCTTTGGAACCAAGAATGGAATCCCATCTTTGATCTAGCGTGTTAAGAGAAGCAAAATCAAGTCTCTTTTAACACTAAGTCGTGAACATGAAGTGAAAGCTAAAAGAACAAGGGAATAACATGATTAAGAAGCAAAACCAAGTCTTAAACACAGAATCGTGAACATGAAGTGAAATCTAAAAAGAAGAAGAAGAATATGATTAAGAAGAAAACGGCCGACCAATCACTTTAGCATATCATTATTCAATCAGTGAATCTCAAATCAACACTAAGAATAAATTCATTGCTAACTTTATTCATTATGAAGCAAATGAAAAAACAAAAAAAAAAAAATAGTAAAGAATCAAGCTGTATATATACATCTCTTAATCTCCGATTTTGACAATTCCTAAAAGATCAAAATTGGTTTCAGAACATGTTCGTTGAATAAGAGAGATGATTCTGAAAGCATATATGACATAGTGTTATCTGGTACAATTTCACTGCTTGGGAGACTTACATCTATAACTTTCACATCAGCTCAACATTACACAAAGCATCTTAGCAATACGAAAAAAAAAAAAAAAATCAAAAAGCTTTGGACTGAAATTGGCATAAAAGCTTACAGGAAAAGAGACACCAATAGTATCGCTTACAAGTGATTTCGTCTTCTCGCAGAACCTATCAAAAATACAATTTGTCGAATTTCATAAACAATTTCTTCGGGACCAATCTGAATTGAAGCTATATACGAATTGAAAGAGAGAAATCGAACCTCAAAGGTTGCTTAGAGAGAGGGCACACCAGAATCTCGGAGAGGGTCTTGTCGATTACGTTTCCGGCGTCTTTTAGCAGCACTCTGCTCAATCTCACCATACTTAAAGCTTTGATCCCGGGTTTTTCTATTCTCCGATCCCCGGCAGAATCGACCGGCGTTACAGATATAGCGATGATTTTGGACTTTTTAAGTAAAACGCAAAACGCCCCCTATAAATTTGATGTTTCTAATCATGCCCCTGAATTCTTATGAATTGCAAAAACGGTCATTCATGTTAATAATAATTAGGGCAGAGAGTCCTCGGATATATGCCTAAGTCATTTTTAGTTTTCTCGATTGATGCCCTCAATTTTAATACTGTAATGATTAGTCCATCAGTGTGTAATTTTATCAAACGTTATTAATTGGTGACTTTTGATTTGTCTGTGGAGTGTGGTAGTCATTGGTTACAATTTACATATATTGCTTATCAACCAATTGGAAGATGTTGATCAGAGAATGTTCTGAGGCGTCAAAAGAAACTTGCTTTCTCTATTATGCGCATAGAAATATTACAAAACTTTATTCTGAGCCAAAGCATGGACAGGTTACTATTGTTACAATAATCCCTAGCTTGCTTTCCATGATTCTTGTAATTGTAAACTAGGTAAATATAAAATTGCTCAGTGACTTCACTTCACATCAAAACAATCAATGTAAGAGAATGGGTAAAACATTACTAACATCTAAATTGACATAAG
Source organism: Capsella rubella (assembly GCF_000375325.1). Classification (NCBI taxonomy): domain Eukaryota; kingdom Viridiplantae; phylum Streptophyta; class Magnoliopsida; order Brassicales; family Brassicaceae; genus Capsella; species Capsella rubella. The sequence goes on along the minus strand of NW_006238917.1, from coordinate 1,628,138 downwards.
ATCTGACATTAAAAAACAAATCCAAGACGATCCTAGCATTCTCAGAATATCCTTAATAAGAAGTATGACAGGATTTCAACTTCCTCTCATACCTTGTGCAAGCATCTGAAATGCAGGTTTTAGACAGCCTCTTCATCGTCCAAGAGCAAACAATCTTTTATTTTCTCCCTGAAATAATTGAGAATCGATGTTAGGAGTTTAAATAGTGTTTCCCTTAGTTTTGATATTAGTTTTAAATCTGCTGCTTCCTAGAGAAGTCAAATACCAATAATTCTGAAATGTAGGTTTGTTGGATATGAATCCAAGTTTGAGATCAGAGTTATTGCAGACTAACTAATTAAGGACTCACCTCAAATCATTTTGACTGTGAACCTTTTGGTGCTTCACTTGGGAGATCATGTGATCTGGTAAAAATGAACCAAATTGCTCAAGAGATGATCCATCTTCTGGAAGTATTTGAAACCGGCAACTTGAACAGCAAGCAGCATAGAGGGCGTCAGATTCCTGGCTTTCATCAAAAGTATCCAACTCTGATGAGTCTGATCTATTTTTCGGTCCATTGCAAATAGGACAGAAAGCTTCTGTAGTCATAGAGCCGTCATATTTGAGATTGAATCTCTTTAGGCGCCTCTGAGTGGCCATAGGAACATTCGAGTCGTCTGTTTCTGGAATTTTATTAAAGTAAAATGGAGTCAGCTTTGCAGCTGTCCGTACAATTGTGCATTCCCGAGAAGGATTTTCTTCCTGCACAACATATATAAAACCCAGAGACAAAATGAATCAGCAAAAACAAAGTAACAGGCAGCCAGGCATGCATTACTTCATATGCAGAAGATGAGCATGATTTGAACCTGCAACAGAGCGACAAATGAAGACACCAAATCATTGATGCCGCTTTGAGAACGACAAGCCAACTCCACAGTCTTTAGACTGCCCTGCCCAGAATATGTCAGATGTCACTTAACAGTTGGATTATGCAAGAATACAGCTCACTATGACAGTACAATACAGGTTAGGTAGCCAAGATACGAACCCATCCAGAAGACAGAGTCTAGTTATTTCCTGTCTAACACAATCTCGAAGTGGAAGTACAATGGGGACATTCCATCTAGCATCAACATGCTGAATATCTGCTGAAAGTGAATAACCTCGTCCCTGTCTCAAGAAAAAAAGCAAATCAGCTCAAGATTCTAATAGAGTGTAGTCTAGTTTCCCTTGATACAGCTCGAATCATTCTCAGATGGTAAACTGAATGTCCAAACAAAGTTCATAAAAAATTGTATTGGAATAAAACTTTCCACCAGCACTTCCATGTTTTACAGATGTAACTCTTTAGGTCCTAAATATCTACATTCTTTGAGATAGCCTTCGCCATTGCTCTATGGCATAAAGTTCACACTCTAAAATTTAATCTATAGAAAACTAAAACAGTGAAAAGATGAGCCCAAGCAACACACCTTGACAGTAGCTGTAAGAACATGGGAAGCAATTCTCGACGTGCATGATCCCACCACTAATCTGTTGTACCCATTTTCAAAGGCAACCTAAAATGGAGTATCAAGCAATAACAATTAAAAGATAGTTCCAAGCCTTCTGAAAAGAAACATGAACAATATGATACTCTAACCTTTTGCAAAGACAACATTTTCAGATGCAACAGAAGGTCTTCTTTTCCAGTATCGTCAGGAACAGAATCTAAAAGCTTTACAAGCCTATCTCTTGGGTCAAGAGAGTCCGAACCAAAGACGCTTTCGATTGGAACAACATGGAGATCCTTTGCAGGTGGAGAAAAATTTGACACAGTTGATCGAATCCAGTCAATTGCATCAATCGTTTCCATAGAGAGAGCAGGAAAAGCTGCAGTTTCATCCACAAAAGCAACACCAACACCAAACACAGGTAATGATCTATCTCGACTAGCCTCGTAATTCTTCAGAGCCTTGATTTGCAGTTCGTGCACAAATTGAAGAGCAACCCTAATTTCATACTTGCTACGTTTAGACAACAATCACAAACGTATCAAAAAGAAAGCAAGGAAAAGAGACGAGAGTGAGACCTTGAAGATGATCCGCCAGAGAAAGCAACAAGAACGTTATCTGAAGGCGTGATCATGGCATGAGAAGTAACAGCGAGACGGAACTTCCCAAAGACGTTGTTCCTAAAGCACTCGGCGCAGAATTTTCCATCATCTGAGCCACCGTCGCCAAATGTCTTAGGCTCATTGCATTTACACTTGACACAGACACCAACTACGGCATCTTCCACTATCTTGCTTCCATTTTCCTTCTCACGATCATAGCAACCACCTGACTCACAGCCTGAGGAATTACAGGCCATGTCCAAGCAAGGACAACTGAGACAGTGACAAGGAAGATTTAGATTAGTAAAGAGAAGTAGACAACAATACTATCAAGTTATCAACATCTAAATTATGAGTCAAAACTAGTTTCCACCATTAACAAGCTTATCAAGAGATTGTTACTCTTAACGTAACCATTAGTCTGTTATACTTAATCAGTATGTAATCTTATAATCCTATTCCACTGTAAATTGCTAAGTCTCTCAATCAAACGAATATAGAGAGAGAGATGTGTGCAGATTCATAACCGAATAACCAAGCTAAGAAATTGAACCCAAATTTCTGATTCGAGAATCAAACAAGCAGATAAGAGATTAATTACCAGTTTGAGAGAGAAAGAGAGTCGTCGCGATAACAGTCGAAGCTAGGGTTTGAAAAGGTCGACTACAATTTGTCTGAAACTAGGGTTTAGTTTAGTGGAGAAATTTTTTGGGGACGAAGATGAATGTGTGGTGATTTACGAGTCTACCCTTACCGGTGACACGATGAGTCTTAAATTTTACGGTTTGATAATAACTTTTTAACATGCGTAAACTGTGGGGAGACATGTAACCCATCCATTAAAAAGAAACCGACAAGTTTTGTCCAAATTGGGAGCAAGAGAATCATCAGTCATATCATTTTTTTGTCGATGTTTTAGGCTTTTGGCCATGGTGGTGAACTTGTGATCACTCAAACGCCTTTCTTCGCATTCTTCAATTGCTAGTATATCATAAGTAATATTTACCCGCTAGCAAATCGTATAATATATTCCTGAATAACTTAGAAATTTACTATTTTGACCCGCAAAAACGAGTGATTGATGTGATGTAGCCATGTAGAATAAGAAAATTAGTTAGTCTATTAGTCTATGATACACACAACACAAATTTGCTGAAATTTCGATAAGAATCACAAACAACTAATTTACATACGACAACGACTGAACACAAATACAAACACAAGTGAGTGTATTAAGAAGAAGAAGAATCTCGAGTCATATCCAGAGAGACAAAATATCCTTTGTTTTGTTCACCTTTTGTATAATATAAGAATTCAATGTTCCATGAACTGCGACGAAGGCGGACTTATTTTCGTCTTCTCCATACCTGCGAGGATATCAAGAGACATCATTATTCCTGCTTCAAATATTAGAAATCAAATGCTTTTAAGATGATTGTATGTAATTTATACCATAAGCCCCACGAATCTCTACTTCTCTCAGTTCTTGGACAAGGGCACAGCAACAACACATCAAATGAGATAGAAAATCATCAATGAACCCTCCCTGCGATATCAGAAAACATTAGGCATTCATCCCAACTCTACTTTGTGCATTAAAAAAAGATATTTCACTCTCAAACATTTGATACCGTACCATTGATGCAGGTAACTACTTACTTAATCATTGACCATAATTTCAAGGAAAAGAAAATTGTTGTTTTTGGTTTGCATATGATAACCATTTTCTTAGGAAGCATATCGATGTTTGGGATCAAAAGCTTACTAAAACCGATTAGGGTTCAAGTGAGTGCAGAGAATGTACCGTGATATTTAGCGTCTTTCGGAGTTTCCTCCTTACGCAACAAGTGTAGCAGCAACACGAAAGTATCAAAGAATACGCCATTAGCTCATTACATGCTTCAGCTGAAGCTGTGAGAACAAAAGCATAAAACATAGTTGCTTATTAATTTTCACATATTCAAACTACCAACTTGAAACAATAAAAGTAATCGTGTATCCCTTACAGATGTGCCTATTAGATGCTGCAGTTGCAATCTTTGCCAAAGCACCACATGGGAAAAAGAATGTCTTTAAGCCTGTTGTTCCATCATCAGTGAATCATTCACAAGTTTTCAGATAACAAGAAAGTATGGAATGTGAAACGATCGTCATCTGTATAACAGAGAAAACAAAGTGGAATCACAATGGAAACAAGAAGTGGGGACATACAAAGAGAAGGTTCCGAGCAACAAGCAAGTAAGTCTGTATGCCATTCTTCATGGTGTTGTGCCATTGATGCTCTTCGTGAAAGTAGATCATGCCCCGATGAAACATTAGAAGTGGATCTGCATGGAACAATTATGTAACCAACGTTATAGAAACATTGTACCAAATATAAGCCTTTAAACATGAAAACAGACCTGACGAGCATTACACATGCAGAGCATAGTATTGGAGATTTTACATCCTAAATCACATAATAATATTTCTCTTGTAATTGGACAATACACAAGTTGCATTTAAAGAAAACACATGAAGTTTTATAGCAGAACAGATTGGAGATTCTAACCTGGAGGCTGCACGACTACTGCTTTTCTTGGGAGTATTTTCGTCATACGAATATTCTGTGTTCATGCTTGAGGTACGCTCAGCTTTTTTCGAAGCTTTCTTCGTCAGTTCCTTCTCAGAGTCAGGATCAACAGAAGCAGCAGCTTGTGTAACACCAATTAAACGCTGAATGACTTCACACTGAGCCACATCATAATGCTCCTGTGAGCGCTGGAGTTCAAGCTGCAGTTTCTCGTTTTCTGTTTTGAGGGCTTCACAGAAACGCAAGTTAGGGTATGAGCAAGAGAGAGTCTTCTTCAGCACTGATGCTGCTTCTCTGGTGGATTCTTGTTTCAGAATAACATCTTGCACATGTCTGTCTTCTTCATCCAGAGTGTACTCGCGCTGATCACGGTCAATATATTCAAACCTCTCCTGTACACAATTATCCAAATTTCAAAAAATAACATAAATAAATAAAGAAAAAACATTTACCAACACCAAGCAGAGAAACTTAAAGATCATAATTAAAGAAAAAGTTACCCGAATCCGAGCGTTATCGACCAAGGTGATGAGGGGTATGATCTTGAGAAACCGATCAATCTCATCCTGATGTTTCCTGAACTGGTAAACAATGTTCCAACCCATAGCCAACAAGTAAAGATAGCTCCGGTCCCGACAGCTATTGACCAGGAGGTAAGACCTCCTCAAAGCATCCTCAAGCCCTTCGAGAGGCTCACGAGTCTCAGGATACTTCTTCATCTCAGAGATCTTGAGCTGCTCAAGCAAATTCCCAATGAGTTTAAGATGTTGAGCGAACTGACGACAGTTCTTCTTGTGCATCCAAGCAGTATTTGCAGCTTTAACAATGAGCCCAATCAGCTTGACTGCATCTAAACCAGTCAGCTGAGCCACTGACGCAATCTCCCCAAGACCATCCCATGAATGTGACATTATTTCTTCGATCAACCGCCGGAAAGTTCCTGATTATACCGATTCATCATCACTTGCGTTAAAAAGCAGCTCTCTCAACCAATTCCAAGATCCAAAACATGGCCGAATTATCTTAGATTTTGGGAAATTTTACCTTTACTGAGCTACTATTTCTGGAAAGTACCGGAATCAGAGAGATGGATCCAAAGTTCTACAACGCCGGCATTATCGAGAGAGATCGAGCTCGAGTAAGTTTCCGAAGCTAAATCAGAGGTAACCACCGAGAGATTCAGAAGTTCCGGTTGAGAAACCGCATCACAGTGAAGGGAGTGAAGCGAGACTTGGGTATAAGAGGGAGCAGTTTCTTCGACTGCGACAACAACAAAAGCAACAAAGAACAAAAAAAGAAAAGTCCATAAGAGATACCAATCAAAGAGATTCTCAAGGTCCATAGGCTTTTCTACGTCAAAGATCTTCTCTAAACACCAAAAAAGAATTTTTAAAAAATTATAAAATCCCTAAAGACGATATCTCCTTGAAGACTTGAAGCTGACGAAAGCGAAAGAGTAACAATCCAAAAACCAGAAAGTAAAAGAAGCGCAAAAAAAAGAGAAGGCAGTGAACAGAAGTAACCTCCGACGAGTAAAACAATTCGCCGGCGAAAAACTCCTCCGCCGCGGGAGTCAAGTCAAATGGGAAAAATAATATACCACAGAAAAAAATATATAAAAAAAAATTAAGAGAGAGAGGAAACAATATCGGAATGCTCACATGATGCATTGAAGAAGGCAACAGTTATACTTTTTCTCTTTCACGGCTTTCTATACATAAATAAATACTACTACCATAGATAAAAAAAATGGAAGAAGATGAAGGAGGTGGAAGAAGAACACTACTATAGAAGTCTGGGAATTAAAAAAAAAAAAAAAGAGTTTCCAGGAAAATGCAAATCACCTGAAGCAGAGAGAAGATTCTCTGCAAGTCGTGAAGAGAGTTTAAAATCTAAATCCAGAGGCAGAGGCAGAGAAGATGAGTCAATAGTACTGGAGAAGACGGTTTGTTTTTGTCGATTTATGTATTCCACATTTTGCTTTCCCCACACCTTCTTCACTTGCCACTCGTCGGAGCTCAAGAGCCCTCCACCTTCCTTTTCCTTTAATTGTTTTTTACCCATAGGCCCTGCCCAACTCTCTCTATTTACCATTATGCCCTCCTTACTCACTTTTGTTCTAATCTAACCATAGCCAAAAATGTGTTTTGTTACACGTTGATTTGTACGTGGTATTTTCTAAATTAATAACCTTGTCTTTTGTAGACTAGTGAATGATACCTTAATAAGATCACGGAGTTTGAGATTTACTAGATTAGAGTTTAGACTAATAATTAAGTCCTTTAACAAGATCTCGAAATGTACGACCACCGTTGAAATATTACTTTCCGGTGAAGTATAGTCTTACAGAACTGTAAATGTGACTTTGTTGTCTCTTTTTTGTTGTTGTCGGCATAAAAATGACTCCTCGTCTGAACCGAATAATGTAATTTCTTCGTTATACTTATTAGGCACAACGACGTCAAATATTATTGTTTGTTTTACGTACTGAATGTATATGAAGTTATGAAAAATTCCAATGACTAGAATCTAAAATGTATGAATTTTTTTTTTATATATCCGTGTGCGGGTGTGGCCACTTAGAAAACGAAATTCCTAGTAGGAAAATCTGGCAGGGAGGCATATAAACATATTAGTAATATAGCTTGATAGTTCGTATAAATGTTACATTTAGTGGGTATTATTAGAGACGTTTGTGAAAGAATTATATGCATACAATATAGTACGAAAATAATGCGTGTTTTATGAAAGAGAGAAAAAAGGAGGATCAAAAAGTGAGATATGATGGCTTGAAATTGATTTGTCTTTGAATTGCAGTCAGTATAGTGATAATGGTTAAAGAGAAGGAATGGTAAATCATCTTTAGTCCCTTTTTTCGGTTGTAATTGATTTGTCTTTGAATTGCAGTTATGGTAATTATGCCTTTTTTTTTATTTAGTTCTATAAACATCACTAGTACTACTTTAGTTTAATTAGTTTTCCCATAATATATTGATCTAGCTGCACGTGGATTACCATGATTGTTTTTCGATACAGCTGGCGATCGAGACGGACGGTAAACTAATAATCGTGTATCGTATAATGGCAATATGCGGATTCTTTTTCTTTTCTTTTCCATAAGGATAATTTTAGTTTTTGAGACCAAACAAACAAAGAAGAAGAAGGTATCTATGTTCCAAATTTTACAACTATTGTTGACAAGAAACCCTAAGAAAAATATTACATATCATATTGCTTTAACTTTAAGGGTTTAAGATTTCAAAATGCAGAAAACTCAACTGTGAAATTACCACTCTAAACATTTTTAGCGATAGGCTTTGTGATTACTTTATCCTTAAGATTTGTGATTTATGATTACCCTGCCCGGTTATAATTAGATAAATATGCATATGTGGGACTTGGAGAGAATTTGGCACGTATATAATATGCATGTGTGGGAAGGGTGGACATTGGTGGTGGTGGTGTGGTGGTGGTCCTGGGTGGAGTATGACTGCTACGCCCTCTTTCTTTTTCGAGTGTGCCTATTTAATTACCATGCGTTTTACTCTATAAATCTCAACCCTTTTTTTTTTTCGTTCCAAAACTGTATTACAGATTATTTTAGCATGAAATAAGTAGGTTCCCTATAAAAGTTATAAATCTCATAGTTGCTCCATGAAAAATTACAATGATCAAAATATTGAGTATACAACCTTTGTGAATGTCCATTTTGATTGTTCTTTTTAATTACCAGCTCACACATTACTCGCAAAACTGCAAATTAGGTTCCGATGCTAACCAAGACTAACCAATATATATAGCAAAAACAATAATATGCAGTCTAATAGTTTGTATTAGTTTCAGTTTCATTGTTTAATCCACTTCAAATTTGAGAAGTGTATCATTCGGTATTAGATAGATATATATATATATATATATATAACTTTTGTTTTATAAAGTCGTTGCTTTATCAGTAATACACATACACTAAAGTGTAAAGTTTATGTCAACTACCCATTTGCACTATTGGTCATTGTTTAATTCTGTAGTGTGTTTCAAAAGAGCATTTAAATTAATATTTTAAACCTGTTAAAAGGTTTATGCTAACTATGATTTAATATATACTTATACACATAAGCTTTCTCTTAAAAGCAATAAACGTGTGAGAATAGTTCACTTGAACGTCTATGAAATGTTTTGGTATATAGAATGTGTTCTACGCAGCGATCGTGGAATTGTTGTAAGCAAAATGTCAACGAACTAAACACAACCTAATTTGTATATATCATACAAAACATGTCATAGTTGTAAAGATAAAGAAAGGGAACGACGTCTCTTGTTATTGGAGGTAATAAAAGAGAGAGACGAACTGTTGTTTTAGTTGTTTGGTGAATTGTCTCCATGTGATTTAGTTGGGAATAATTCGTGCATCTTACTTTATACTTACTACTATATAGTATTAAAATAAATGTCTTGAAATGTCCTTATCTGTTTCAATCTTAAATAGGACAGCTAAATTTCCCATACAGCTTAATAAATAATAAAAAAAGAAACAAATACAAAATCACCACCACTAAACATAAGTATATTTGTACAGTACGTAAAGAACTAATTGTTTTATGGGTTATAATTAGTGAAAATGGTCATCGAATGTCTAACACTTTGTCGGAATTTTATAAAGTAATGGTATTAACGAAAAATAGTACCTTTCATTCTCAAAATCTGCATTGGCTTCTGACCAGATAAAAATAAAATTATTAAACTATACGCATCGGTAATACGAATATAATTCCTTTATCAATACTCAGCCAGTCAGTTTCGGTTATACATTTTAACATTGTTCGTTTGTCAGAGGAACCCACTGTAAATAAGAAATGGGTTTACTCTAGCATCATTATAGTAATCACAAGTTAATGGTTTAGCAAGATGAAATGAAAAAGTCATGTACTAATCAACATACCTCTAAACATAGGCTCATGCAGTAGCTTTAAATTCCTTTAAATACCAGTCAGGCTAACTCGTGAATCAATGATTTTTTTTCTTTTTAATGGTTTTTATTTTATTCTTATGTAGTAAGTGCTAATGAATTCATAGTTTCCAAGGTTAAAGTTAAGATTTGTTACTAATGGACTGTTTGACTTAAAAAAAAAAAAAAAAAAAAAACTGACCATTAAACAAACGGGCTGCACTAATTGATTAGTAAGCCCATGATAGTTTTACAGGCCCAAATAAAAAAATACACTTTCCCAAGACAAAGTGTAGTAGCCTCGTCGTCTACCAGACCAAAATACACCTCACGTGAAGCAGACAACAAAAATAAAGGAAAATTAATAAGAACACGAGAAAAAATGGAAATTAAGATATTGTTTTGTGATTGAATGAAAAGTGTTTTGAAGTCAAAAGTTTCCCAAAATTTTGAATGTATTCACTCTCAATACGTTACTTGTACTACGTTAAGTAAATACATATAGAGGAAACAAAAAAACTCACAAGAAGGAGCCACAGTCGTAATTAATAAGGCGTGATAGAGGACTTTTTACTTACTCCGTATGTATCTTTTGTCCTTTTTATAACATTAAATTTAATCATGCTATCTAGACGTTTATGGACGCTGCAGTCGTCATCGTCGTATTCGGAAGCGTTTTCGAGTCTTACTTGCCGGGTTACGAAGTCTTCTGGTTTCGAGAGATTGGCTCTCATTATGATAGGAGGTAGTTGATGTTATCGTCGGATTGGCCGTGTGCATCCTCGGTAAATCTCGTCTACAAGTGATTCAAAAGAAGAGATCTTCTTGTTTCTTGAGACTATTGTGTTATGTAAAGGTTAAAGCCTAAATGTCCTATCTTAGTTAAGGATTCGTCCTCTTTCTTAGTTTATTCCTTCTGCTTTGTAATTTGTCTGGTTTTCTTTTATGTTTCCGGGGATTTCTATTTGTCCGCCGGTTTTGTTTCTCTTGTTTGAGCTTTAGACTCCGGGGAAATTTTCGTCTTCCGCCGGCTTAAATTGTATTTCACCATGTATTTCTCTTAGTTGTATCAATAATATCAGTTGAAAAAAAAAAAAAAAAAAAAAAACCTTACCCCCAGCAATAGCATTGTACACGCACTTAATAATATCTCCATTAATTGTAAAAATCCTAAGCTACCCCTATCATCCAAAAAGCGTTACAACCACAAGGATAAGGATAAAAATGTCATTACAACAAAGTAAAGTTATATAAAAAAAAGAAAAAGAAGAGGGAGGGGTGGGTCGAATCTAATAGTTATATCTGAAAGCGCAATCTCCGCCGTTAAATTTGGTGGAGCTAGTGAAGAAAAAAAGGGTCCCACGACTGCGATAATCAAGGCTTAACCACTAGTAACGTACCACGTCTTCAGTTTTTTTCACTTTGGTAATTGTACTCTTTCTTTCTTATTAGCACTGTGTGATATTGTTTTGGCGGGCGTCTTTTAATCAATTCAAAATCATTCCCCAAATCATATTAAATATCAAAACCCTAGCGCCTCTTTTTTTTTTTTTTTTTTCCATCTCTCTCTCTCTCTCTCGCTTCTCTTTCATTCTCAAATCGCTTCCCTCGCTTATCGCCATTTCCTTCCTCCATTTTCGCTGTCTCGATTTCGAGCTTCCTCTCTCTCCGCTCCTCCAATTCCTTCATCCCGAAGCTGATTCTGAATGTTTATTGAAGTAGAAGAAGGTCTCTCTCTCTCTCTCTCACTGTTAATTTAGGTATTTCCTTTTCCGATTTCTAGATTCGTTTCAACTTTGCTAGATTTGTTTCTCTTTTATCAATTGAATTATTTGGCTTATGTTTTAATTTTTCAATTCGACATTGATATCTGGTGAATCTCGACTACTTTTCGATATATCTGATTGAATCATTAACCGATTAGTTCAACTCTGGATTGATGATTTTTGTATTTTCTTCCACTAGTTGTGTAGGTACTTAATCTTTTTGGCGAGTGTTGTTGTAGCTGTAACTGTTTTACATATGGGGAAGGTATCTCCGAAGGACTTGGATTCGAAAACCTCTGTGAGGAAAAAGAAATTGAAAGGCTCAAGTAACAAATATTTAAAGCCAGGGGCTCTGGTTCAGCTTTGCTACAGTAAAGCATCTGCTGCTAAGTCATGTAATGATTTGGGGAAAAAACGTGTACCTGTATTTGATGCTAAGCATGCAAGGAACAACAATAAACTGGCTGTGGAACATTTTGATTCCCCCAAAAGCCCTCTGTTTTTGTCCCCTGTCAACGTTGTTAAGCGGAGTTCTCTCGTGAGGCCGATGAAGTTTGATGATCTGCAGGTGGAGAGTAATACTTGTAAGAAAAGCCCTCTTATGCTATCTCCGATGGGTATTGTTATGCACAACACTTTGCTGACTACACCAAAAACCCCTCAAGCTGATCCTTGCCATTCTGAATCTCAACTTGAATCTCTTCCCATGGATTTACTGGTAATTCTTTTTTCCCTTTTATCTTCACTTCACTGTTTCTGTTTGGTAGTCATCTGAATGTATAATAAAGTTAGTTCTTACGATGTTCACACTCTCTTGTATCTCCCAGGTTAAGATAGTTTGTCATCTGCACCATGACCAGCTGAAGGCAGTTTTCCATGTTTCTCAAAGAATAAGAAAGGCTGTATGTTCTTTTCCCTGTTTATTTGTTTAGTTTGCATCCACAAAAGCTTTATCTTCTTCTTTTTTTCTTAACTATTTAACTAGTTGGGGCATTAATCTGTTTTGATTTTATTTTCTATTGAAACAGACCATGCTAGCAAGACAATACCATTTCAATTATACAACACCAGACCGCTCAAGACAGGAAATGTTGAGTGTCCTGACCCCAATGCCAATAAATCGTTGGCCATTTCGTAGGTACATGTTTTGCTTTGATTTTCAACATTTCGAAAAGAGCATCAAACAACTTGTTTGGCGCTTAACAAAACCTTCATTGATTTAAAACCAGCAAAGGAGATTGGAACCCAACGATGGCGTCAAGCCCACATACCCCAAAAGCACCAAAACATGCTCCTCGACCACCCTTGAGAACCCAACTCACAGAGATGAAGCAAATCACTGCTGTTCTTTTCCAAGATCAGACAACATTCCCATCAAGATGCATCGTTCCTTCTGTTCTCCAAAGGCCGAGTTTGTTCAAACCAATGGCTCCAAAGCACCCTCGAGTGCTCTTTTATGAAGATGAATTATGTCAAGCTGTTGCTCAAAACAACCTTACCTGATTACACTTTCTTGCTGCAATCAGACCCATCACATGGCTTTCCTCTCTCTGTGCATATTAGGTTTGTCTTCATTGCATAATTGATCATTGCTCTTGATGATCATCACCACCTATAGTAAGAAGCATGCAAGTTTTGTAGCAGTGCTAGTTCTGGGTTTTAGGTTTACATGGCAATCTCGTAGTATCATTTAAGTTTGTAGTCTCTTGAGTTTGTCATAATAAGCATGTGTCTTTGGTTTGGTCAGTCGAGTCTTGTGTATAATCTGGAACAGTGGCTTTGCATATTATAAATTTATTGCTTTTGCTTGCTTACTTCTCTCGCTCTCAAGTTTCACCAAGAATGGACCGTACCAAAACAGAAGTTGGTAAAACCTCGAGTTCAATAAAATCGAATGAACTGAAATGTGATTTTCTAACTAATGTAGTAACCTGGCAATCTGGTATCACAGTATCAGCTACTTGATGAAGCAGATGTAAAGGCCGATAATATATTTTGGGCCCATGGACTTATGGGCTTGAAGCTATTGCCAAACCAGAGCGTGTAATATAAAAGAGAATAAAAAAAGTCTAATACGACGCGTGTTAACTTACTATCGCTGTTGCCAAACAAGACTTTTGTCCCTTGTAAGGTCAATCCTCTTTATTTGGCTATAAATAAAGGTTATGTCTTCATAACAATCACTTTTTTCTTTTTTTCATCGGAGAGCTTCGAAGGGTTAGAGAGATCTCGCGGCTCCTTCGATCTTCTCCGCTTCAACTATACCTCCGATCCTCGGCTTATTATATCTACTGTAACTTGGTAGATTTTGATTTTGGCGCGTTATTAGAAACCCTTAACATCTGTAAACCCACTTGCTGGTCTCTCGTGATCGATCTAGGGTTTCGCGAGATCTGAGATTTCATCTTTTCCGATTCACCTCCGCAATCCAGTTTTTTGTTTGGTTGCTTGGATTTGTGTGTAATCGTGCGATAAGATGTCTCGGTGTTTCCCGTTCCCACCACCTGGTTATGTACTTAACGGAATCCGCGATGAGGCTATGATCGTATCGATCAAGGTTTGTTTGAGCATTTAAATCTCTCGGTTTTGGTTTCGGGTTACGTGAGATTTCGAATGCTCAGCTTCCTTGTGTTTCCCCAGTTTTTTTCTGGTTACTTGATGTTCTATATAGGGAGGGGTTTGTTAAATTGATGCAAATTTGTCGGTTTGAAAGATGGAGATAGAGAGAGTCTGAGATTATTTCAATTGAAAAAAGATGATCTTAAGTTGCATTTAAAAGTCAAAAGCACGGATACGAATCAATGTCCCCATTTTAATCGGTTGGTTTAAGGTGACAATTTTAATCAAAACATACGAGTCTAGTACTTTGTCTACTACTCTTAACCAAAATGTGTACGATTCCCTTTTATAAATGTGCAAAAACTACTTGTGGTTACGCAAATTTGGACTTGAAGGGTTGAGGGCTTGTTTTCTGATTTTGTTCAAATGGGATTTGGCAAGTTCTGTGAACTGATCGATGTTCCATTGCTTTTGTAATATCCAGGGGAAAGAAGAGAAAGAACAAAGGAGGAAGGAGAAGAAAAGAGATAAGAAGGATAAAAAGGATAGGAAGGAGAATAAGGATAAAAAGGATAGTAAGGAGAGGAAGGAGAAGAAGGACAAAAAGAGGAAGGAGAGAGATGGAAAGGAAGGTGGAAGCGAAAAGCACAGTCATAAGAGACGGCGTAAAGAAGAAGGTGCCAAAGTTGATCTTTCACGTAAACTAAAAGAAAGCGAAATCAGTTGTTTGGAGAAGAGCAGCCTTACTGTAGAACGTGAGCTGCTTCAGTCGACGTCCCAAAACTCTTGTGATAGCACTCTTAACAGCAATGAGATACTACCTAAGCAGCCTCTCGATGGTAGACATAACAATGACTCTGGTGAGTTTGTTTGTGTTTCTTCCTTCCCCGGGGAAGGATCTAGTATTCTTGTTGGGTCTAATTTCCTTTTCAGGCCATTGATGACATTCTTTCTTCAAATTGTTGATATGAATTTGAAGAAAGCATCATTCGGATCCGATTGCCTAGCAGAAGGCAGAAAGATCCCGAGGTGATGACGACCTTTAAGGATCAAGAAACACCATGTCCTTCCCGGGGAATAAAGTTAGATTCATCCCAGCTTGATACTAGAGAGCCAGTTAATCAACATCCTTGTTCCACTTCTGCACCAGAACATGCTTCAAAGCCACAAGAAGAGAAAAGGAAAGATCCCGTTTTTAAAGGGAAATACCACGGTAAAGAGAAGAGGATAACCTCAGCCCCTAATCCAGAAACTTATCAACCTACTAGAAGCCGATGCAGTTGTCCTCCATCAGTGGTGTTGCAATTCTTGAACGTAGTTGAGAATTGGGTCCCTAACACAAACGAACTCAGAGTAGACCTCATCAACTCTGAAGAAGATGAAGAATGTTGGTGGTCCATGAAGAAGCCACGTAGCCCCAAAGAAAGATGCAAACAACTTAACAGAAATAATGAGATCAAGCAAGTAGGCAATACAATGGGGTGGCCATGTGCTCGCCTTTTACCAGAAGCTGATATCTATGCCCTACCTTACACAGTCCCGTTCTGATAACATCAACGAGCAAGAAGTTTTTAACAAGGAATCTGGTCGAGACATCTATGTACCGGACCAGGCATTTTTTTGGTTTAGCCTTAAAAGTTGTATAAGAACACACTGTTTGTTATTCATTGCGGTTGGTAATCATATAGTAATATCTGTATTGCGGCTCTATCTCTTGCTCTTTCAACAATATAATGAGAAATTGAGTAGATCTTTCAACAATAGAATGAGAAATTGAGATTCTACTCAAGATGGAAATTTCATGTGGGGTGGATAATCAACATCATTACAATTGATAAAAACATTTGCAAATGACTAAACATTAGCCCTCTCGGGTCTCGGCTATCAGTTAAAATAGAAGTTAAATTAACCCCACAATCCCACAATTCGTTTGTCAAGGAACTAAGATATCACAAATGAATACGGAAAACAACAACAAAAATGAAAAAAGCAATACTTCTTTAAAACCACCCTGTCATCGACATCTCAAGGAGCTTCTTGACTTCCATGAGATCTACTACAAAATGGAGCAGGCCTTTTGTGCTTTGTTCTTCTTTTTCTTCTGCTTTGGAGGTTGAAGGACCACTCTGATCGCTGCATCGAACACGCCCTTTACGTTCTGCAGTTATAAGTCACATTGTTTTCATCAAAAAGATGAATCCAACATTGAAAAATCTATTCATGAGGTGGCTTAATTTCTTTTACCTCTTGTGATTTTGAACTGCACTCGATATAGGCAGGAGCTCCAATTAGCTTCTTCAGCTCCTCTCCCTTTTGATGCAGAGGGGGCAAATGATTAACGGGTTTTGGTGAAACTGATATAAAAGCAGAGAGAAAATAGAAGTATTCTTACTTGAGCAGTGGTAATCGGGACAGCACCAGGATGGTCGATAAAGAACTGCTTGTCATCCCGAAGATCTGACACGAACCAAGGTTATATAATGAAAAAGGACAGGATCATAGATTCAAATGCCGCCAACGATCATGGGTATAATCAAACATTTCACTGAAGATCTTACACATGCCTTTCATAAAGGTTGACACTTGCTATTCACTAGTTAATTCATTAGAGGATGCTTAAAGGGGTGTACGATTGCCTCTTGAAATAAAGGTAACTAAATTTTTTTAAAGATCATCACAAGAAGGTTATTATAGCATATGGTTACTAATCACAAGAAGTGCTGATTCATCATATGTCCCCTAATGTAATCATATATATTAGAGCAGCTTAATAAAAGTGAAAATGTGAAGTTATGTCCTCTAATGGCATCATATATATCAAAGCAGCTTAATAAAAGTGATTCTTTATGCAAGTAGGCAAAGGGAATCAGACATAATGTGTATATAAACCCATCAGAGGAAATGCCGGGGGGCGCTTACCTAGTTTGGTTCCAACGAGGACGATTGGGACACCAGGAGCATAGTGCTTCAACTCTGGGATCCACTGTAAAAGAAAATTGATGAAGCAGCAAAATTATAAACACCAAAGAAAAAAGATTTCAATCAAACTCTCTCCCTCTCTCTCTTGATCCAAATAAGAAAACTCTCACCTTCTTGGAAACGTTCTCATAACTAGCCTTACTAATGAGAGAGAAGGCAAGAATGAAAACATCAGCACCGCGGTAACTCAAAGGTCTTAATCTGTTATAGTCCTCCTGCCCTGTATCAAACAAGAACATAATTAAAGACGCTGCTTTTTATCATAAAACGAAAAAAGCATCTCTCTCCCAAAGGAGGGATGATGATGAGTTTGGGTAGCAAACCTGCAGTATCCCACAATCCAAGATTCACCGTGGCACCATTAACAACCACATTTGCGCTGAAGTTATCGAAAACAGTCGGAACGTAATCCTGTTCACAACAATGTGGATATGTATGAATCAAGAAAACACACATAAATCAAAATTGAAAGGCATAATAATAATAAGAGATAATAAACAAAGTACCGTGGGGAAGGTGTTGCTGGTATAAGAAATCAGCAAACAGGTTTTACCAACAGCGCCATCACCAACGGTGACGCACTTTATGAACCTTGAAGCGCTCATTGACTCCACCTTTTCTTCTTCTTCTTCTTCTTCTTCACAATCTTTTTAACACCACCCAGACCGGAGCTTCAAATGTTGTGATGATGATGACACACAATTACAAAAAGTAAAAATGGAAAATTTTCAAAAAAAAATATATAGATAAAAAAAACGCGAAATCGAACCTCAGATCTAATAATACACCTGAGGAACCCAGAAAAACCCACAATGTGAAGCTAATAAATCCTCCAACATTACCTTATCAATTAACCATCCCAAGAAAAACCTAGAAATTGTGGAAACAAACCCTAAAATGTGATCAAAGGAAGATGATGAATAAACAAAAAAAGGAACGTGAGGACGATGAATTGGGGATGCAAAGAGGAGAAGACTAGAGAGAGAGAGAGAGAGAGAGAGAGAAAGAGGAAGTAAGGGAAGAGAGAAGAAGAAAAGTGATGGCCGGAAATAATTGCCATTGAAGCGTTCGCTTAATCTCCATCCATTAAACCTCCCGATTGTTTTGCATTCTTTTTTTACCCTTTTGTTTTTTGTTTTTACTTCTTCTGTTTCTTTTGTTAAACTTTATTTACCTTTTTCTATTTTTTTTTGTTCTGTTTGATTATTATTGTAGCAAATTTCCATTTCCGTTTTATTAAAATTTGTTAATTATCCTTGTTTAAAGATTTCGGACCTGTTTTTTTTATATGTTTTTGTTTTGTTTACATGGGTTACATTACTAGTGTATATTATTAATGTGAAACCTTCACAACGGTCGGATCTCAAGGAGCATCACAGCCATCTCATGCATTAATCAGAATGTTTTGTCATATCTCACAATTAAAAAAAAAAAAAACATGTCTAACACTTATCTTGATTTTGTTTGTTAATAGTATTAGTACTACTTAACCATAACGAAATCATTTAAATCACATTTAATCTCCAAAGAACCAAGAGCAGTAGTTTAGTAGTACGTAGAATCGTATTCCGATTGCTCCCAGCTTCCAAGGATGGTATTTTATAAAAACTGATTGCTACATTCATGAAAGACTGAATATATGCCAAGATTAGCAAAAGGGTTCTCCCAAAACTATTAACTTTAATACTTTGCTTTCTCCAGATGACAAAACATACTTCTCCCCTAAACTCTTCTTCATCTTATTTATATTTCCATCCCTCTGAGTCATTCTTCAATCTTATTCATCGATTTTTTTGAGTTATTTCTGCTTGCTCTTTTCAAAAGTCTGACAATGGCGGTGAACGTTGATTCAGATTACCTCAAAGAAATAGAAAAGGCTCGTAGAGACCTTCGAGCTCTCATCTCTTCCAGAAACTGTGCTCCCATTATGCTCCGTCTTGCGTAAGCTCTTTCTTTCTGTACCATTCTCCGTTTCTCATTTTTTGTCGAGATGTTTCTAACTGCATATTCTTGTATCCATATATAGATGGCATGATGCAGGAACCTATGATGCCAAAAAGAAAACCGGAGGTGCCAATGGATCAATCAGGTTCAAGGAAGAGCTAAACCGTCCACACAACAAAGGTTTGGAGAAAGCAGTCGCCTTCTGCGGTGAGTTTATGCTAAAACCTTTAATCCATCACTACTCCACTCTTAAGGACCTGACAATAAAACGGTAGCTGATTCCTTTGATTTTTGTTGATTTCAGAGGAAGTCAAGGCTAAGCATCCACGAGTCACTTACGCAGACCTTTATCAGGTAAACATTGCCATATAGCATCTCTAAGCCATTAAACCCATAAAAACTTCCTGCCCCCTTGATGGTTAGCTTGACAGATTATTTGATTTCATTTCAGCTCGCTGGAGTTGTTGCAGTGGAGGTTACTGGTGGCCCTGCAATCCCATTTACTCCAGGCCGTAAGGTAGTTACACTTACTGCTAAAGGGTATGCGCTAAATCATAATTGCCAAGTGAGTTTACTGATTTTGAGACATATGATATCAGGATGCTGATTCCCCAGACGACGGGGAGCTTCCAAATCCAAACGAAGGTTACCCTCGCAGCTTGTAGGTCTTGCAACGGGATTCTATTTTACAAACTGACTTTTGGATTATTGCAGATGCCTCACATTTAAGAAATCTCTTCTCTCGTATGGGGCTATCGGATAGAGACATCGTTGCTCTCTCTGGAGGCCACACTTTGGTTTTAATTGCTAACTCTCCTTCAATATATCCGCTACTAAAAATACTCCAATGAACCAACTTGGTTGCTACTTTTGTATATAGGGCCGTGCACATAAGGAGAGATCCGATTTTGAAGGTCCTTGGACACAAGAACCTCTCAAGTTTGATAATTCATATTTCGTGTAAGCCAATAACAAAATCACACAGAGTTAAAGTAAGAGAGAGTAAAAGTTCTGAAACTTACGCTTGTCTGCTGATTGGTTTTTCAGAGAACTTCAAAAAGGAGAGACTCCAGGGTTGCTACAACTGAAAACCGACAGGGCTCTACTTAATGATCCCAAGTTCCACGCTTTTGTTAAGCTGTATGCAAAGGTAATTAGATTTTCCTACGATTATAAGAAACTTTTAGTTTGGATGATTCGCTGGTGTTATCAACATTAAAAAAAGTATTATGATGTGTAGGACGAGGATATGTTCTTCAAAGCATATGCAATTTCTCACAAGAAACTCTCAGAACTAGGATTTAATCCGCCAAGAAGAATTTCTTCAGCAGTGACACAGCAGACGCTTGGAATCGCTGTTGCTGCAGCTGTGGTGATCTTTACCATATGCTACGAAGCAAGCAGAAGAGGCAAGTGAGGAGGTTTCACAGATGCAACAGAAAAACTTACAAATATTGATTGATTGTAATGCAATAAAACAGAATGATTCATGCAATGTTACCTCCATTCTCTTTTTTAAGGTTCAGTGCTTTGGTCTTGCCCAAACAACGTTCATACAGCCTTCTGACATTAGTATTTCTCCAATAAACAGCATTTTACATAATAGTATGTGAACTCCCTCTCACATGGCACCTCTCACAAACAGTGACCACTTTTACCAAATCAAAGAAACAAAGTTTTAAACGAGCTATCTGAATGAGAAGATAAAGTTTCTATAGGAAGAAAGAACCAGGATTATCAATAGCTAATTAAGTTACAATAACCCTTCCAACTTTCGAAAACTCATAGTTTCCACAACAAAAAATCTGACTCAAGAAACCATGTTCTGTCCTCAGAGATAAGATAGAAATACACCATATAATACTATATTCACATGATGGGGGATATCGAGAGAGATTATAAAACCAGAATATTATTTTGAAGTAGTATCATAGCATTTCTTTTTAAGAACACAACTGCGAATACAGCACTTCATTAACACTACCATGTTCACAATCAAAAGTTAAAACTTGATAAGTAAGGTTCCTCAGCGACAGATACAGAGATACTTAAGCCTGTAATCCACAAGCATCTATCTATAATGTGAGACCATGACGACTGAACAAAAACTAAAATCAAAGTGCCCTGAAACTATCCGTTTTATCTAGCCTGGCAGTACCAGAGCTTGATGATTCGCCAACTGGATCAGGAGAAGTTGCTGCTCTCGAAGATTCTCTTCTTTTCAGAGAAGTCGGCAATCCTGAGATCTCCTATAAAAAGTTAGCAAGAGTCATCAATCTTAAAGTGTTCGTCAGACTCAAATCATTAGAAAAAAAACTAAACGGGTGAAACAATTCAGTAACTACCTTCATCAAATGCAACCTCATGTCAGTAGGGCGAGTCTGGTTTCCGATGCAGGCCATTGCAAACTTGGAATAACTAAACAATACATCAGCAGCAGCTTGCTTCTTCTCATCAACCTATAACATATCAATCAGCTCAACTTTTCAGTAGTAATTAAACAAGAAAACCCAAAAGTCAAGAGCTTAGGTTAAGCATCATAAGTAAATAACAATGAAGCAACAAAGTCTCATAATTCCGATTCCAGAATAGACGCCAAAGCTCCGATTTTTGAAAATCGTTTTATTACATTAACACTGAAAGACTCAACTTTGGAAGCAGATTTTATGAGGAAAAGCGAATCCAATTTGATGCCTAACGATCTGAAATCGATAATACCCAAGAAACACACAGAAAGAATCAGATAAAGCCGAAGACTTAGACATCAGAAGTCGCACCTCGTAATCCTCTTTCATGGCGAATAAGCGGATTCTTCTGTTTGGCGTTCCTGCTCTCTGGTCTTGTGTCCAAGTATCGAAGCCAGCTACAACAAAGTAACCTACTTTGCTAATTTTGATCAGAGCTTCGATTCGAAATTGCAAAGCTCGTAGGTTCCAAATCTGTTACATATATGGGGCGATTCGGGGGTCCTATTAGTTTCCTTCTAACTTGGGTTGCTGGGAAAAAGAATTAAACACGTTACTGTTTTGCTTACGATTAAACGACATGTAGTTTATTATGGGTGCTTAAAAACGGCAAAGCATGTGATAGCATAATTCAGTACATCTGTAGTTTGTCGTATCATGTTTTCAATCACAGGTTTTAAATTTTTGGTTTCAGGATTGGCTTTTTCTGTTAAACCCTAACAATCAGTATGCAAACGGACGCATTATTGGAAAGGTTTGTTCCTTTATGTTAGGTTTAGCATATATTTTGTTTTAAGGTTCATTTCGCGAAGGTTTCACTGGAAGAACTAAAACAATCGAATCATCAAAAGAGTCACAACATAGACAAAACGATGAAACCTTTTGATTTTGCGAACTCTATTTTGAGGTTACCAATCAAAGAATAATATCTAAAATTATATGTATGGTTGTATGATTCTCATGATTCTAAGAGAATCGAAACACACTAAGTAGTTTGCACTAGCAACAACACAACATTACCCTAATCTTTTTTAAATCTATAGTCTGTCCAATGCTTTATGTACCAATGCAATATTAAGACTGATGTACAAACAACACACCATCCATTATCCTACTTAGAACTCTTTGTCCCTATAATTTTTCCTTTAACTGCCGTTTTAAGTGCGGTTTTAGCCAGTGCTGATGGCTTCATGCCACCCTTGGGATTAAGAGCTTGTCTGATCTTGAAAACGCTCCACGCAGTTCCAATAGCATGCCCTGCTGCGCTAAGCCCTTCATTTGTCGCTTGTGCTGTCTTTGCTCCATACCTATAAATTGACAACATCGAAACATCACCAACCATCCGAACAATATAACATTGTAAAACCCATTGTTGTTTTATCATGAACAGTTGAACGCATTCTGTTTTGAAATTTCTTTTAGCAGGTACTTACTTGTGGTCGACAATTTCCGTAGTGACAGTGGAAGATGTTTTCATAACGTTCCTTCCAGCTACTTCAACAGCATCACAAACCTTGCCTGTTGTAATTAAAAAGATAAAACAGATTTTAGTTTCAATAATCACAAAACAAACAAATAAAAGATGGATGGATACAAGACATAGATTAGTCAACTTACTGAAGCCATCAAGTGTTGCAAGAACCATTTCTCCAGGAAGAAGACCAAAGATTTTCTTCCCAGCTTTGCTGTTAATCACAGAACTCGAGAAGAATCCAGAAACTTTGACAACACCAGAGAGCACACCATTTGCCACTTTATCTGTCATTTTTGTCATCTTCCTCACTCTGTTACATATATAAGTCAGTAGCCTCAAAACAAAGGAAAACACGAACACAACATCCCAAGACTTTGACATGTTGAGTTGATAACACAATCTTGAAAGATACAAAAAAAAAATCAAAAAATATTGTACCTTTTGAGAAGTTTCAAAGTTGAAGGACTAACTTCTCTCTCTTTCTCTGCTTTCGACAACTTCCTCTTCATAAAATCATTTCCCCACATGAGCCGATCCATTGTGACATCTCCACACCATAGTATCCCTTTTATCAGTTGACCAGAACCAGCAGCGATCATTTTCGCTGCAACTCCACTGTAATCTTCCACATTCGGAGCCAGAGTCGTCCAATAAGCCGTGCATTGCTTCTGTACCATCTTTTTCCTCTTTCCCTTCAGCTCCTCCGGCGACGTCTCCTTCGCCGCCGTCAAATCCAACACGTTCTCTTCCTTCTTCTTCTCCTCCGCCGTGAAACTGCTGCAATCCGCTAAGACCTTGTCTAGCTGCTCCAGCAATGGCTCTTGACCTTTGGAAGCGATTGTTAATCCGTAGTTCAGCATATCGTCCTCTGCTTCGTCGGTTGAATGATCCGATGACCCGGTTTCTTTGACGGGTCGGAGCGAGAAGAAGTAATGAGACTCGTCGACTTTAACGGCGGGTTCGTCTTTAGTCAACGGCCATTGGATCTCATCACCGACGCGAGCCAAAACAGCGACGGTGATATCTCCCTGAACAAGACGGACGATCTCGAGATCGCCGCAAGCGAGCTCTACGCTGTAGGATTTGTCGATGAGGTGGATAATGGCGCCGTGGATTTTGAGAAGCACTTCCTCCGTCGCGAGAGGAGGAGCTGAAGCAGAATCGGATGCGGTGGGATCCGGAAAGATATTGTTGACAAGATCATTCACATGGACTGAAGGATAGAGATTGTTATTAGTACAAGAGGAAGAAGAAGAGTCGGGGAGAGAAGCTTTGGTGGTTGAAGAGTCGACGGTTGGGTAAAGCTTTGGAGCTGCTGCAGAGCATTCCATTGTCGCTGGAGATTAAGGAGGAAGAAGACGGAGGGGTGAATGGAGAAGAAGTGTTGGTTATTTATATGAACCTTAAAAAGATTTGGGGCTAAAATAGAAAAAGTGAAAAAAGATTAGTGATGGCAGAAAGCGAATCTGTTTTGATTAACTATTAAGTTAGCTTGCTGTCGGAAAGAGGAAGACGTGGGAGTTGCGTGTTTATATGTCTTAACCGGGCCGCTCTAAAAATTAACTATTCTAGGGGGATTGGATTTTCCCGCGCTTATCCAATAATTTATTTACTTTTTATCCAAAATTTTTTTTATGATGAATGTGTATATTTGTTTATTGTTTTAACTCTTTCTTTGTGTCATATTAAAAAAAAAAATCAAGTAATCAAGATGAATAATTGTCTATGATAATGTCATATTAAAAGAGGAAATATTTATGTCAATCATGAAAGAAAAAAAGATAAATGTAACAAAAGAAGGTCAAATGATTATTATAAATGTATCATCAGTACATCATCTCTTATCACTCTGTAAATCATATTTAAAAAAATTAAATTAATAAAGTTCAAAGTAATTAAACTGTATAATTAACTACAAGGAAAAAAATCTATACAGAGTAAATTAGATTTTTCCTAACAGATGTCTATTCTCTTGACAAAATGTGGTTTTGACTTTCGAGTTAAGGTTGTGTTATCATCTTTGTGCCACGTTAAAATATTAATTTACAATTTAAGTTCTCAATTTAATTATAATCAACAATCACGAAAATCTATTAATGTTAACACTGTACCTTGCTGTCGACATTGTTTTAACTTTTAACTGGACTTCGTTGACCTCTAATAAGAACGGAAAAAAGTTACTGTGTTAATTTATTTGTTGCCAAAAAAGAAAAGTAAGGTTCGCCGGAAGAGAAGAGCAAAGAGCCAGGCTCAGGCTGCTACACAAATTCCGATCCCGGCGGAGAAAGCTTTAACGACTCTTCAATGGATCCGACTTCTTCTTCTTCTCTTAGATGGAACATTCTTCGTCAAGCGCTTCTCCGCAGATCTGGTTTGAAATTCCTCTTCTGTCTCCTTCTTCCAGCATCTCCATCTGTCGATTATCACGAGTTCATAAAGCTAATGGATCATCTCTCCCAATTTCTCTTCAGATTCTCAATCTCAAGCTGAGATAAAGCGGATTTCAAGGAAAGCTACTCAAGGGTTCAACTTGATTCCGTGTCAAGTGGTGGATTCTTCTCCGCAATCAGATCATTCTCGGGAGGCATGCGTTTGCTACACTCTTCCCATCACTGCTTCTCCAAAACTCTATCTGACGTTAGGATTTGAATCTGTTAAATGAAACAATGTTACGGCTTCTTCTTTAGATTCGCCACACTCCTAAGAGCTTTTGTTTGTTTGCCTCTGTAAATATTTGCAGACAAAGAGTGGATAATTGCAGTGATCTCAATGACTTTGAGATATCTAATCGATACAACATTGATAATACTGGACTTGTCTGTAAGTTTCTCAGTCTCATTGTTGAATCTCTCTACCTGTCTCTTGTCTTTTGAAGACGACCCATCTCTGTGATGTGATTAAGTTTCCATTTTTATCCTAGTCTGATTACAAACTTATGGGTATATTGTTGCTGCCCTTCTCTGTGTACTTGGCTTGTATGCATGGTATGTCGTATTCTTACACGATTTGGCATTATCCATGCTTTAAAGTGTTAAGAATCAAACACATTGACTTACTTGGGTGTCTCTAGTTATTTAGAATGTGAATCTATGTATTCATAACTTATGCTACTGTCAATCCTTCCAGGTCAGTGGCCCTCAGAAGAAGTTCTAGCATTCTTTTGCCAGTCTCAGCCAGATCGTTTCAGGTTCTGTGTTCAGTTTTATGACTGACTTTTGCATCTGTGTTCTTTAAACTTTTATTTACTTACATTTTACTTGGCTTATTGGGACGTTGCAGAGGTAAAAGAGTTATAGAGCTTGGCTCGGGGTATGGGTTAGCCAGTTTAGTTATTGCAGCTGCCACCGAGGCTACAGAAGTGGTTATCTCAGATGGAAATCCCCAAGTAGTTAATTGTATCCTACTTGTTCTGTTGATGTGCGTATAGTATACTGATTTATTAGAGTTGTCTTCGCTCGCTCCCTTCAGATATGGAGACCCGGAACTCTATATTTTTTTTGGGATTCATTGATGTACTTAACATCCAGATATTATGCGTAACATAGAATCCAACTCCATGGCATTTCGTGGCACAAGTGTGAGAGCCATGGAGTTGCACTGGAACCAGCATGAACTTTCAGAGTTAAACAACACTTTTGACATCATTGTTGCAAGCGACTGGTACCTTACTCACTTTTTCTTGCTCTTGATCTTTCGCGTTGTCAATATGTTTTTCTCATCCCTTCCCTACACATCCTTTGTGATTCAACAGTACGTTTTTCAAGGAATTTCATAAGCATCTTGCAAGAGCTATCAAGATGTTGCTTAAAGCCAAAGAACCCTCCGAAGCATTATTTTTCAGTCCTAAGAGAGGTGACTCCTTAGACAAGTTCTTGATGGAGATTAAAGACATTGGCTTACATTATGTCTTAACTGAAAACTACGATGTACAAGTTTGGAAGCGCCATGAGACGCTTGTTAAAGGAGACGAAGCTTGGCCTAACTATGACAAGAACCATTGCTACCCTTTACTTATTCAAATTACGAATCATATGTAGTCAAGAGTGTCATATTGCGACTATGGATGGCGAATAAACGCAGGTACACCCAATCTCTCAAGCTTTGTTTTCACGTATTCTGTTTTATAGATATAATATGACGTGAGTGGACTTGAAAGTTGAAACTTTTTGACTCTATGTAAGATGTTCTTATCTTCCTTTTTAGTATAGAGAGGTCCACACCACACATACACACGAGTTAGGCAAAGCCGTTCATCTAATGGGAATATATAGAACAATATAAATATTAAAAGTTATAAGATTCTAGATCAAGTGTACTGCCATTGATGAACTACATCAAACTTTTCTTTATTCTAATTCGGGCTTTTTGAATATAATTTCTAGTTGTCATTTCTGGTTCTGTTAGTGCTGAAAATAAACCAGAGATGACAAAGGAATCATTTGAATTCTGTGTGTGTGGGGGGTCTTAATGTGGTCCTCAGTATGATTGAAGCCATTATGAAACTTTTTCTAGAAAGCATATATATTTCTTCGTGCACATTGATTTCAGAACTTTTTTTCTTGAACTATGCATCTCATGAGTATGATACAAAGCTGACGAATCTAAATATTTGAACTTTTATTTGATAATTTTTCCGCAGTAGTCAAAGCTACAAGCTGTTCAACAAAGAAACAAGAGAAGTGGTATTTCTAGTCGAATCTCCAATGACCATACCTGCGTGATAAGGATTTGCTAATGATGGTTCTTCTATCGGTTGTTTCATCTCTGTACTGAACTCAGTTTCAGAACCAGATACATATCCTGTCTCTTCAGGAGGTGGTTCTCTTTAAGACTTGAAACTTTTTCACACAGTACAAATACATTATTCAGAGCTTTCATCATATATGGTAAACTCCATCTCTTTAACTGTTTTGACTAATTTATTTCTCCTCACCTGGACAAGTTGGGATAGAAAGTGACGGTAATCAGCATCACAACAAGTGAAAGTATTTTCCCTTAACTGTACGATGTATGACTAGCTGATGCTGATATAAAGACTTGTGAGTAGATCAAGGGCTTGCAGATACTATGGTGCTACTAGAACCGTTAAAATAGCAGCCGATATGGCCCCAAAAGCAAGCGAACCAACCTGCAGGTGCTCAAAAAGTGCGATAGGTATATTTGGAGAGAGCCCTAACCCGGAGGTATCGAGTCTGGGACTACTGGCACGTGATAAAATCCCAGTCCACACTGTGAAATCGCATATGTTGAACGTATTACATATTTCAACACTTGTAATTATCCTAATATACTGTCAAGAGTATTACATACTTTCTTTTTGCTAAATATGTAAATATTTAGAATGAAGTTAAAGGTTTTACGTAATACCTAAGAAAAGTAGCCAAGGCAAAATAAAATAAAACAAGGCTACAATAAGATAAGAGAGCAAGGAAAAGAAGAGGAATTATCTAATCCAAAGAAGCATTAGATCCAATTTTACATACTTGAACACTTGTGATTAACCTAATATACTGTCAAGAGTATTATATACTTCAACACTTGTGATTACACGCCACTTATATCCAATTTTCAACACTTATTGGCATTTTTCTTTTGAGGTTCTCCCTTTCAATTCCATTTGTTTTTTTTTCCATCTGTTTATTTTAGCTACATTCTAAAATGCATTACCAATCAATTAATTCCGCAAACAAAACTGTTATATATATCACATACACATACCATAAAAAAGACAGAACACTTGTCTACAAAAATTACATAGACACTAACACTACATAATTTTTTTTTTTGTTAAAGACTAACACTACATAATAGCTAACCAATCTAAAATAAGATGATTCTAAAAATCATCACCTCTAATAAAATCACTCTTCGACTAACTAATAAAATCTTTTCTTCTTGCCATTTTTTCCTTCGATGGTCATTTATTTCTCTTAATTGAGAAAAAAAATCACGAACGATGTCTTATTAATAAAAAACTTGGAAAAAACGTCGGGGGTAGGGAAGAGAGTTATCACCAAACGCGTAGCATCGCCCAAGACGCCAAAGTCAAAACGCCAATCGAAAACAAGGTAGAGAGAGTTGGCGACGCGTTTTGAGATGCAGCAGAATAGCTTACCGCTTCGGGTTGGAGTCCTTTTGTTGCACTCTTCACACTGTTACACAAGAAAACAACATTTAATTATATCACTCTGACGTCTTGAATAAAAAAAACAAACACATATATTTAAATTATTTGCAATATGAACAAATTAAAGAGCCGTGTTTTGGACCACGCATGGCCACAGTTCACCGACGTTGAAATAAAAAGATCTACGCATCCAACATAAATCATTATATATATATATATATTATAATTATTATGTTGATTTAAATGCCCAACGGGTGGAAATGTAAAATGTCGTCTTGTCATATGATTTCACAAATTGACAAAAGAACACGGACCATTATGTAAAAGCATGAGCCATGATTTTTATTCGGTGATTTGACCTCATTCAAAACGTTACACAACCAAAAAGGTAAATTCATTATTCATCTCCAACATTATTGACCTTTTGAATTTGTCTAAAAAAAAAATCGAAACCGGGGACTTCTTCTAATAGAATTAGAACCAAACTTTTTTCCCTTTTTAATTGATTTGATAAGAACATCGGAACTAACCTTTTTAATTAGCCTAAATGTCAAAATTTGTTTATTTATATATTCATAATTCTTGGAAAAAAATGGGTTACCTTGGATTAGGAGAAGGACAGAAAGTGATGAGGTAATCAGCTCCGGCACAAGTGAAAGTGCTAGTTCCGTCGTCGTATGCGTAACTATAAGCTCTCGGACACGCGTTTTTGAAAAACAACGAGTACTCACTCGGCTTACACGTGTCCGGCGTTCCAAACGCCCCGCTGCAGCAATACTCCGGCGTGTTAAACGCCTCGCACGCGCTTTTGCAAGCTACTCCTTCAGCTCCCGTCGCAGCCACTTTCAGCTGAGCAGGACACGGACCGTTGAGCTCTGCGACGCATCCGGTGGTCGTGCAGTTTCCAGCGACTCCTCCGGCATCTCCTCCCCCCTGAGGAACAATGGTCATGGGGATGTTGTAACCGTCTACGAGACTCACGTCGTAGAAATCCAGACCACCGGCTCCGTTTAGGGTGAACTCGGCGAGTGTTGCAGGAGGCGCAGCGCCAGATCCGGAGCATTCTACGGCGGAAGAACCACAGTCCCCGGTGACGCAAGTGAATTTCCCGGTGGTTGCGTCTTGTGTGCAGAGAGTACGGCCCCAGATACGGCCGGACCAAGCAGCGGGGATTGGGATGACACGTGTTTCAGTCGGGTTTAAGGAGAATCCTGTGGTGGGTAAAGGAGGGGTTCCAGCGCCGGAGAGAAGACCAGGCCAGACGGTGTAGCTACACTGGTTAAGGATGGTGAAAGTGGTAGATGAAACGCCATAGATTAAAGCGAGAACTAGAAGAAGAAAGAGAGAAACTTGAGATTGACCCATTTGAGCAGAGAGTCACCAGAGTATTTAGATATTGAACTTTTTGTGTGTTTTATGTCGCCGGAGATTTTGTTTTCCGGTGACTCTGTTTCTGCTCTCTGGAGAGAAATGTATAAAGAGCGTAAATGTGTAGGCTTTGTATTTATATGGTAAGAGAATTTACGAGTTGGAGAGAGATAGAAATTGGGGAGAATGAGGTCTTTGGAGACTTGACTCATCTTTTTAAAGGACCAAAGATTTTTTTAGAAAGGTCGGCTTTCACGTGAGCCCATGCCGCCTTTGTCTATGTTAGTCGGCCAATGTGTCGTACATGTTCACGTTATTATTTATTTTAGTGAGGGTTATAATACAAACATGTAGTATTTTTGAATCATAGAAATTATTATTATATCATGTTTCTTAATTGTATGATTCGTGCAATAGGACAATATGGGTTGCATATGGATATGATCAGTGTTGATGTCGGTGATCTACATCGGACTTGTCCCCTCCTTTGGCTTTTATATTATAATAAATATTTTCAGCCGATCCATTACTTCGTCTGTAATTTTCTTTGCTGAATATGTGATTCGATCCAGAGAAACTTTATGTTACTAATACTATTAGTCTAAAATGCGGAAAACATTATTATATGTCCGAATAAATACGGTAACAAAAGAACTGAGTCGTGATAAAATGGAAGAGGCGGTGAACAAACGCAAGAAGAAAACGTAGTGTGTGTGTGATGCTATCCTTAGATTCTGCCCTCTTCTCTCTTCCAAGGGACACGGTCTTACGAGAGTATCTAGCTACCATCCACCCAAGTTGTGCTGTGTCACTGTTAATTAATTATTATAATTATTACAAGATGACAATATTAAATATGATGATGATGTTTGATATATTTCGTGAGCCTCTCAAACATCTATTTAGCATTCAAACAGCAACATACGATCAGAAAAGGTTCAGGAGAGAAATACTATATTTTATTTTATTTGAGTTATCATGGGAAAGAGACACAGTGGCTAACGTTGGATGGGTGTTTCGTAAGATTGTTTTTTATAAAGAACAAAAAAAGAGAGAGATTCAGGGTGTTGGGTCAACGACATTCCAAGCTTTTGTTGTGTGATGTAGAGATATCAACTTGGTTGGTTCATGCTTCTTCTATTGTTACAAGTTATTTACGTTTTGACTAGGACATGTAACTGGTTCTTATATTTAAATAGTTTTTCTGGTATGACTGATTAGAGTTTTGGCTATTTATTTCAAGTGATTAATGCGATGTGAGGTGATTAGTAAGGTTTTGGTTGATTGGATCCATCAACATAAAAAAAAAAAACACGAGGAGACGTGGATGATGTTTAACCTAGTCAGGTTCTTATAAGTGTGTTTTAAGATAATATAACCAATAATCGTGTGGCTTAGGCTATATGTTTGTGCAGGAAAAGGTGAACATCAATCCTGGGTTTCCTCTTTCCAGTTTCTTCTATTAGGAAGATTCGTCATCAATCTTGGATTTTGCTACCTAGTGAAACTTTTAACCCGGAAAAAACGACTGTGACATTCCCCCTACATGACTATAAATTGCAGGTAAACGATTAGCCTTTACACCAATTCACAGGGTACTATAATGCAAGTCTAATCGATAATTCAAAGTGTAGGAACTGCACAAAACAAGCTCTACACCAAAACAAAGAACCCAAAGATTGGATTGATCTTGTGTCAAAATAATAGACTAATAGTCAAAACATAGAGAGAGTAGTACAAAAGCAATAAACTGAAACAAGTAACAATTCAACAACAAAAGGACAAAACTCAAAAGTTGGGATGACATAAGCAATATGAGGTCAAAATTTCCGGAAACAGATAGAAAAGAAAAGAGCATCCATGTCAAAGACAAACACTAAAGGAGATGGTTATAACAAGAAGAAAAGGGATCACTCTCTCTTTGTAGTATAATAATAATAAGAAGTCAAAAACACCAAAAGGACCAGGCAGTTTCATTCCCATCAACAACAAAAAAAAAGAAAAGAAAACGAAGAGAAATATATAAATAACTCGATTCAGTTTCATTCTCTCTTTTGTTGAGAAGGAAAGCAATTAAGCAACAGCACATTGCCTAGCAAAGTGACCTTCCTCGCCACAACGGTGACAACTGTTACCTCCACCACCGCTTCCTCTCCGGTCACAATCACGAGCCAAGTGACCAAGACCACCACAATGGTAACATTTACCGGGCGGTCTCTTAGTCGCACAATCTCTTGCCAAGTGACCAACTCCACCACATGTATAACAAGGTCCACCACTACGGTCACTGACGCCGCCGCTTCTCACGTTTCCAGCCACCGCTTTCTGAGTACAATCCCTAGCCAAGTGTCCATCGCCACCGCAATTGTAACAACCATCTTTCCTGGCTCCACGTTGGTCTGCTCCGTTCCCAACTGGTTTCTGAGTACAATCCCTAGCGAAGTGACCCTCGCCACCGCAACTGTAACAGCCATCTTTCCTAGCTCCACGCTGGTCTGCCCCGTTCCCATCTGATTTCTGAGAGCAATCCCTAGCAAAGTGGCTTGCATCGCCACACTTGTAACAACCGTCTCCTCCAGCTCCGCGCCTAGCACCGCCACCGCGAGACTTGTTCTCCTTCTTAAGAGGACCACCACCGGGAGCAGTTACATCGACGGCTTTGGTCTTGCCGTCGCTTCCCTGAGTAATAGAGAACTCAACCAAATCGTCGACAGCTAAACTCCGGTAACCTTCGGAAACAATTGCGGATTGGTGAACGAACAGCTCATCACCACCTTCGTCTGGAGCAATGAAACCATAGCCTTTCGTATCGTTAAACCAATTAACCTTGCCGGTAGATCTCGCCGCGGACTCTGACGCCATCGGAATTACCAAACAAGCAAAAAGTTAGAAGAAGGGATTGAATGAATTAGGGTTTTGGTTGGTAAAATCCGAAGGCGTGTGTGTGTATATTTATATGGAGAGGTTGAGTGGATTAAATCTGTAATTAATAAGAAAATTAGTGACAAAACCCTAGTTTAGTGGGATGTAATTAAACCCTAATTAGACTCTGCCGCCCAAGTTTAACCAAATTTTGGGTGTGGAAGATTCTTCGGGAGTGGGGGAATTTGGGAAACTTGCCACTTCACTTTGTTTCCTTCTATCCGCGTCGGTTTATCAGGTGAGCACGCGTCCACCACTGGACATTTTAATCTTGGACGCCGCTACAATACTGGGCCTTTAGTCCAACTTCTTTAATGGGCTTTAGCGGATTCGGTACGGGCTATTTATTTATTTCCCAATTCGGTTTTGCTGATGTTTTTTCAGGACGACAAAACAAAACGTTGTGATCGATCTCATTGCCAAGCCTACTACACTGGAAACAATAAAACTTTATACAACTTTTGAATACATGTGGAAACCAAATCATACTAATTCTTTTTCTAATGAGAAATGAGAATCATATGTGAAAGCCTCTGGAACCTCTGGATTGGTAAAGCTCGAGTCTGCTCTTAGCTTCATACAACAAACCTTCCATATCTTCATCTTCTATCACATTAGCTTGCTTCGATGCCCGCTCCAGTACGGTTAACACTTCGTCTTTCGCTAGCTCTTCACTGTCAGGTACGTTCATCGCCACGTAGCTCAGCAAAACCAAGGCTGGTATCTGAGCTCCGTTCTCTCCGAAATACGCTAGCTGTACCAGAAGCTTCGATCCTCCCGCCTCGATGATCGTCTTCGAGTGATCTTTGCTTAAGAAGTTTTCCTCCGTCGCGAACTTAGATAACGCGACTGCTACCTCCGCCGCCAAATCTGGTTCTCCGTCGTCGAGGAGTTTTACCAAAGGCACGATCATATGCGTTTCCGCGGATTTGAACGTTCTTGCTAGGTTTCCGATTGATCTTACACAGGGGATGAGCAAATCGGATTCGGCGTCGGCGTTTTCAACGATTCTGAATAGCTGGTCAACGACGGCTTTGCACGCCGGTGAGGTGCGTCTGAACGCGGATCGTCTAAGATCAGCGTTTTCTTCAGCCACGGCGGTTATCTCCATGATAGCCATAGCTGTGTTATACTTGGTGTCTGCGTCTCCTTTGTCTAGTAAAACCGCGAAACAGAGCAAAGCTCGTGACTCGGTGATCACTCGGCATATCGACGAGTTTCCTACTGCGAGTTTCCACAACGCTCTCGCCGCCATCGCTTTCATGTAAGTCTTCGTCGCCGGATCTTCAAGCTCTCTCCCTCTCGTGACCGACCCATTTCGCGATTGATGTGCCGTACTACTGTAAGCCTTGATCTTTGAATTCAAACTATAACTCTTCTCCGGCAGCTTTTCCGGCGGTTGCTCGTCCTCACCGGTGTCAAATCGGCTAGAAAGATTCGATTTTGATCCCGATCCAACCGCCTTCATCGCCATTGTAGTCGTAACTATGTTATGCATCTGATTCGGCATGATGTTCGGGTTTCCGATCTGGCTAGTATCCTCCTCCTCCTCGTTAACCGCCGGCAAATTGATTTTACTTGCCATCACGACGGCGTGATGCATCGACGTAGCTCTACCGGCAACAACCGCGTATTTGCTATGTTCTTGAACCGTTTCAAATGCTAAATGACTCACGAGAAGACGTATCACGTTGTTTTGCGCGAACAGCTCTTGACATTTCGCGTGGTTACCAGAAACAAGCTCTGAAACAGCCCAAGCCACAACCGCCTGAACCTTCATCGAACCTTCTTTAAGAATACTCGAAAGCACTGAACAAACACCAAGCTGAATCATATGCTCCACGCTTTCCGGGTCACGACCCAATAACCCGATTGTTCTCGCCGCGTTTTCTTGGCCGTCGACCTTACCTTCTTTCAGAAGTTTCAACAAAGGGTTGACTCCACCTTCTTCAACTATCAATTTCACGTATCTGTCGTTATCTCTCGCTAAAGAAGCTAACGACGCGGCGGCGTCGGATTTATCTTCCGGCGAACCGGTCATCAGAACCGCGATTTGCTCCCAAATAAGACACAAGATTGGTTCGTTGGCTGCAATCGGAGGGAGGCCTAAGTAGCCAAACCCTTCGTCGTCGTCGTTACCGGCGGGAGTTGAGACACGGAGGAGCCAAGAGACATCGCCGACGGAGTTTTCTAGTTGGGAGATCATCTTACGGAATGCGGCGGCGGGGATTATGTTGAAAAGACGCATTATGTAGCCATCGTCGCGGCATCTCTGGACCATGGCCAGTGCTTTCTCGAGAACGTTCTCAGTGTCGTCGATGATACGGCGAGTGGGACGTTCGTAGAGGTCGGAGCTAGCACGAGCGGCTTGACGGAGAAGAGCAGAGAGCTTTTCCGTCTTGGACTTGATATCGGCGCATTCTTGTTTGTTGATCGTGGCTTCATCTCCGGCTTTCACCACTTGGTCTGCGAGTTGAATAGGGCGAGACAATATCTGCTTAGCTAGATCACCCATAGATCAAAGAAACTGGTTTTAGATCAAGGAAATTAAGAAACGGTTGGATCTTAATTAATTTGAAAGATAATGAAGGAAACATTCGTGTTATGTTTTGTTTTGTTGCAGGGGGGTTTGGTCTTAGAAAACACGGTTTCTGTCATTTCTAATGTATTTCTTACAGAACACGCCGGTCGTCGCCGGCTTTCGTTGTCGATCGGAGTAAATTACTTATTAGTACATTTACTAAGTCTTCGCATCAGCTCTTTTCATCAACAATATTCCATATATTTTTAAAATATGAAAAATTGGAGAATAGGTTTGTTCAGGAAATGTCAACAAAAGTTGTTCCAATCGTCTTCAAATATATTACGTTTGATTGGTTCCCAAGGTTATCAACACACACCTGTGTTTTGGGATTTTCATGGTTTACATCCCGAATTCATAGAAGATAACAAAAAGATTACTCCGATAATATGTTGGAGTACTACTTTATGTACATAGAAATGAGTAAGACGTGGAAATATGAAACTGTTGGAAATGTCAAATGTGATTGGATAACTTAATTTGGGCCCCGGAAAGACAGACATAAACCATTTATTGGCTAAGGCTAGCTGGTTTTTTTTTGCTTCTTCTTGAAGTCGTGTGTGTGTGGTGTGTGGCTAACTACATCGAATGTTATAACCAACCATATTTATTTCTGGGCCATGTTTCACATTTATATGTTGTGATTTTGAATAACAAGAAGATAATTACTACATAATTACAAAATTCAAAAATACTCAAAAACCATATAAACTATTTGTAAATTCAATTAGTTTCAGTTGATTCTTATAACAAAATTTTGGTTTAAGGTTGCAACAGTGCTATCTATTGACAAAGAGACTTCCTCACTTCAAGATAATGTTATTATGACAGTTATTTCTCAACACTGTTTTTTTTTTAGTAGTATAACAGATATTACAACACAAGTGGATCTTTATATTTAATCGGTTTATACACACACATGCAAGCAAAAATAACGGGACCAAAAATAATACTAGTATAGATATTTGTCACAAGCAAGAAATAAAGTACAAAACTAAATGATTAGAAAGCTTTCTTTTATACGAATTTTTGAGAGCGTTATCCGATATCTGCCTCGTTTGTTTTATGTCATAACCCAACAAAGCTAAATAGCTTAGAAGTGAATAAATGAGTTCAACATAAACCAACCGTTTTTTGCTTTCCTACAAACGAAGAGAACGTGGTTACAATGAATCTATATGGTATATAAAGAGCAACTGGAGCACGTCTTTCAGTTAAACGTCGAAAAATGTTTTGCGCGTAAAATTCGTTGAAATCATATTCTGTTTATTACTTAGCAAAATTCTTGAAATATATTCTTCATCACAAAAATAAGAAGAGCCACGAGATTGAGAGATATTTTGTTGCCTCCCCCTTGGAGGATTTTTATTTGTATATAGACAAAAAAAAAATAGACACACTATCTTGCTATAGCTTCTAGAAGGTCATTACATTACTAGTTGTTATAAATAAATATATAAATAAAGTATTTTTTCGACAAAATAGATAAATAAAAAGTATGGGGATCTATTATAAAAATAAAAAGTCCCGACAAATAAAGATAAAAAGTTGTAGAGAAGATCTAACGGACCTCTCTTATTATGTATTTGTCCCCCCCTCGCCGCTAGGGTTATAATTTATAAAAGATAACGTCCAAGTTATTTTATCAGCAGAGTCGTGCAAATTTTCTACTTAGAACCATTTGCATCATTGATAAAAATTAGCTCCAGCTTCCAATTTCATTAAACAAAACTTCTCAACTTCGCAAAATCGAATTATAACTGGTGATGGGTTTAGTTCACATGGACAAATCTGATTTTCATTGGCCATCCATGTTAACGTGTATGTCCATCATTTTCGTGGGCCAGAAGATCATTATAATCACGTATGGATGCATTCTATCAACTGTATTTTGATTCCCAAACTAGATGATATGCTTTACTCTCTATCCGTTTTTTTTTTTTTGGTTCATAGTTATGATAATACGGATATATAGCATCAATTTGGTTGAGTTTCATTATCTAGAGAGAAAAGAAACCTAAACGTAACTGGTTATTGAAACTATACCAAGAACCCATACTATTCGATTCGTTTCTTGACTACGTTTAAGTGTTTTTTAAACTTTTTTTTTACACTTAATAAAGAACTGCTCGAATCTGTGTATTTAGTGATGAGCTTCTTCGAAAGGAAAAGATTAAACAGCTATTATCACAACAAGTTCACAACAATGAAAGCAAATTATATATATTGTTTATCATTTGATTATATAATTTAGGATTCACAAGGTAAAAAAAACGCGGAGATCCTAACGTAAACACAAGGCGTATGTTAGCACACACACACACACTAATCCTCGTCCGTGTTAGCTTAACTATAACACTTACTATTATTAATTACAAACGTCAAAGCCCGTCTTTGCTCGCCTTTCGTATTTACATCTAATTAAACTCGGCTGGGTCAAACTCGTTCACCGAGTCAACTCGCTACCAGCACTGATCAGTTTCCCAGTTCCGTCCGACGTAACTGCCCAACCCGGAGGTACTAACGGACAGAGGACGGCTCCGCCGCAGCATCCTCCGATCGTAAACAGAGCGTTTCTCAGGATCGGAAAGCGTGCAGTACGCGGCGTGGATCCTCATGAACTCATCCGCCGACGAGTTAGTCCGATCGGTTCCCGCCACGTCGGGATGGCAGATCCTGGCTAATCTCCGGTATGCCGATTTGATATCCTGGCTCGTCGCGCCTAACGGAACCTCGAGGACGTCGTAGAGGGAAGCAGTCGCCGTCGTCAATCGCCGCGGGATCTGATGCAACCTGGGCGAGTCTTCGGCGCAGGTGTAAGAGCAAGAGGCGGAGACTAGAGGAGGAGAGATCCGAGCCATGCGAGACGGCGGGGATAAAGGGGAGAGAGGAGGGGAAGAAGAGAGAAATGGATGAGTGAAGGAGCTCGGAGATGAAGAAAGCATCGTCGGCTATGAAACGCTGTCGTTTGCGAGTTTCGCTGAGTTTTTGCGTTCGATCGAGAGGGAAAGATTGAAGAAGAAAGGAAAGAGAGGGATTTATTTATAGGCAAAGAGACGATTTAGTGGGATTAATTTTGCTTCATTAATAAGACTCAAAAATTTAGTTTAAAAATGTAGAGGGATTAATAAAGACGGGTCGGGTTCTAAAAAGAAGGGTCGGATCCTGTGTGATATGAGTGTGATCCCTTATCCAGTTTTGGAAATTATTGCACAAGAGATAAGAATGTACGTAAGATTTTCAATAGTGGCCAAATTGTTCTGTGGCTGTAATTGTCAATTTTTAGCATACCAATACATTTATTTATTTATTTTCATGTTAACAAAAAAAGAAAAGAAAAACAAGACAAAGGATGCAAAGGAATAAATTGCACAGAAAATGATATCAGGCTCTTTGGTTTTTAGTTTTATTTATTTTGCATGCAACTTTTATTTTAGAAAATTATTTTATGGTGGAAATCCAGAAAATGGAATCTTCTAATGTCTAGATTTTTTTTTTTTGATTTTAATAAAAATAAAATATATGATGTATGGAAACGTATATGGACCGTGTATTGTTTTGTTGGATATTGAGAAGACAGAAATAGATTTTTTAGAAGATTGAGAAAAGTCTCTCCATATAGCAAGGTTGCCTCCCACAGGCCACAACCATACAAAACATACGATATCGTTGTGCCTTTTACATATTTTCGTACTATGGAATTAGAATTATAAAAGAGAAAAGGCCAATGGTAATACGTACATGCAATTTGATTTTGTGAGAAATTTGTTATTCTTTAGCACACAGAATTAAAATCATACCATCAAAAACAGTCTTTTGTACTAAACAGATTACGTTAAAATAAAGATTAGTAGCATCAAATATATAATAGGTAATATAAATATTTAAAATTTATGTAACCTATTATTATGGTTGAGGTCTTAATCAAGAGAAAAGTCGGCTTTTTGTTTTTCTAAACATTCGTAGAAGATTTAGAAAAAGTCGACTGAGTTATTATTTTATTTATTTTGTATTCTTGTGCGGGAGGTAATTCAAAATAACCGGAATCACGGATGGAGACTACAATTAAGGGTAAACTAAACTCCATCTTTTTTTTTTTTCTTTTTTTTTGGTTACTACACAATTTTTTTGGTGTTACTACAAACCCGAGATATGCATAATTTGTATTTGAATCAACAAAAAGATAATCTCATGGTTTAAGTTGTTATCTAAGAGCTACGTTGAAAAGTCTTAGAAACTATGAAAACAGTTCGTGTCCCAGTGGCTCTCCGAATAGTCCTTAAACCAAGATGATCACGTTGAAACCTCCCCGAGTTCTAGAAGACTGTGATTGTTTGTTGTTGTAAGCGAAACAACTATATATTGTAATCATATATAATCTCTACTTCTTCTCCAACCACGTGTTTGGTCGACATCTTATAATTTGTACCCAATAAAATCCAATTCTACTTGTTGTGGTAACCAGTGCCCATCGGATTTCATCTTTCTCCTTGATCAAACTTAATCTAAGATCAAACAATCATCATATATATCACTATGATTGTAAAATTTACTCTTCTTAATCATATTATCAAGGGAGAATTATATTCAAGTCTTTTGACATCTTCAAAAGCCAAGCCACACACCATTTTTACATGTATATAAACAATGGTAAGTGACGTCGACGATTAACACCACCAATTTCGTGGGTGACACATTCCCTTCCATCAGCATTTTGTGCTTTCATGTCATCTTCCATATAAAATATAATCAAATTCCATACACACACACACACACACACACATACGTATACGTATACGTATCCTTGTCTCAATTAACATAACCTTTTAATTTTAAATTTCTGCAACTTGTAACATTAGTATATTAGCTGCTTATAAAGCTAAAAGTTAATCACATTAGAAGGAACGAACAATACACATTATTAAACGAGAACAAGGGGGATAAAGTGATAGAGACAGCAACGTTGAAAGAAGCTTACTCCAGCAACTTTACACATTGGTCAAGGCTTACGCGATTATATTAATACTAATATCAACTATATACCGACATTGTTGAGTTTCTATGGTGTACCTGAGCTCACTAGATTAAATCCTTGGTTCCTGAATACTATCCGTTCACATTTTGCGCATCATGTTTGATTCATCACTCCTTTACTTGTCTCTGAATTTTGATGATGCCCATTTGAAATAACCACAGTTTGCTTCTGGATTAGAGGAAGGTCCCTACAAGAGTTGTAGATACCATTAGAGCATATAATTGCCACTATTAGAAAGGCTTGGCTTTGGTTACTTCTTTTACCTCAGCTCGAGAGCAGACGTAGAATCTGCGTCCAAATGTGGGACCTGGTTTCTTTACGACCCGAGCAACACAAGCTTCTTTATGTCCTTTGCAGAGAGGTATGCTGTTTTGCATTAGGTTCTGTATCCTTTGCCACTCCATCAAAGCTGCATCGTTCTTTTGTTGTGCTGATGAGTTGCTTTGATCTTGTTCCTGTGTTGAAGTAGTTGGTTTGTTGTCTTCTTGGCTGGAAACAGTCGGTTCTGTGATGCTTTCTACTTGGGAGCTGCGACTGGATTGAACACAGGGAGAAGACTTATCCCCGCCATTGTTTACCTCTGAGTTTGTAGTGAAAAAGGACTTAAGAGAAAGCTGAGATGATTGGATTTTTCTTGCCTTTTTCCTGTCTTTATTTCTAGAGAAATTCACAACTCTCACTGATGATACACGAAGTCCATCACCAGGGTTACCAATGGAACCTCTTGATGCCACCGTGTCTGATTCTGTAATGCTACAAGTGGATTCGTTCTCAAAAGAACAAGACTTCTCCAGTGAAATCCCCATTGAATCACAGTTTCTCAGTGGTCCTGTCGAAACATCTCCACAACTTGATGAAGCATTCCCTTGACTCGATGATGTTGAACATGTCGTCACTTCATTGGCTTTGGCTTCCTCATTGGCTTGCCTTCTCATAAACACTGATACTGTTACAGTAAACAAAAAAAAAGTGAAGAAAGATACCAACAAAGGTAAAGACAGGAATAAAACCAAACCAATCCATCACGCTGAAAAATTGAGAAATGTTTTTTGTACCAAGAGTTTGCTGGAAACCATAAATCATGGGAAGGTATCTCGAAGCTAACGGCGGAGTGCTGTGTTCAGGAATGTCTGGTAAATCATCAACACTAGTGAATACAGGTACATGGTCTGATCCCTTTAATTTTGTACCCAATCCACCTTTCCACCTGTAGTGTACAGAAGGTGATTCACCGTCATTTCAAGACCCAAGTAGAATGAAAAAGGTAATCTATTAAGTTGAAACACACATGGGATCACTAATGATCATCTAGGCTTACCTTGTTGGCATATTTTCATTCTTAAACCGCTTATACTCTGTTAATATGTCACATTCCTTGACATGACAGGCAAGAAAACAATGGCCTTCCTTATCTTTGTCTTGATGCAAGCATGATCCAGCAACTAAGATATGATCAATCCTCGAACCGTAGTTAAATTGTTCTGCTCCAGTACTTGAGGACCAACATGTGAATGCATCTTTCCTATTAGAAATCCAGAAATGAGCTATCACTGATAATAATAAAAAAAAAAGGTTCAAAGAATGTATCCAATGATAAAAAAGCGAAATATGGATGGCTCCCTCAATAAACACAGAAGAGGTTATCACATAATTTCACCTTTCGGGATGTTTTGATCTGAAAACATCAGAGAATGAGCCTCCACGTTCAACTAGCAGAGATCTAAACCACTTCCTGAACCTGAATTATATGTTGGCATGAAATGATAAATCAGAGTAAAGCAAAACGACTTAAGCAGATCATGAATATGACTATTTAAATACTCGTTTTTCTCGAAATCAGGCCCAGCTTCACATCTATCCATAGCAGAAGGAGCAATGTTGAGATCTCCAACAACAAATACCCTTCTTCCTTGATGCAAAAGACACTCCCATCTTCTCTACAAGAAAACTAAGAAACAGTTAACTCAAAATAAGCCGAAGTACCTCATTGTCTCCATTCAGAAACTGATAAGCTTACCTCTAATATATTATAGAACCGATGCTTAAACTCAATCCTCTCAGCATCATCAGCAACAGCTCGCGGTCCATAGACATTGAAGATAACTGAAAAAACACATAGATATATTCAAACTGTAATGAAAATTACATTTTACAGAAAAAAATGTACATGAAAAAAA
The DNA here is from genome assembly GCF_000375325.1 of Capsella rubella. Taxonomy (NCBI): domain Eukaryota; kingdom Viridiplantae; phylum Streptophyta; class Magnoliopsida; order Brassicales; family Brassicaceae; genus Capsella; species Capsella rubella. The sequence goes on along the minus strand of NW_006238917.1, from coordinate 1,585,144 downwards.
GAGTCAAGAGTCATACCAAAGTGGCCATGATCAGTAATAACGCAGCGTCCTTCTTGGTCAATTCTAAGGAGCTCTTCTTTCTCATATTCCTCAAGACCTTCGGCTACAGTAGACCTTTCATTCTTCCCATCTCGTGAGTTACTGCTAACAAGGCCCGTGATGCCTTCTTCTGCAGCAACAGGCAAAGCAATTTCACAGCTTGAAGATGCTGACTTTACTCTGCAAAAGGTTGCTACACCTGCAAATTTCAAGAAGATAAAAAAAACTCCAACCATTTCCTCTATTTCTCAAAATCCACTGAAGACTATAGCTTGATGCTTACCAGAATAACCAGTACGACCTTTCTCACAAGTGCGGGTGCACGAGAAAAACGATTCATACCCATCAGCTATAGCCAAATCCGCTGTTAATTCTTGCCTTCTTAGTTTCGTTTCCTAGATTTTAAACTCTCTATTATTACGGATTCATAGGCGAAACAGAGGAAAAATATTGAAATTTCAAAAATTGAAAGTAAAAAACCTGGAAGCAGATGATATCAGCGTCGAATGAATCGAGAAGTTTGAGAAGAGAATCAAACTGGGAAACTCGTTGCCTAAGGCCATTAACGTTGTAAGTCACAATCTTCATGCTCTTCTTCTTCTTACACTCCCCCACCAAGTTCAACAAAGATCGTTCCTTTTTAGGTTGTAACGTTGGACGGTTGAGATCTGAGAAGACTAAAGTCAGTTGAATCGACGGTTGTACACGTGGATAACTAGAGTATAACCACGCGTAGAATATAATATCTCTTGAATGGTGGCGCGTGGGGAGCACAAGTTGTTGATTTGCCTCGTCGGCGTCCACCACCATTATCGCCGGATTAGATTTTTATATATTCACGTAGAAGAAGACGAAGACGAAACCAACTTCTACTTCTTCCCTCTGTCTCCTCTCTCTCCATATCTTTCTCGGCTTTCTAGTAGAAGTTTTGACATTGTAAATGGATCAATCGAAGAAACCAAAAACTTGCTCTGATTCCGATTTTGCTGATGATTCCTCTGCTTCTTCTTCTTCTTCTTCTACTTCTGGACATAATCTCAGGTTTTAGAGCTTAAAAATGTAAACTTTAAAGATGTGTCATGTTTATTCATAGTTGTGATTTCGTCTAAATTTCAGAGCTGAGATAGTGGTGGAAGTGAACAAGGAAGCAGTTTGTTCTCGTAAAGCAGAGCGAGAGAAGCTTCGTAGAGATAAGCTCAAAGAACAGTTTCTTGAGCTGGGAAATGCATTAGGTATGTACATATCTAACTATCTATCTCACAAGATGAATACAGATTCTAAATTGGGATTGATGGTTTCTTTCTGCAGATCCAAATAGGCATAAGAGTGACAAAGTTTCAATTCTCACTGATACAATACAAATGCTGAAGGATGTAATGAACCAAGTTGAAAGACTAAAGGCTGAGTATGCAACACTATCTCAAGAGTCTCGTGAGGTGAATTGATTTACTTGCCTATTCTCTTACTGGATTCAACTTGAGTTTGCTCATCTTTTACCATTGCTGAGCAGCTTATTCAAGACAAGAGCGAGCTGAGAGAGGAAAAAGCAACTCTCAAGTCAGATATCGAGATTCTCAATGCTCAATATCAGCATAGAGTCAGAAGTATGGTTCCATGGATACCACATTACACTTATCCTATCCCTGTAGTAGCCCTAAGTCAGGGCCAGTCCACTTTTATACCTTATTCAGCCTCAGTCGTCAATCCTCTAATCGAACAAGCATCAATTCAGCAACGTTCATCATCTTCTGGTGCTTCAAGCAAACAAAATTCCAAAAGCAAGTCTTTTTCTTTAGATCAAGGCAATGACCATAAAGATGATGTTGGTTTAGAGCTTGAGCTTAAAATCCATGCATCTCCTTTAGCTCAACAGGTGAGTGATATCTTCACTGGTGTTGCCAAAAAGCTCGTTCTGTGTTGCTACTATGTCACAGACTAATCAAAGTTACTTCCATGTAGGATGTTTCTGGAAAAGAGAACAAAGAAAGCTTGACGCCTACTGCAAACTCATCAAATAGTTACTCATCATCTCAAACTGTGCAAGATAGTTCCCCGGGAGGTGTGAATGACATTTTGAAGGCATAAACCGATAAACATATTCCCCTAAACCTTGTGTTTTAGCTCTTTGATTGAGAAGGTACTCAATAGCACCACCATATTTTTACACTGGTTGTAGGTTATACCCATGCCTAACTATGTAATATTATCACAAGCAAATAAACACAAAATCACTTGCTTAAATCTCTTTGCAACTGAACTATTGTTATACGACGTGAGAAACATTTCTAAACCTCACAACCAGACGAGTGTTATCTAATGTACAAACCCCATCTAGCCTAGCCTCTATACAATTTTCTTGGTCTGACAGCAAAATACACATAATGACAAATAATGTTCTGTATAATAGAGATCAGAGTTTGTGCTTGCTGATTTGCTAAGTAATTTACATCTTTCGGAAAAGCTGGTAACCAGGAGGGCTTTTTATATTTCTTGACTTGATGCTTGCACTTCTCAAAAGTCTTCTAAACTCATGGATGCTGAGTCTCCCATCTTCATCCACATCTGCCTCTTCAAGAAGTGGTTCGATGGAGCCTTTCAAACCCGTTTGCTGCAAACACTGTTTCTAAGAAAACAAAGCAGAAAAAAAGAGGGGAATGTAAAAGGCTTGAGACTGACCAATCGAAGTTCTTCAGGAGTTATAAACCCATCTCTGTCTATGTCAAACTTGTCAAATGCTGCTCTTGACCTCTGTTGCCACTTCTCAGAGTCATGTTCCTCCAATTGGTTTACATGCAAAGTAGCCACCACAAACTCAGTGAAATCCACCAACCCATCAGTGTTGCTATCGATCTGAAAAGACACAGACACATTTTGGATTATACACTAGCCTTTGGAAGGGGCTTCAGTCCTAACAACTCAGTTTACCTACCGCTTGAAGAATCTCTGCAACTCTTGCATCCTTCAGTTTCCAAGGAACATCTTTTGCTAGAGCCTGTTAAGATTAAAAAGTTAATAGACTCTACATTTCATTCATGCAGTGAAATCGCTTACTTGTGTTGTCTACGTCTTACCTGCCTCATCTCCTCAAGGCTTATAGAACCGTTCTTGTCAATGTCAATAGCATCAAACTGGTCTCTGAGATCATCCAGCTCATCCTCATCAATTGTTGTTGCCAGCGCCTACGAAAACATAACAACTCAGGTTTAAAAAATCAAAAAATCACGACCTTTCATATGAAATACAATATATCTCTTTCTTAGTTACCCTAAGAGCAATCTGCTTAAGGCGGCTGAATTTCACAAACTGACGCATGTTGTTAAGAACAGAGATGTCTATTGGAATCTCTGAGGCCTCACCTCCTTCTCTCACCCATGGATGCGCTGCAAATCCCAACCATCAGGAAAATGATTAAATCTAACCACAGACAATGGAAACTTGTGGCATTTGCATAACATACACAGTGCTTGAGCTGCTGTTAACCGTGCACACGGCTCCTTAACTAATAACTTTTTCACGAAATCTTTGGCACTGTTGCTGATGGTTGGCCACGGGACTGTTTTGAAATCAGGTTTTTTTCTCATGACCTGTTTTTCAAGTCAGTATACAAAGAGAAAACATATCATTGCTTTAGATTTTATATGATTTGTCAGAAAATTACTAGACCTCATTGAATATTCCGTCTTGAGTCTTATCCCAGAAGGGTCTTCTCCCGCAGAGAAGAATGTAAGTGATGACACCGATACTCCAGACGTCTGATTCAGGTCCGGACCTACGTTTTAACACTTCAGGTGCTACATAGTAAGCGCTTCCTACTATATCCTGAAATTTCGTTCCTACCATTTTAAAAAAATTTGTCTCCATTATCATCTCCTAGTATCAGAGACAAGACTGGACAAGTGAAACACTTGTAAGGCTTACCTGGCTTTATGAAGTCTGACAAACCAAAATCTGTAGCCTTTAAAGAAGAATCTTCTTCAGTTGATTTGAACAGAAAATTCTGATGGGTTAAAGGGAAACTCTGTTTTAAGTGATGGAGGTTCTTTCACATTTCCAGGCATCAAATCAAATAGAACCGAACCGTACCTACCTCTGGCTTCATATCTCGGTGCACTAGACCGCGTAAATGACACTCAGCTGCAACTTTTAGCATTTGTCGCACCACAACCGCTGCATCTTTCTCGGTGTAACGGCTATCTTTCCTAGAAACATAGACACATAAATTTACTTGAAGTGAAAATTCCCAAATTTGTATTTTATGTTAACACAAATTGCTGTTACTCTTACTTTCCTAGTATTCGATCTAGCAATTCACCACCTTCACATAACCTGGAAAAAGAAAAACTCATCAAAGCCAGGGTAATTTCATTTTTCTTGTATCACAAGAAAAAGAATGTTAATAAAACAGAGTCAAATTTTGAGGCTTACTCCATAACTATATAAACATAGTTTTTGTCATCAAAAGCATTGTGAAACCCAACTACATTCTCATGCCCACCTAAAGCTTGTAGTATCTTAACCTCTCGCTTCACATCTTCCACTTCAATCGGTAGAGACATCTGCACACCAAATTACCCAAAACCATTTTACCACGAAGAAACTTGTAACTTATCTTGAGAGTGACTTTAATGGACAAAGTTGGTATGTCTAAAGTTCTTAGAGAAAGCCAAGAACTTGAGAAGGAGAGCTTACTTTGTTATCAAGCAATACATTATTAACGGTTGAATATAAATTTATGGATCTCAATTTAGGTAAAACACATTAACGATGAACTTTTGGAATCATAGAGAATTCAAGAAAATGTACGAATCCAATAATGTTTGACCTTGGCCTTATCGATTCTCTTGACGGCGACGCTATTTCCATTGTTGTTATCGGTGGCTACGTATGTAAAGCCAAACTGACCATGTCCGAGCAATTTCCCAATGGTGTATCGATTGTCGAAATCCTTAGCGTACCCAAAATCGATGCGCTTACCGTACGGAGTCCTTCCTCCTCGTCTCCGTTGGATCTTGTTCTTGTTCTTCGTCTTCTTCCCGTTTTTATTACTAACCTTCTCGTTTGCCTTCCCCTGCGTTAGAGAATGACCGTTAGGGTTCCGGGGGCTGGTACCATGTCTGGTGGCTTTAGGAGAAGAGCAGCAGAGACCCATGTGATGGTATTCGAGTCTCTAGTGGAGAATATTTTCACAGCAATGCTGGGTTAAAATGAGCGAGACGTTGCAAGAGATTGGGACATGGAAGGAAGAGGAAGAAAGAAGGGCTGGGACCGTTGGGTCGTTAAAAAAAAAAAAAAGTTACTTTATTTACAAGATTGACATCATTTTGTTTTACCTTTGGAAACTCGAAAAAGAAACCTAACCCTAATGATGAGATGTTTTAATACAAATCATCCAAAAAAACCCTAATGAGTTTGAACACATAAGGTTAACTATTTACAAACTTAATCACTTCAAACTCAGATTCTACCCAAAAATGGTTAAAAAATTTCCTTCAAAGCAATTTAGAACCAGGGATGCCATGTTGGATCCATCATACATAGGTTCCGAGGGGACAAAGCTGCCTCCACCAATTCATTCACACCTCTTTGTACAGACTGTGGCGGCTCCACCGAGTTCTCATCCTGTAGTGAACAACTCAACATATCAGATTCATCAGTTCAGAAAATGGACAATAGCTTCTTTTTGAGAACTTTAGTGCCATACAAAATTCGGTGGAGATGTAACAAATGATTGTACCTCTTCAGAGAAATACTGTGGCGCTATTCCTCTGATTCGTCCTATGACATCGTCCACGTTTGAGTTAACTTTGTGCTTAAGCTCGGCCGAACTCAAACTAGCAGTTCCTATAACAGGAGGAATAGGCACTCCAAGAGGTCTTCTTCCAAACCATGATAGAAGCTCATCGCGAAAGAACATGGCTAATTGATACCGAAGATGTTCATTTTGCTGAAAATTTGCAAAAGAGACGAAGAGGTTAGAGGCAAAATGATTTGAGTGCACCACTCAAGCTTCGGTAAATAATTTTTTATTACCTTGGAGGAGAAAACCGCTTGAGATGCGGAACACATGTTTGACATGAGAGGACCTTCAACACCAAAATGAGAGAGAAATGCTTGCATGTTCCTTGTGAGGCGGAAAGGCACAGGTTCGTTGAGCTCGATCATCCCTTTGGAGTCATAAGATGGATGAAAATCTGTCTGGAACATTTTCCCTGTATTTTTGGCGAACAAGATCTTGTTTGGGGATCTCCCACCAATTTGTAGAATGAAGGACATGAAATTGGATACAGCTAGCTGGACAGCAAATTGCTTCTTGAAAGCCCAAAGATGACTTCCGCTCATTGATGTCTTGTACATGTACTGAGAGAAGATAGTGTCATTGACTATGTTCTTTGTGATTTCACCATAAGCCTGTAGCCGAAGATCTCCAATTGCTTCTGGTGAGATTTGCCCTGAGATAGCTTGATTGAGTTTCTCCTTAAAATAGGTTATAGGAAGATCTGACTCTCTACCATTCCTTTCACAGTGATTCTCATATACCTCAAGGAAAGTGTTGTACATGAGATCATCCTCCACCATTCGGACCTGAGACGAAAAAATGTTAGCATGCCACCTATAGAGATTCACCTACTCTTACAATGGACAGCCAGAAGGAAGATTAAGTTGAATATGTAAAGTTTCACGAAAATCTGGTAAATTGAACTGCTCATCGAAAGAAACATTAACTCAATCAAGAACGGAAAGAGGAACTAAGCTGATATTTTCAAGGCATACCTGAGACCAGACAGGGATTATGATCGGAGTGTGAAGTCCTAAATGGCGTCTTCTCGACTCTTTATGCTTGTCAAACATTTGATTCATCACACGAAAAAGCTGCAAGATTCGTTCATCACTCCTCGCATTAGGAGTTAATGATGTTTGAACAATAAAATGCTTTTGCGAGCCATCGGAGCCAATAAGAGTCAAACGTCTGCAGCTGCTCCCATGCCTTCGTACAATTTGTATGTCTGCTTCAACCCTATCCAACTTTACTGTATGATCAGGTGCGACTTCCTGTGCAGTTTAAAAACATATGATTATTTCACCACGAAATACAAAGAGAAAGGGAAAAAAATGAGCCGCAATACCTATAATATACAGTCCCTCCAGAGAATGTACACATTGTAGATAAACAAAAGACGAGGATAACAATCCAATTTACCTGGTCAGCAAAGTACTGTCCTGGTATCTCCACATCAACAACATTAAAGTCACGCAGCACCTTGCTTTCGTCTTCCAATCTCAACACAACTGGAAACCTGTCTTCAACATTGCTCTGAAGAATGTTTATCCAGTCTTTCAGTTTCTTTGTCAGATCTGCGAGTGTGACAGGGAATGAATTACTTTCTGGATCTAGGTCACGCTCGAAATCCTGTTTGTATTCTCTCACAAATGCGACATGCTTGGTCACAGCATCTGCAGAAAAACAAGCTCTGCATACACCCGAGAGTTCTTTCTTGAGAGGTTGGGGAACTTCAGCAGTAGTGGCAGTTGGATATTTGTAACATCGATGCAACAAAGCATTCACAACTGCTAGAAGTCTTTCTTCTGGTAAAGTAACAAACCTCGAACCTATTTCCGTGAGAAGAGCCTGAAAGAAATAAGATTATGCCAGTAAAAAAGCAGGAAACGTGCAATTGAGTTAAAATCTGAATCGAAGCTACTTGTACCAGACAGTAGTTTCTTTTCTCTTTTTTTATTTGGGATTTCTTTATACCATGAAGGTTGTATGTCAAGAATTTAAATAAATCAGTAAATTCACTACCAGAATACTACCTCAAGTTCACTGGCCAAGTTGTTATGTTTACTCCTAAGAGCTTCCATAATATCCTTTGCCGCATCAAAAGCACCAGCAGCAGAGATTGCCAAGGACGCACCATCCCGTATTGCTGCATGTTGACTATTTTCATTGATTGTTGAACTGCTTTGGTTCATAGGCTGATCATTCCCTGATTGCAAGTTGTTTTCAATCCTGGCGCGTTCACTTTCTTGCACATGTGGGTTTCCACCATCACGGGTTCCAACAGCCTCATTAGCTTGATCACCTTGATGGATATGAGTTTCTGATGGTAAATTACCCCCACCATGACCCGCACTAATACCAGGAACATTCTGCTGCATTCTTTGAGCCAAAACAACTCTGCTAAGTTCAGATTTATTTACTGCATCACGGCGTTCCAGTAAGTATGTGCGCAGCCAGTAATAGAGAGCCTGAAATGGAATACAGTTTCACACTCAGATGAAATTACCAAAAACAAGTTCACCTAAATACACTAACAGGAATACCTGCGGGAATACTGCAGCAATTTTCATTAGAACTAATTTGCAATGGGGTGCTTCTGTTCGCTGCAACGAAAGCAACAGCTGTGGGATCCAAGAAAGCCACACCCAGTGAGGTACTTGGTCCAAGTGTTTATCAAATATTCTACCAACAGGCTCATTTGCTGTATCGAAACTAAGAAGATAGAGAACACGAGCCATGTGACTTCTGGAGTTGGAAACTCCAAATCTTATACCCTGAAGAAAGCAACTAACGGCATATTCTAGCCAGATTTCCTCTTGTGTTTCTTGGTATGCCTGCAAAACGAAAGTAAATAAAATGTCTAATATGAGGAGAGGGACTAATAATAGCACAAAAAAAGAAGCAGGATCCAATCAGAAGAAATACCATATCACAGTAGTTTCCCCAGCTAATCCATCCTTTGGGTAAATTTTTGAATAGGGTGATTGCGTTGGAATAGGCAATATTAGCACCTTCAGTGTCGTTTAACTTCAAATGAAAATCCCCCTTTAGTCGAAATATCTCTGCCTTGTTCTTCGCTAGAAAGAACTCTAAATTTGTGCTATTAACCAGATTAAGACCAGTAGCAAGCTCTCCTTTCGTTTCCAGATGAGATTTTGCCTGCTCTTTAATTTTAACAAAAGCTTCCTGCATACACATACGTGGCCAAGAGAACTTAAAATATACAATATTTCAAGCTCAAACAAAACAGATGCAGAGAATGTAAACTTATTATATAGGATCATGGCAAAGGATGAGGTGGCATACATTACTTCAAATATCACACAGATGTTCAAAAATGGATTAAAAGTTAAGCCAGTAAATATCTTAATAAACAAGGAAAAGATTTATTTAAAAAAAAAGATAAAAGAGAGCACCCCAAAGATGCAGTTTTTCTGTGTAGACTTTTGCGATTGAATGAACTCTGCTCAAATTCTAAGAAAGTTAAAGGTCTATGAGAATTATACCTGTACTTCCATTTGTGAGTGCCCATACATGTTTTCAAGTATCTGAACGCAAACATCATAAAGCCCTTGTTTACGAGCTATCCTAGCAAGCTTATTGACGTTCCATGCTTTGTCACGATAACCAAGGTGATGAAGTGGAGTATTTGAAGTTATAAAGTCCTTAAATGCATCAATAACAACATTATACATTTCATTCCTCCACTGCAGCATATCATACCAGACGGTCATATTGTCCCATTCATTTGGAGTCCTTAGCCTCCAAGTCTCAAGAATGTCTTTCAGGTCTGCATAATGATTTCCCTGTCCCCCAACAGCAGCATTTCCAGGAACTTTACTCCCATTTGTGATGTCAACAAAAATTTTACAAGACTCTTGCACCTCCACTAGTTGTTGGAATTGCTGCAGTAGAGGCACCCTAGCATGGAGAGATATATCCGGTAACCGCCACCACTGTTCCAAGGCAAGATCAACACCTTTCCCAACTATGTTTTCAGCATCTCCAACACCGTTTGCATTTTTTTCATGAAGGGCAAAACAGGCTTGAACTAAACGAAGCTTCGGCGTTTCTTCCACTTGTGCTTTGGGTATCACATGATCTTTCAAGTATGCCCAATCTGGAGCTTTCCAAAGACTATCAAGCAAAATTTCATAATTCTCAGTGCTTTTTCCAAACTCTACGAGGGCATCCCACTGACCAAGTTGAGTGGCACAGTGGAGCCATTGCTCCTCCCACAGGCACATTTCAGCCTTAGGTACGGTGTTATTGTAAGTGCCTTGGGTTGCCTTAACCATCGCCTGATAAAAAAGGCTCTGAGCACGCTGCCAAAAACCATGTTGAACCATTGAAAGCCCAGCTCTCGATTCAGTAGTGATTGACCTATTCTTCCACAATCCAAATCTCCTATCTTCTTCACTTAACAAACGGTAAAGCTCAGCAAGAGACTCAGCACATTTTGAATCATTTATGAACAGCATCACATGGGTCTCTAGCAAAGTCAATGCCAGATGCCATGCATTGTACGTTTTTCCTATATATTTAATAAGCTCACTAGGCATCCTAGGTTGAGGATGGCTCAACTGAAGCCCTTCTAAAAGTGCTTGTACAACATTCGGCCTGTGTCCTTGCTGCTTCTTGTGGTAGTCCTTCGATAGTAGAGAAATCATAGGTTTAGCTAAAGCTATCTGCTCTTCCTTGTGTAGGGTTGCCCACACAATTGGAAATACTAGTACCCACAAATGATAAGCAACATTGGCATCTGTGTGGGCCAGCTCCCTTAAAGGGATAACAACATCAGCGACCTATAGTGAAAAAAGAGTACATAATATTTATTCAGATTGTTAACAAAAAAAAAAATTATTCAGATGAATCCAGCTTCCAAAGCGGGAAAGAAAACCAAAGAGCCTAAAATAATTAGTAACTATTTTCGGTTTAACATGACAAAAGAAAGCACCATAACGCTTCTTTAAATACTTTGCAATCACCTGAAGTTTGCTTGCCGAGCAAAGAAATTGTGCATGCTTCATCACAATGCTATCAAACATTGAAGCAACTTCTATAGGCCCCTCTGGCATAGCAGGTGGTTGGTGGTGTGCTCCAGGAATTTGTGAAGGTAAAACTGGTACTACCCTGGCAGAATTTGGTGCTAGAGTAATGGGCTTCTCCTCGATTAAGATAGCTAGGAGAAGATCAAGACCCTGTTTGAGCCAAAAGACATCACTCATAGCTTCCCAATCCTGGTTTTGAATAATGTACTGCAACCGTGCAAACAAATTTTTTCCGAGAGACTCGTGGTATAACAAAAAGAACTTCCTTCGCATATCAGGATCCTTTGCCCGTAAACCAAGCATGGATTGTCTCTCAACTTTCAGAGAGATCTCTTGTCGCAGTGCCAAAGGATACCTATTAGTGAAACAGATGATATTATCTCTCTTACAAAAAGCTTTGACTCAACATAAGATTAACGCAAAAAAACTTACTTCGTTGAATCAGCACAAAGTCCATATAAAAGCTGGAGATACGCCTTATCCCACTCATCCAAAGCAACAGATGAGAAGTGCTGCTTATCAACCTGTGAAAGCTTCTGGAGAAATGAAACTATATCCTTCTGGGTAAGAAAACCACCAGAAGACCCCGATGACCCTGTTTTTCCGAAATCATCCTCAGCCCACCTTTTTAACATGTCTAGCACGCAGAGAAGAACACTTGAATCAGTACCCTTTTCTGAAAGAAAAGTGTTCAGTATTTGAGTCACAGGTCTTTTGCAATCCGCTAAAAGCATAACTCTTTCATCAATAAGTTCCAAGACCGAGTTTATATTCGATATGACTGCCCCAACATCCACATTTTGTCGAGAAGAAGTTACTGCAGAATCTGAATCTGTCCGCTGGCTCTGTCAGCAAAAAGCCACAAAAGCCACAATTAAAGATATAAATTCAAGAAAGGCAGGGAATATTAATAGTAGCTAGCAAATGAGACAGAAATGACATCTGGAATTTGATAGTATATACGTATCACGTATGTACCGAAAACATGTCAGCAAATGGTATAAGGAGATGACTCAGAGCCACAAGATGATGAAAGTGAGGACAGGCATGAAATAAACTACATAGCCATTTAGACGCATTAGATAATAGATATTCCTAAATCTCAAGTCAAATTAGATGTGGTAAATTCCATGTAAAATTTATTTAAACTCAGACAAGAAAGAAAGAAAGCATGCGATTTTATGTCTTAAAAAAAAGGTAGCTATTACTGAAGAATAACTTACTTGTCTATGATGAGCACCCGCTGCTGATCCCAGATCCCGCGAAAGACGCTGAAGGATATGCACCAGTACGTAAGGATCAACAAAAAATTTCTGAACCTGGGCCAAGGTTTTGAGGACAACAAGTATAAAGCTGACTGAACCGAGAGAGTTATCATCTCCTGAAACTTGTGGAGCAGTGACAGCATGCACATGTTTCTGTATCAGCTCATTGATTTTCTGATACAAAAGCTTTATGTCAGGAGGCGTACTAGTTGCATCATGTGGGAAGGCGATGAAGACCATCTTCAACAAAGAGCATAGCGATTTACCAGCGTCGGACATCTTGTGTTTGAAAGATAATTCAAGAAACTGGTGAAGAACAGAGCAGTCAGCAAAGAGAAGAAATGTTGGTCATATATTAGGATAAAACTTACAGCAGGAAGTATACCTGTGAGATCTGGCTGATATTGTTTTTGATGAAAAGATGCGGCTGCTTATCAAGAACCTTGTTCATGACATCCAAGCCCTGAGCAAGTGCTGTGGACAGATCTGACTGAGACGGTGGCATGCTGCTAAGCAGCTTTTCTAAATAGTTAAACTTGACGTTCGCATTTGGCCAAACTTCCAAAGCTTGAGAAAGAAAATCCAAAGCTTGTGTGTACATAGTGTTGGCTTCTCTGTCCTTAGGCTCAATCACCACTGCTACCTGTTTTAGGAAGAGAAAGAAAACTTTAAACTACAGCCATAAACAGAATAATGTCACAATCAACCAACATACTTCAAAACTAGAGGTGGTCAATAAGGTCTAGAACTTAACAAGATCCAGAAGAAACCTACTATCCACATAATTTCATTATAGAATTTAAATACTATACTGCTTTAAGACTGCTGGGCATACGTCATTTCTTCAGAATACAAATTGGTCAGAGAAGAAGGGCCCAATGGTAGTGGGAGTGTAAAGCCTTACTCTTATAAGAAAGTTGATGATTAGTTCTTCCATGGCAGCATTTGGCTTGAATTCCTCATCAGGCTGGATAGCAGATCCAGGTGTTTCTACATTGGGGATTGACGATGCACCACCAGGCGACATAACGCACATCGACTGGAGACCAGGTTCAATTTTAACTCGTTTACTTGGGTCTTCAGATATGGAAGATCCATCGGTTGAGCGCTTAGGATCCACACCGGATGAAGGATGTATTGCATCATTGACTTCACTGGTTGCGTCGGCATCAGTAACAATTTTAGTTTCATTTTGTCTTTGTCTTTCCCAGCTGACAACCAATCCAACAAGTTCAATTGCAAGCCGTCTATTTTCTGCTGAAGTATTATATGGCAAACCTAGACGACTTAAAGAATTCACCATCTGAGGTACAAATTGTGCTCTACTGCTGTAAAACAGATCTGAGTGCCGGACAATGACTTGGAAGATGTGGATCAAATTTGGAATTGAGTGGCCCTCCTCCACCAAAATTTTTTTGGTGTATCTTATCCAAATCGGCATTTTTGAATCTCCAAGTGGAAGCCTTTTAGGTAAAGCTGGCATTAGAATATCCAGGGCTTGCTTAACTAGCATCTTATTCTCCGGCTGGTATGTCCTAAGAAGCGCAACAAAAACCTACATCCAGTCAACAAAAAACATTTGTATCACTGAGTTAGATGGAGGAGTGTTTTAGTCACATGCTTGCTTTCAGATTTTAAATGACAATATGCAAGGTCGTCAATGGAAAAAGAAGTAAAGATGACATACACTTAGATAAGAATTTCCAAGTATTTTCCATTTTTCAGTCTTCAATAAAAAAAAAATAAAAAAAAAACGATAGAGAATTATAAACACCAACGGAATAAAAATGCCCACTAGTACCTGAAATAAACATTTGAAATGGTACCTGGAGAATGATTTTCTCTGGAGCCTGGTAAGCATCCAAGAAGTGGCAAACATTAACAAATGCCCACTGTTTACTGGCACTATCTTCCCGTTTAAGATGATTCCATCCAAACTTAATGAGCTCTTTTCTATGACTAACCAGATCACTCTGATGATATTTCAGAAGCAAAGTAGCTAACTGCAAAAGTTCGATCCTTAAAGGTTCGTCATATTCAGCAGATACCTACACCATTTGAGATGAAGCGTAAATAAGAACAATTAGACTTTTTCAGAAAGCATAACTTGGACAAGTTACTATCATTACCCATTAATACCCAGAAAATAATATAGTAATGTCCCCCCCCCAAAGCATAATTTCTGTATTAACCAAGTTGCTTAGAGGATAAAAGAAAGCAACCTCTTCAGGTGGATCAAGAAGCCTCTCAACAATGGTCTGGACTATACTAGGGTCAATAACTTCCCACGTTTGGCCGTTTCGGAAGGCATGAGAAAGCATTGGAAGAATAAGCATTTGCATTGCCTGAACCACATGATCATGGCCGAGTTGTTTCAACTGGAAAAGGTTTAGAAAGTGCAAAACAATTGCTTTTTTCATGTTGGGTGGATATTCTTCTGCAACCTGATGAAAGAACCCAGTTAAGCTACCAGAGCTGCAAAAATATGAGAATCAAGCATGAAATTTTGAGAATGATACCTCAATAATGTAAAACTCCCTCAAAAAGGTGTAGTCGATACAACTATGGAACATGAAAATTGAGAGAACATCGAACAGAACATTCATCTCAGATTTTTCATGTCGCAGATAATTGAGGAAGCACTTGACAAGCCATTTGCTCTCTTTTACCTGCGAGTTGAGAAAATAAAAGATTTTAGATGGCCAGAATGCATTTAATAGTTTTAAGGGAGGATCATATAGAGCACTTGAGTCAAAATGTATATTTTTGAAAGAAAAAACTAATTTCTACAATTTCAGGCAACAGGGAACTCGAGTAGTCCACATACAAAATGGTAAACAACTCAGCAGGGCGCCAACATTTAAGACCGTAAAGAATGCAGATGAACGAAACACCTAGTATGGACTATTTGAAACAAAAATTATACTTCTGCAGGGCTACATCTATATACAGCAGGAGAATTTGCGATTGTCAGATGGTTTCTGATACCCACATCAGTTTTAGACAAGGAAACATTAAAAGTATGCCTTTAATTTCAGTTTGAAACACAAGCTAATGCAGAAGTAGATGAAACTACCTGAACTAAAGTCAATTCTTGCTCATTCTGTAAACGAGATATCCTTGCGTGTGATTTCCAAAGGAGAGCCAATGCATCAAAAATAGTACGGTTACTCTGCAGCCAGCTGGGTATTAGCTTCACCATTGTTTTGATAAGATAGAGACCCTGGAAATATGCATCTGATGCTACATTGGATTTTGTTAATGGCGTGTTAGAACTTTCCAATTTCATTGGGGTGGGGTATTTATCTCCAGATGATGCAGCTGGAGTTGAAGCTGCCACACTCAGTATGACATCAGATTTTTGTAAAATTTCAGGAAAGGCATATGAAAGTATCTTATGTGGAGACTTTGCAAGTTCTTCCCTTAATGGTTGGCCAGCATCTGAGCGGATTACATACATAAACCTGAAGTTATAAAGAAAAGAGAGAACAGTCGTTACTCCATGCCACATTCAGCCTAACATGCGATGTAAAAGGAAACAAAACTTCTAATGCTTCTAACCTTCGGAAATATTTTGGTTCACTTAATCTGGAAAGAAAATAATCAACAGCGAGAGTTGCATATCGATTCAAGAACTTGGTAAGCGGGAGACGGTATGGGCTGTTAATCTCACTGTAAACTTGCCCTGGAGGAAGAGCTGCTTCTAAGTCTATAGTTAATGTTACAAGTTCATCTAGAAATTTTGATGCAGCAAGTGGAAGTAAGTGGAAGAGCTCGATAATAGCTGCCACAGAAAGAAAGAAAAAGATGGGTTCATATATAATCACATGACCAGGCATCTGTCTTTATATATTTCAAAGAACGTGATTACCAGCTGCAATTTTCGGCTCTTCGCCAGCTTTCCATGATTTCTGGGACTGTGCAAGTTTCTCTGGCTCTAACCATTTTTTAAGGTGCTCCAACAACTTACTTCCTAACGTCACATTAAACCAATTTGATAGAAGTTCTAGTAGACGTGCCAGACCTTGGAGTAAAGGCATATTAAGATTCTTTGTATGTGCCAGATTAACTAGTATAGGTCTGAGGCTACTCTGAAGAAGTTCTTTGGGCATCCGTTGTTGATTGATAACCTAAAGAAAAACACAGAGTTTCAGAAGAGCAAAAGGAACATAAAAATAGTATCATTTATCACAGAAAGAAAAGAGGGCTTTTAGGTGGAGCAAAATTTGATCCTTTGAGACTTTTCAAATCCTTTAATTGAATTCGTGCAAGAATTGGAAACAAAAGACAGATAACTATGAACCTGTCTTAAGCCCTCCTTGGCAACGGTCACAATTTCTGATGCTCGACACGTTAAGGACTTGAAAAACATGGAAATTATCTTTGCACGTAGTTCACTGTGACTTTGAGTTCGAAAGTCGGCCCATGCCATAGTTGTGCACAGAATCTCAATACAAGCTGTTCGAAGTCTGTTCAACGATGTAAGGACTTTAGGACTCATCAACTTCACAGCCCATACAGCTTCATCAGCCTCAGCTATTTGTAACGCTTCTTGCAAAAAGTTAACCAACTCTGGAGTTACTTTTAGAAGGGGGGGCCTCAATGCTAAACAAAAATTTAGAGCTGTCACAGTTCCAACCTATAA
Source organism: Capsella rubella (assembly GCF_000375325.1). NCBI lineage: Eukaryota > Viridiplantae > Streptophyta > Magnoliopsida > Brassicales > Brassicaceae > Capsella > Capsella rubella. The sequence goes on along the minus strand of NW_006238917.1, from coordinate 1,568,365 downwards.
GGCATAATAAAGAAGGTAAGGCAGAAGTCTATAAAGGATTTACAAAAACCATAAAAATAGCAGAATGAGGCACCTGTTGATCAATTGTCTTCGATCGAAGTGGACGCATTATAAGTGGCTGCAGCAAAGGTTGGTATAAAGGCTCAAGCAGTTCAGATACTTCACTACCAGTCCGGCTAGCCAAAAGTGCAAGACAGTTCTGAACATTTTTCCTCACTGTGACAGATGCATTAGGATTGAACAATTCAGTAGAAAGATATTCTACAACACCTTGAAAGCTTTGTCGGCGGGCGTCACTGTTTGCTTCATCAACATTATTAACCACTCTAAGAATCTGCATAAGAACCTGACTTGTCTCGTCTTGCTCTTTGCTAGCATAAACAGGAAGCCTCTTTTGAACATAAACGAGACCACGTACAATTTTTACTTGGAAAAGACATAATATTTCAACATTCACTTTCCCTACCAGCGCACCTAACCCCATTACTCCTCCCATTTGCGCTTGCCATGTGCTCCCATAACAGCAATGCAACAACCGAGGTAAAAGTTGTTCAAACACTGGTATTCGCACACTTGGATGGGGTGAATATACTGGATTTATAGAAGGACTGGAGACAATCATAGAGGCACTGTGAACACCCCTAGCCATCAGCACATCAGTATGTTTGACACGAGCAAGAAACAACAGAGTTTCAGCAAACACATTTAACGCAGTTAGAGCAGCTTTGGCATGGAACCTGTTTTCATCTGTAAGCACATCAACAAGAGCATCTAAAAATATCAGAGGATCCAGCTCTTTTAAGTTAGAAGACCAATTATTCTTGGGCTTGGAACCTGCTGAAATCACAGGACCCCCAAGTGGACCAGAACTAGTGGAAGCATATGACGAGGTATAATCCCCATGCAAAATAATTGCAAAATGCCGACATATGTTTACAACGAAATCATCATCTGAGTCACTGAGATCCGGATCAGAACTGGCAGCAATTATAGTTACCAATAGTGTCTTGAAGATCGACTTCTCAGCGTTTAACTGTGTCTTTGTTTTAACCCCTAAGTCAGCCTGCAGAAGGAAAAATATTCTCTTAATAAATAAATCTTTTTACATCCTATTGCACCAAATAACACAGATCACCTAAAGAGAACATAACACAGTCCTAGGTCGCTTTTCCAGAAAGGAAAAAAGCATGGCAACAAGATAACAGATACAAAATCTAATCAGTCTCATGTGAATGTGGTTCAATCAAGAAACCCTCAGCAGCTAAAAGATCCTCTTAACAAATAAATCCTATTACACCAAGTAACACAGATAATGATAATGTAAGGAAGAAAATAGGCCAATCACAAGAAATGACATAGAACAGTCCTAGCTCGTTTATTGGAAAGGAAAAACGCATGGCAACAGGATAAGTGGGTCAATCAAGAAGCCATCGCCTAACAGGCACCCCCTGCCTTCAACATCAAGTGATGTCAATAACTGAATTTATGAAGCATTGTGAATACTGGAGATAAGGTAATGTTTTAAGAAACGTCAGCCACCTGAGTAGAAACTACAATATTTGACCAGAATGCTACAAAGTAAAACTATAAGGGATTAAGATGGTAAGAGAAATAACAAAAACCAACCTTTATTTCTGTTGATTCACTCCTGCGCCAAGATGAATCAACAGAGGAAAGTAACAAAGTTGATAATTGCTTAGCCATCTGACCCTCATCTGTGATGCACCCAGGCAAATTAAGCTGAGACAACAAGCAAACACGGAGGAATTTTAGAGCTTGCTTTTTGTAGTAGATGTCCGTACTGAGGTTTTTCTGGATAACAGCTGCTACAGAAAGATTAATGAATTTGTCCATTGGCACAAGAAATGGAGTGGACGGCTCAAACGTCAGAACTAAACGAAGCCCATGTTCTGGATTATCTTTGCATTCAAGTGTAAGTGGCTCTTTCAGAAATCGCCGGTTGCGACCACCCAACTTTCCTACAATTTGTAACGCCTTACCACCCCAAGGATATGGCACAGGCTTCAAGTGAGACCATAATGCTAAGATCACCTCAGACATTACATTTGCCATACTTGGCTCTAAAAAATCGGGATTCAGACTATCCACCCAGAATTCAAGAGTGCGTAACCCCAAGCTCACAAGTTCATTACTTCCTCTTAAACAGGACACCAGAGGCCTCATAAGACGGGGAAGGTATGGCAATAAGGAGCTTAAGCGTGCAGGAAGTGTCAAAGAAAGTTCCAACAAAAGATCTCTGATGTCTTCACCAACTGGACCCTCGAGCATTGTCAGAAGTATATTAAGACAAGGTAGTAGCATGGGGATTAAATCTCTAAGAAGCAACTCAAATTTACATCCAGCAAGTCCTCTGAAAACAATTCGGAGCAATTGCATATAACCAAGAGTGTTTTCAATTTCAGTTGCGTTCTTCATGCAGACTTCCATAATAAGAGGCACTTGAGGTTGCAATATTCGTTCAAAATCAGATGGTGATTTGGACACAGCCCCAAAGAGGCACCGGAACAGATGCAGAACTAATTTAGTTGCAGCTGAATCTGAATTCTTCAGAGCATCAAGTTTGCTACTTACGAGGAAATTAATCAGAACATCTGCAAATGGCTTGTATACTTTGGGAGCTTGAAGAAGAGTGGCAAATATCTGAACCAGTTGAGTATTCTCAATCATGCACTCAAAAAGTTCAGCCATACATATAGAGAACATATCCATTAGATCTCGAGGTTCCATAATAGCCAAAATTTGGGAGAAAAGATTTAGCATTTCCTTTTCCTCATCCTTATCTTTGAATAGAGCTAGGCAATGGACACCACTCCTTAAAACACCAGAGGCTTTTTGTACCTGATTAAAAGTAGAGATTGCTAAAGGTTATCAGCCATATACTATCAACGCTTACACTTAACAATCTAACATTTAATACCTCATCTTCCCTCATTCCTTTAAAAACCTGAGTAACAGATGACTGCGAAGCAAGAGCTTGTGGGTGTATTCCCTGAGGTCGAGGCAAATGTGCATGGGTTATACTCCATATGATTGTCTTCATTCCTGAACACAAAGTAGGAAAAGTGCTTAACATATACAAACATAATCAGTATGTATAACTGGTCTGCTAAGGTGGAAACATCAGTGTGGCCAAGATTCAATACCCATCAATAGTGTCTTGATCAGATTCTTACAATCATTCACTTCTTTGGAATGTTCCGCAGGAACCTGCAAATTCAAAACTGCCTGCAACCAGCATAGTCCAGTAATTTTTTTTTTGCCAGTATGAATCAAAAGTAAATTATCAATAAAGATAATAATGCTGCAGTGGACGAAATAAAAGGCTTTAAATCTACGTTAGAATTAAGGAAAACTGTGGAACTACCATGTTTGAATATAAAAGTGGAAGTGTGGAACACAATAACACATTGGCTGATAATTTGGGAACTTACTAAGACAAAACAGCCATCATAGATAATTACCTGGACAGGAAGTTCAAGCTTTGACCTCAAAGTGATTTGATCTTTTCCGTCACCCTCCTCTAAAAGCTATGAAGTAAAAGCAAGACTAAGTAACATATCAATAAAATAAAAAAAGTTGACAATCAGGATCGATAAAATTCCAAGATTTCTCAAACAAAACATAGGCAAAAAAGCAATCTATTACGGCTTAAGACATAAAATATAAAAACTGGCTGATCAAGCAAAACCTATACAACAACCAACAATGCCAAAAAGCTGAAACATCATGGAAACTTGGAAAGCAACCATAATTACCTGAGGAATAGTGCCCTTGAATATATTGAATTTCCCAACAAAGGCATCCAGGATACGTCCCTATAAAGAGATGATGAATAAAATAAGTTAGTGGTTAGAACAGCCAACCCATATATATATAGGCTCTCAAGGGTTATGACATACCAACATAATCCGCGCTTCATCCATTGATTGCTGATCAACACCTTTCTCAAATATTGGCTCTACCTGAACCCAATGTAAGTATTAAGTTATACCAAAATCTTGATTCAAATATAGTGGACAGATTATGTCACATAAATTTTAAGTAATATATCAAGTATAAATAAGGCAAAAAAATGGAAAATATTTACCAGATTTAACATCAGTCGTGCACAAGTTGTATGGATGTTAATAGAGAGGGTCGAGTCATGCATGTTCCTTGAAAATAAGTAGATGATCCGCGATAACTGCCACGTTGTTTACAGTCAAATACGATGAACTGTTAAAGAAAAGTCACCCATATAGTAGACAATGGAAAGAGGAAAAAACTAAAAAAGGGAAGGCTGATGTTGACAAAAAAGTTTGATCAATGTTTCTTCCCAAGAAAATTTATATATTGGCATTTTCCATCCGGCAGAATTTTTTGGGAGGCCTCAGGTTTCATGTCTATAAGCAAGGAAGATCCTTCCCAAGCATGACCACTTTTTTTATCACAAGTGATAAGACCGTTAAGATGAGGATCTTTTTTGATACCCAGCCACAAAAGCCACAGATACATAGCAAATAATTTGTATTGGAACACATTAGTATCACTTACTATAGATCCAATTGCATGCACAGTTTCCAGAACTTAAAACGCTCTCAACTAGGAAGAAGTAATCTAGAAAGAGAGAACTATAACAAGAAAAACAAACAGAAGCTAAAGTAAGAAAAAAATTGCACAGAGCACAACGGGAGGCACCTGAGAAAGAGACAAATCTGCTCGAACATGGTGAACAATCTCGGCCAGTAGGCTGTATGCCAGAGGTCTCAAAGACTCAAAGCATGCTCGCCCCGTTCCAACTAGAACCCTGACACAGAAAAAGTAGCAAATAGATGACAGCATTCTTTATTTGTTAATATATTATACTGCAGCACACGGTGAAGAACACAGAACAGTAAAAGTTCTACTTGATAAAAACAAAGCAGCTTCCTAATAGGTGTAAAATGTTAAGAATTCAGAAAGGCAAAAAATGCATATTATACCTCTCTTCTAAAAGAGTGTCGATAAGAGGAAATAAACCTCTCTTGAAATCCGTCCCAAGTACATGCTTTAGTGAGACTAGTAGTTCCTGCATTTCATAGACCAAAACACATCTTTAACTGCAATCCCATGATTGTATTACAAGGTGAAAAAATACCGAAGAAAAAGGAACAGACAGTTCTTCACCTTTCTGATAGATGCAGAATCCGAACAGGTGACAAGCAAATTTACAATGCTCTTACATATGCTTTCTTCATGCGGCCTGATATATTCGGCACAACCTTTTAACATATAAGTCAAAAAAGAAACCGTCTGTAAAAAAACAAAAACAAACAAACAAACATGACAAGTCAATATACGACATGGTAACAAACTAATTCAGGTGAAAGAACAAGTTAGTATAGGCCGTAATAAAAGTTTATTTTCACTGTCCGTATAAGTTATGGTTTCCCTCCTGATAGAGAGCCCTTGTCTCACCTTAACCTGCGCACCCTTTAGTTCGATGAACTGAGGCTTCAAATGTGAAGAAAATTTCTCAGGTCCAGGGATAGATATAGCAGCAACCATCAGGGGCAGCAAATTAGGTATATTGATCTGAACAAGTCTGCTATACAGCTGAAAAAGAAACATAACAACGAGGGGGCACTCTATGACTATTTTGAATGAACGTGTACTTGGGCTAATCTGCCCATTTCTGGAAGGTGCAGTAACTGACAGCGACTGATCAGATGGTGTAGATATCTCCGTAGGCTTCACTTCTTCCAATTTGACATCCTCGAAAAAATGGCTAACAGTCAGTCTGAAGTTCTGGTATATCTTGCAGACGAAGTCCAAGAATGGTTGAACCTCATTTTCTAATGTTGACCTAAAGTTCTTAAGAAGATCAAAGATGATGCGAATGCATATGATCCCATTTTCTTCATTATCTGTCGTGAGCACCTGCATTGCAACCTTCAAGAGATCGTGAACAAAGGGACGGAGAACCTCGCTATTTGGTAGACGATTGAGGATCTCAACCACGATGTTGCGTAGTTTATGCTCAAGATTATCAGTGAATTGTGGCTTTGTAATCTGAAGAAGAATCACAGAAGATGCCCGGAAGTAACACTTAAGGAAATTCAAGTACTCAGCCGTAAGTGTTATCTCCAGACTGTCCCTGACCTGCACCACCATCTCAAGCCTCGTATGAATAGCTACAGAACACAAAACAAGCTTCGAGTAAATGTCACTTTGATTTCAAATTTGAAGAAAAATGAGCTTTCCCACTATAAAACTGTAACATGAACACTGACTCAAAATCAAACATAAACTCGTCGCTAATCAGAAGAGATAAGACTTCGCTGGCAAAATTAAAAGTGAAATGAAAAAATAAAAAATTCAATACAAAATCAAAGCTTGAACAAACAAACAGCCCAACCACGATACAAAGAAGAGACAAGAGAGTGAGTGTAATTACGTAGGTCAGGCTCGACGAGACGACGAGAGTGTTGCTCAAAATTCTGAATTGGACTCATGGCTAAACGAACAAAGGACCCAGACAAGCGAAAACGCTGTCTTAGGGTTCCGTCACAGTAGAAATTGTATAAGTCGCCTCCTCGTCCTTCTTTCTAACACCCAAAGCGCGACGATCCCTGACGCTAAGCCCAGGGTGCTCCACTAGGTCAGAAACTAACAAGGGTTTATACAAAATTTAACTAATTTAAAAGAGAAATCTCAAGAGCTAGCATTGATTCTCCGGTATAACACAACCGATGGAAGATGATGAAATTTCCCTCTCGTTCTTGTTGTTGTTGTTGTTGGGGTCTCTCTGTGAGACTCCCCTGAAAAGAGAGAAAGAGGAGAGAACCTTAGAACTGGAGCGTAGGCAGTGCAATGAAATTGCGCAGCCGAGTTATATATACGAGGTCCTATTTTATTTTATTTATATAAAAGTCAAATTATACCCTCAACTTTTCGAATTAAAGGAAATACACTTAAATTTGTTTTCGTTTTCATAATTATCCAGCTTTTTCAACCATATAAATGTGTTGTTATAGATTATTTAGACATTTTATACAGTCTTCATATTCATTTTAGGTTGATTTTTTGCCATTTTTATCTAATACTATTCCATTAAAACTTCTTTTCCTCTCATAGTTCTTCCCAATTCCAATTTCATATTCCATTGACTAACGAGTCAAATTCATAAAAATACACAGTTAAAACGGAAAAAAAAAAACAGATTTTGTTTAGGAATCAATTTTTTAAAATAATTATTGTGGGGGTAAAAAACAAATGTTAATTTCCTTTTTACAAAAGGGAAAAAAAAAAGAGCAGAAGGCAAAATTCTCAGGCGTTGTCGGAGCTAGTAACCTTGGGTCTAAAAGACAAGTTAGGGGTAGGTCGCGCCTTGTCTCTTCGTTGGCTCGATGACGACGACCACTCTCGACTCTCAGAATGATAATCTCTCGACCTACGATGTCTACTTCCTTCTTCGTGTGCAGCTCGATTGTTGTGATTCCTACCGTTTTGGTCGTTGCTAGACCTTGAAGTGCTAATGGCTGCAACAACATCAGGAACACTCGGCGTGTTCTGTTCGTATGGCAACGGCTCAATCCCTTGCAAATCAGGTTCCGGGGTGAATCCGACTGGTCTTTTCGACTCGTCCATTTTCCTAAACGTGATCGATATCCTGAAAGCAGAACCAAGGAGAACAAAAACAGTATGAATCAAATACCAAACTCTTTGACGAAAAGAGAGACTTTTATGGTTTCATTACAAAACAAAAAGTACATACTAAACATAAAAAAATAAACGTTACCAAAACAATCAAGGTCCTAACAAATTACCTCTTCGTGGGAACCGCAGGTACACAATGCTTAGCGACATCGGCTCCATTACCATTTAGCACTAGAACTGATCTGAAGTAGAAAAGTCAAGCAACACAATTTTCAGTCTAGAACAACTCAGAGCGAGAGTATGCAAACCTATATGCAAACCTATAGAGCATTACCCGACAGGAAGCGGTATAGAGTATGGACCAGAGAATTCACCAGGCCCTACGACTTTGAGATTTGATCCGAACAGTATATCGCACTCACTGAGGAATGATACTGTGCAGAAAGGGCGTACGAAGTCGTGGTTATCGATATGAGGGGGTATGCAATCGCTTTCTTCATATATATTGACGATACAACTATCTGGTACACAAGTTGGAGGAAGTACATGCCACCCCACCAACCTTTTGATTATTACTTTGAAAAGAGACGGTATTGGATCAACCTCTGCGTGTTGAAGGATTCCGGGTCGGTTTCCTGCTTTGTCCTGTCAAAAATACAAAGCAAAAAAAAAAAAACTCTTTCATCAGTCACCAGGACTGATCAAATGTTCTTAAAACAAAATAGACTTGAAAAGAGTCACTTACTGTTGCAGTTCCATAGTTATAACAGCATCCAAATTGGATAGTAACTCGTCCTTTGCCTCTCATCCACTTATGCGGAGCGCTAAAAGTACGGTCTACGATATTGAAAAAGACACAAAACTCAGAATTAGATAAGTAACGTTAAAGAGATTTGAAAAAACATGCAAAAACCAACGAGAGAAAATACAAAGCAAACCTAGCAGTTGTCCTTTTCGACCCTTCTCTTGTAGTTGATAGACAAAATCAACAATCTTTTTCTGCTCCACCGCGCTGAAAACACCGGTATGCAATTCGAGTCCCTCGAGGATATTAACAGACTTTCCTCTTACTTTCTCAAACCCACTAAACAGTTTCACTTTCTTCACATTCAAAAATCGGTAACGCTCTCTTTCCTCCCTAGACATTTTACGCTTCTGGGGAGTCTTCATACTCCCATCAACTTCATGTGTACCTGATTCACTCTCCTTGTATTCTTCCTCCTCGAGCCCATCTTCTTGTGCCATATCAGCCCAAGATATTCGTGGACTCGCCGTCTCAGAAACAGTTGATTGAGATGGCATTGCATCTCTCATTGCATCTCTTACACCGTCTGACAAAGATCCAAATACAAAACCCCCAGCTTTCAAACTGTCTAATGAGTGAGCATCGCAAAGCTTCCCATTAGAATCATCTCCCATCTCATTATCCTCTATGTTACTACAGTGCTCTGTAATAAAAGAAACACAGTTACACATGAAGAATGATTCCCAATACAGAAATCTCAAGAAGATAGCTTAAACTACATATAATATTATACAAGCAGTATCTCTAATTATCCCAAAAACATGAATTTACAGTTTAGAGATTGGTTGTAAGTTCTCAACTTTAATGATTAAATTGGACTCAAAATTACGAAACAGAACACACAATTCACAACGTAAGTACAATAACGAAAATTATCCGTTACTTCAATAGAATTGAGAAAGATAATAATAATGAAACCTGGGTCTAGAGAACGGATTCGATCGGAGAGAAGATGAAGACAGTCTTTGCAGAGATCTCGAGATAGAAAAGGCAACCAAGTCGTTAGGAATTCAGAAGCAATCTTAAGTTCTGATGACTGATACTTGCCAAGAAAGACATCTTCGTCGTAGGTTGGATCCATTCTCGTAACACAAAACACAACTGAATCTCTCTGTTTCCGTACTCTGGTTTCAGTTTGTACGGATCGAATGAGTTCGTTTACTTTGCTCTTTTTGAGTCTCCCCCTTGAATAATGAAAAATCTAAATAAAATCTAGGTCGGATTGGTTTATTAATAAAAGACGCCGACAAAAGTTCTGGTCCATAAAGCCCATTACATTTAAAGCCCATGTAATTTTGATTTCACCCGGATAGTAAAATTGGAGCCCCGACCCGATCTTCTTGTGTCATCAAAAAAAAAGTAAAAAACCATTCATTTTTTTTTTTGGCTGAGACTAATTATGGTGTTTAGATTTTTTTCCCTCTGATTTTCAACTAAAGTAGAGGAGAGCAGGAAAAGCAAATTGGGAAGCGACGAATCAGCCGGAGCAAATACCGTCGATATCGTAAGGAACCCTACTTGTTTCTTCGATCGCCGTTTCGAAATTCGTGCTTAAAACTTGTCAGATCGATTTTGATTTCTGAACGAAATCGAATTTGATTGATTTGAGACGAGAATCATCCTTAATACTTGTTCATCGTCAAAATGATATTAGCTTCTCTGATTTATTGTTCCTGCGTGTCGTGATCATGGGTTTTTTCAAGTTCAGTTGTCGTTAACCCCATAATGGTTTCAAATTCAAAGGAAGCTGAAAGGTTCTGTATTTTTGTTATATTGTTGTCTTGAGCTGCATCTTAATTATTGACCTTCTTCAGTCCACTCGAGACTTTTCACTAGAGTAGAGAATGCTGTTTTGGATTGGATTCTAAGCTGGTTTTGTATTGTTGCAGGAAGAAAGTTTCTTCTTTTTTAGTTCTGGACAAAGAGGTTGGGATTGGGAATGGCTGGTAACGCAGATACTAGTAATTCATCATCAAGACAATGCCTTGGGGTGTGGAATCATGAGATGGAATCTAGTCAATTGCGTGTAGATAGTTTACAAGATGAACTTATAGATGTGGAGACTTCCCTAGAGGATTCAGAGGCATTAGATGTTCTGTTAGGTAGGGTCAAATCAGCTGCAGCAAGCTTGCGCTGTTTAAGATCAAAAGCTAGAATCTTGGCCGTTCCTGGTCTAACCCATCTGTCACTTGGTGCTGAACAGCTAGAACTGGACTATGATAGTTCAGCTTCTCAAGTGGCTAGTCCAGGTGGAGATACATTGGCTGGAACTGAAAAGAAGCAGGATTCCTTGTTTATAGAGGATGGAGCCTTTACTTGGAAGACGTTTCAGTCCATAGAGATGGTTATTGATGTGCTCGAGTCTCTTTTGAGGAGGGTCATATCAGCTAATACTGAAACGTCTTTTCAAAAGGAGAGGGTAATTATATGTGAGGAAGATATTAGAAGGAAGACGGAACAAATCGAGATTCTCTATTTGAGGTTAGAAGAGATCAAACAAATTGTACATGGGAATAAAACTGTTCTAGACGAAACAGCAGAGTTAATTAAGAAACTAGTTGAAGATAGTCGGAGAGATAGAGAAATGGCTATGGAGAATGAAGAGGAGCTCCGTCGTGTGAAGGCAGAGTGTGAGTCACTTAGAAATTACGTCAATACTTCCACCAGTGTTATAGAAACACTTGTTTCATCCGAGCGGCAATTCCATACCATTGAAGCCCGGTCAGTCTCATCTCTTCTGTTTGCAACTTGTTACCTGTATTATGTAAATGATGAGACAGGTATGTGACTGTTCAATTGCAAAGGCAAAAAGTATGTAAATCAACGAAGTGGTAGCATGATGAGTGGAAAAATCAATATATAATAGTTAGCTACTGTCGCGTAATCTTTTGTATATAACTGCTATATGTCAATATTACCTGAATCCATTCTCATATGTTTATTCTTGTGAAATCAGGTTGGTTGCTAAGTCGACACAACTGGAAGGTGAGAAAGCACAGAAAGAAGTTGAAGTGCAAAAGCTAATGGAGGAGAATATGAAGCTGAGCGCTCGTCTTGACAAGAAAGAAGCTCAGCTTCTGGCCTTAAACGAACAGTGCAAAGTCATGGCTTTGAATGCTTCAAACACCTGACAAAAGAGAAGATCATTGACATGTAATCCTTTGATATAATAGGTGTACTTATTTTGCTATCAGCTTCTTTTCTTTTTTAGAATTGACATTTATCTGTAGAACATGGCTTTGAAGAAAGCAAGCATAGTTGATCTGTTTTTGCCTTGTCTCTTTTCAATGACACCTAAAAGTCATAGCTAACTTTTTGCTTCTTTGTTGATGTTTGTCTCTGATGGATTGTGAGATTCTTTTACAAGAATTGGATTGTGAGATTCTTTTACAAGAATCACACTCTGGATCTTCATGCTGTAGCCAAAGATCCTACAATGAATTTCTGAAAACATTATCAAGATACCAAACATACGATATGACTAGTTTCCAAAGCATATATATATATATGATATATCTCAATTGATCTATACAAGGATTCAGTTTCAAGGTCACATAATCCAACTTCTTTCAGCCTAGACAGTTTTAACTTTCAAATGCAGGAAGTAGTGCATATGCGTCAAGAATGCCAACTGGTTACATGAATATATTTTTTTTGACTTGGTATCTTTGAAAGAAGTTGTACATATCTTCTTTTTGTGGCAAAATTATTAAAGCCAACTGTTCACTGGTCGTCGAGTCAATCATGTTAATTTCATTTGTCAAGGAGAGAAAGCAGTGGAAAAAACAAGTACAGATAGGATTACTGTAATTTCTTCCACCATCGTGACATTGACAGATATTGCCTCCTGTACTATATGTGATGATAAGTCATTTCTCATATGGTCATTATCATTCACAGAACATGAGTATCCCACCAATTTTAGGCATTTACAAACAAGAAACACCTTGAAATGACTTCTTTAGTCTCTCCAAATCAGGAAGAGAAAACACATACACTTCTCCTCGAAAAGGAGAAACTGGAATACAGATTCTGACACTGACAGTTATCAGAGAGGCTTCTTGCTTTTGCTAAAGAAACTCACATCAAAATGTGACACATAAACTGCAAAGAGTTGTAATCAGTTTGAAAGTCAGGCTCTAGTGGCCTTGGAACATGGTGGTAGGAGAAAAAAACTTCTCTCATCATAAGTTATCCAAAATCAGATTTGTGGCTCAAAATTCATTGGAGGAATCTTTGTCAGCTTGTGGTGCTCTGACTTTGCTGAGTTGTTGTTGGAAGATAAGTGCCACATGGGAGTGTCATAGATTTTTGCAGACATGGATCCTTCACAGTTTAGGGATATGAGCAACTCTTTTGTGACTCTCTCTTTGGTTCTACTTCTGTGGATTTGTTTATATATTTGTTTATTAGCATCTAAATATGTTTTCTTAAAGTTAATTTATTGTATTGATGATTGAGGCATTATTCACATGTATTATTCTTGAAAAAAAAAAATATACGTTATTTTCTTTAAAAGATGGTCCCTTTAATAGGTTTTGGATTGGAAAATTAATATCTGAAATTTAAATGCATTTTTGTATTGGAGTGGAAATTAATTTGCAGGAACTTTTTAATAATATCTGATTTTTCAATGCATTTTTGTATTGGAGTGGGAAATTAACGTGTAAGAAAATAATATCTTTAAATAATATCTTTACATCAATATTTTTATGCATTTTGTCGTTTGGAGCTGTCCTTTTAAAAGTTTTTGAATACGAATAAATCGTATTTTTAAGAACTAAGGAAAAAAATTTTAAAAAAAAATTAATATATAAAAGAGAATTTGTTATTTCTTTTATGCATTTTGTCGTAAGGAGCTGTCCCTTTTATAGCTTTTTAAAAATTGGAAATTTAATTCGTAAAGAAAGTGGGAAAAATACTCTTTCATAAAATTCTAATATCTGTATGCATTTTTGTCGTTAGGAACTGTCCCTATTGTAGTTTCTGAATTTGGGAAAATATGAGGAAAATAAATAATATTGATTCTAAAACTGAAACCTGATTGGTGACTTTTCCTTGTAACTACATCAAATCATACCTACCTTGCAAAATCCACCTCTTTTGTACTGTAGTGTAATATGGTTTGAAGTGTATAACTTTTTTGTTGTTTAAATGTAAAATGTCTCTTAGAGTCTTAGGTATAAAAGCAAATACTTTTTTGCCCCAAAAAAAAAAAAAAAAAAAAGCAAATACTTCAATTTAATTTAGACAAAGGATCCAGGTTCAAGATTACATAATTCAGCTTTTTGACATGACTGTTTCATATGAAATTATTTGCGTTTGCCTTCAGTATTTCGAATGTCAAGTTAAAAATGAATATAGACAAAGAGACAAACTATTTATATTAGGGTCTCTTTATATTATGATGATATTCGAATATTATATATGATACTATAATCGTCAAAAATTTGGAAAGCAAACAAAATTTTACCCCACAAAAGATGAGATAGTCATTTGTAATATTGTGATTGTCACCATGCACTTCACTCCAACCTAGGTATACGTTAATTTTTCTATTATGTTTTATATATAAAAGAGAATGTGATATTTCGTTATGTAAGCATATATATAAGAAACAACAAAAAAAAGAAGAAGATCAAATTGTTATATCAATAACTGAAAAATATTGGCGATGTAAATTATGTAAAATTGTTGTATTAAAATATATGTCACTTTTTTTTTTTGAAAAGTTAACACGACAAATATATATGTTTTTAATTTTTTCTTTCTAAAAATAACATCAAAAATAGTTTGAGATGGCTAATTAGGCTATTGATCAATAGGTACCTTCTTCTTTTCTTTCTTTATTATGATTTTACCAGCTGTATATAGTAAGCGTAGCTTGTGAGGTAAAAAGGCTTTGCTTATTCCAGTTGCCAATAATGGAAAGTTGGAAACTGATGTTGCCATGTATCCAAAACTAGGTTTCGAGCCATACACAATAGCATCACTCAAATTGTCTATGTTAGAAATTTATGTATTACAACAAATGTCCGATTATTTTTAGTAGTTCAGATATCATACCCTATAGTTTCATATATAATAGTATAAACTTTTGAAAAACAAAACGAATATGCCATAATCAAAACTGAACAGAGGCGTATATTTAAATAGACAGTGTAATTTTGGGGTTAAAAGATGACGAAGCTTGAGTTATAATCGTTGAAAAGTTGGTTGAGATGATCGATAGATGATGCATGGTGATGAATTGGGGTATGTGGAGTGTGTGTGGGGTAAGGAAGGAGAGTGAGGGATCATGTCTACAAGTAAGAACCACAACAGAAGCGCCAATTCAGGACAGCCAAGTGTTGTTCCTTTCTCACTTCCGCCTGATTCTCTCTTCACTGTCTTCTTCTCCTTTCTTTGTCTTTGTCCCCACACACACCATCTCTTCTTTTTGTTTTGTTTTTCTTCCAAATTTTGTATCCCCCAATTTTTATATATATTTCTCATAAATACGACAAAATCCCATCTTCCACGTTTCGGGTTTCAGTTTTATTTTTACTTTTCTCCTCTTCGTCCATCCTTTTTCACAAAACAGTGTTATTTTTATCGTTTTCATATCATTTTAAGATGATACCAAAAAAAAAATCAATTATATATCCCCCGCCCCTATTTAATGTAACGGTTGAAGCCAAACTCTTAATCTTTCTGTCGACCAAAAAATAATCCTTTTTGTTATTTCTTTTTCTATTTGTCGTTATATATTGAAATATATGTATTAAAAGGTAACTTTAGTTACAAAAAGCGTTAAGAAATTTGGCTATTAGCTTGCGCTTATTTTACTAATAGAACCCTAATCTAATGGCGCATATGATGTTTTGAATCTTTTGATGATGATACATTTAGGTGTTTTTATAGTAGCTAGATGTTTCATCTACACATTTTTTATTTTTTGAGGCAAAAGAATTCATCAGCTTTAGATCGTTAAAACAAATTCTCTTATCTTTTGATAACCTGGTTGGTTTAAAAGTACTCTACGAAATCCATGAAAGTGGACAAGCACGTTAGATACAATTAAAACGCTGTGTTTAATATACGAGTCCAAGTCCAGAGCCAAGTGGCCGAATAGGAAGGCAGTGTTCCAAATGGGAACTTGACTCTTGACGGGAGAGCGAATCACGGCGAATAGATGCTGTACAACTACAACCAATCAAATCAAATTTGTAGGAACTGTGATTCACCTGATTAAACAAAAATATATTTCATTAGACGAATGATAGTATATATTCTATATACAGCCAAAAAGTCCTTTTCGACGACACTTAGAATTCTCTATTGTTTTTTTTTTTTGTTTTTTTTTGTAGTCGTAAAAATATCTTTTTTGGCTGTTAAGATATACACGATATGGTGTTTCTACCACGGAAAAATTGCAATTAATTCGATTGGAATTATCAAAAAGCCAAAGATGAAATGTTTGCATGATGTTGATTGATTAATCACATAAAAATGAAGGGGAAAAGGAGAAAAAGAAAAAGAAAAATAAGAAGTTGAATAGGGAAAGAAGTACGTGGAACACAAGGCATCGAAGGAATAAGATGGGAACTTGCATGGATTTGATACCATCAATTAAACAAAAGATTAGGTTGCAACCTAAGCATTTGTTTTTATTTCAAATTTTCACATGTAGGCAATCTATTATATTGCTTAGCTATATCTTTCCCCATATATTTATAATAAACGTATTTGTTAAAGTACAAACCAATACACTAAATATATTTATCTAGTTAACAAGTTAGGTAATTTTCCATCAAACTTTCATGTAATTGATCTTCTGTACATTTTTAGTCATCTATAAATAGGGTTGTATAAAAATTTCAAGTAATCCCAAAAAGGCTCCCTTTCTAATATTTACTCTCTAGTCTCTAGCTATCAGTTTCAGCTGATTTTTGCGAATGGCACTTATATAATAGACTTTTGACGGTGACCAACATAAGTTTGGGTTTAGGTCGGTCACTATATATACTGTCACATATATGACCTTCGTCACAATGACCAATATGTGAATTTGGATCGACTTCAACCAAGAAAAATATAAAACAACGGAACTACGCGTACAATCATTTTTATTTTTATTTTTGTAATCAAAGGGGCGTACAATCATTTTTCTTTTTATTAAATTTGTACATTTAATTAATTTGAAGATATTTAAAATTAAAGAAAATGGGCAATAAAGTGTTGGCAACTCTACTTGTAGCAAAAGACATGTGATCTTGCAGTTGCAAGTACGTACTTTGGTTCACGTATCTTTATACTTCGTCCGTAATCCTTTTTGCAACGGACTCAAATTTATGACAAAACGGGTATCTGAATATATTAACGGCCATGTTATGATTCATTTATTTCTTCATATCATATATTAGTTGTAATACAATTGGAAGTTTCTGTAGAGACAAAATCCTGAAGAAGAGTATATAACCAAGTGAAGAGAAAACAGACACTACTTGTATCAATTTGTAGAGTTGTGTCTAAATAAAAACACAAAAGGGAGACAATGTAGGGTAATGTGTATAGTCCCTACGTAATTGAATTGCAAGAGACCCTCCTATTTTATTTTATTTTGTATACATTCTTTTACATATTTTGCCCTCTTTCCCTTGTGGCATTGTCTCTAAATCTGCCTTGTTTCCTACATCCCACATGATATATTGGCTTTCACATTGTAATCTTTTTGTTTTTTTCTTTGATGGTTTGATATAGTGGTAGTATGCGAAAATTCAAGGGCATTGTCTTATAATTGTAGGTAGTCCTGAGTTCAATTCTCCATTGATGAAATAATAATAATAAAATCATATATTAGACCATTTTGGCTACTATATATGGACCATAATATATATATAACAATTTGGGTTTGTGAAAATAAAGAAAGATTAACCCTTGAAAATAGTTGGATGTTACAGTCTAACATATAACATACATCATGTATTATTATTATTATTATTATTATTATTATTTTAAGAGGTTGACAAAATTAATAATTAATAATCATGTATATAATGTATACCAATTGCCAATTGTACTATTATGTTACGTACTTACGCGGCTTTTAATGTGATCACCAAGGAAAACACTTCATGTGGTTCTGCATGAATTAGTCGTTATTGTGTGTATATTATACATATAACCTAGTCACAAATCTTCTAAAAAGTCATAAGTAAACCTAAAAAACTATATTATTAAAAAAAGAATATGATTTTCTTGAATAAATCTAATAAACTCTTCCAATTTTTTCTCTCTCATTGTGCCCTTAAATACCCCTCCGATCCATGTTTCTCCCCACCAGCTTCACATCCACAACTTTCTTCAAACATACCAAACTCTCTCTCTCTCTCTTTCTCTCTTTCTCTCTTTCTCTCTTTCTCTCTTTCTCTCTTCTCTCTAGCTAGTTCTCTCTCTCTCTACATACAGATCGATAAGCTCAAATGGCGATAAAGAAGACGAACAAAGCGGCGCTGTCTCAAGCAGCAACTCTAAAGCAAATCTTGAAGAGGTGCTCAAGCCTAGGAAAGAAGAATCAAGGTAATTGCTACTTCAACGACGTGCCAAAAGGTCATTTCCCGGTCTATGTCGGTCAACACCGAAGTCGCTATGTGGTCCCAATCTCATGGCTAGATCATCACGAGTTCCAGACACTCCTCCAACTAGCTGAGGAAGAGTTTGGGTTTGAGCACGAGATGGGTATCACTATCCCTTGTGATGAAGTCGTCTTTCGTTCTCTCATCTCCATGTTCAGATAAAACTCGACATCGAAAGAGACCAGAGGAGTCTCTGATCATCATTATAGCTCAATTCGGTCACTCCCTCAAGATTTTCTCTTTGAGGTTATAAGGGTTTGATCACACATTGTCATACTCTAGACCCTCGGAAGATCGAAACTATTGCCAAGAAAATCAAGAAACAAAACAAAAGGAATATATGAAATATATATCATTTAGGGTTTTTTTTTATAATCTTTGCTTAGAAGACGGAAGCAAATGGCGGGGATCACGTTAAGCATCGACTCAAGATTTGTGGCTATATTAAATATATATCTAACAGTTTTTTTTTTTAATTAACCACTTTCTTGGGATCCTTTTTTTATATATATATTTTCAGTTTCTTGTTTCTTTTTACTTCTAAATATTTTGTATATTAGTTTGGGTGGGCGACTTTTCCCTCAAGTCAACGTGTATTGTGTTGACCGTTGGTTCTTGAGAGGAATAGCTAGTTTTATTTTGTATCAATTTTTGAATCAAGAATTTTCATTCTGATTACTAAGTTGTTATTCTCTATGTTTACAGTATGAAGATTCTCTTTTCATCCTACAAAAAAAAAATTGAAATTTTAATTATGTTATGAACGATGATTGATTAAAAATACTGTACAAGTTAATAATTATATACTGTATCACAGCATATAAAAAAGAAAGGGTATAAAAATGGTTCTACTTGTTTTCTGTAAATTTTATGTATGTGAAAAAAAAATTCTGTATGACCAAATATTTATTTCAAGTAACATGAAAACTAAAATACAAAAAAAAATTCTATTAACCATAATGGCCAAACATCAACGATTTACCATATGTGGTTCCAATCTTGTTTCTAGTACATCTGGGTATAGAGCGTGATGCCCTGTTTCACAAGTCAAATATCTACTAAGCCCGAAGTGATAAATTAATAATCGAAACAATATCTTCTCCAAACCATTATATTTCTTCCATATAGGAATGGAAACCCTAGCTTGGATTAGGGGTTTATTTCCGTTGAATGTACCTTGTTTATGCCGTAGTGACGAAATTCATGTAAGAGTTGGAGCAATTAAATTAGTTTAGATATTGATATGAAATATTTTGCTAAACAATTTTTGTTTCTAATTAATGACATAGGTCATAAGGAAACGATAAATATATGATACCAAGTGTATACAGTAGTAATCTCTGTTTGGTGGGGTTCTAAATTATAACAATAATTAACCTTTAGTCGTATCGTTATCATGATCTATATCATTTGTTCCATTTGTCTTGTTTTTGTTTTACTTTCAAACATGAAACTCATATTCATTAATTTCGAAAGGCCGCCTTCAAGATTTGTCAATATATAGAAGCAAAGCTTACTACATAATAGGTAGCTGAATTCAAGTGTTGACAAATAAATAAATCTATTTTCTTATGCTTTTATTGAACCTTCCGGTTTTATTATATTAATGTATGATGTCTAAATGTTTTATACATCGCAGAACTTTAGTATTTTTTTTTTGGGGTAAAAATAATATCTATATATATAAATATCTTACAAAATATCCTATAGTATTGTTAGAGTTAATGATGGTTTTAGGAAGAAAAATATGAGGAGTTGAGATATTTTTTTATCAACTAGATAGATAATTGTATTTAAGAAAAGTCAATATTGTTATATAAATATAATATCTTTTAGTGAAGTCGATATTTTATTAATAAGATTTCTCACATAGTGATGTGATACATAGTTTACAATTACTAATACGCTAGTGACAAATAATGGTTATAGGTAATTTAGTGCATATCTAATTTTCGAAGAAAAATTCTATTTTTCTTATTATTTTGAGTCGATATGTTTCAAGTTATTTATTTTGAGTCTACGTTGCTGAAAAAGATCAAGACAATGTTTGTTTGAAGGGTTTGGAGATGAGTTGTTTCGAAGGCAGAAGAACATGTAAGCCACAATGTCTCTTCTATCTTGACTCTTCTCTTCCTCTTCTTTATTGCGACTTATTCCAATAAGTGACACAGTTATCATATATATTCTAGTTTTAGATTAGAATACTAGAAGACACTATAAATTTCAATATCATATTCATTAGAATACAAACCAAATAAACGTATATATATTAATTTATACAATAAGAAAGATTAAAAGACCATGAAGAGAAAAAAATAGCATTTGTCTCTGTACAAACTCTGGCTTGCCCATACTGTCAAGTTGCTTTGAGTTTATACCTTGTCTGCTTGACATTGATGATGAGCATTACCTGTTTGATCTGTGTCCTGTGTCCTGTCCTTTTTCAAACTTTTTAATTTCTTATTCTTTTTTTGTAGAATTCCATCTGAAAACTTACATTATTGTTTTCTGTTGCATGGACCTCACGTTCCTATTTTTTGTTTTGTCTAGCAATATTATTCTTCTGAATATGGAATGGATTCAACTAAAACTTCTGGAATTCATTCAGATTATTTGATGTGTCTATTTGCTCTGTATATGAAAATTGTTGAGAATTTAGTAACTTAATTTTGTTTTTATGTTTTGTAGTTTTGATAGATGGAATGTCTAAGATGTCGAAGTTAATCTCAACTCGCAGTGTATCAAAATTTTCAAAAGTCTTTACGGAACATAATCATTTCAATATATTATGATGCTTGACCGAATAGAATTGCCCATTTAATGATTTTACACCTACACACATTTATTAGTTTTTGACATATGGTATATATATCAATATATACATCTTTATCAAAGATTGCGATTTTACTTTCTTCTTTTTCATGATGTGCTTGAATTTTATACATTGGGATTCGATGCACAAAGGACAAAATGGTTCTAGCTTTTGGTCGTTTTAGAAGTCAGAAATGTAGGAACTTATTATGTCATATTTTTCTTTTTGTTTTGTATTGTTTTGATTTTGTGTCCGGTTTGTAGCAAAACATTAATTCGGTGTTGGTTATACACCGGTTTACTTCAATTTTAGGCCAATTTCAGACATTTGTGGCCTTATTTGTTTTAAGGTGAGGTTTTGGTGATGTGTAGAGAGTAAAGAAGAGGAAGATTGGTCTTCCTTAGAATTGTTATCTTCTCAAATACTCAAAACGGATGTGAACATATACACAATACCAAGAAGGGAAGATGAAAATCAAACGAACCAAAAGATAATGAGTGTGTTATCTCTTAGCGTTTTAACGTCCATTGTTCTTCTGCTTAGAGGAGAAAAATCGTCCTAATCCGCGCGTATGCTTCTCATTATCTTCTTTGGATGATGAAGAAACAGAGCTAGACTTGATGATCGCATGGACTGTTGGATTCACCGTGTGTCTAACTGAACGAGATGGTTGGATGATATGATCATGTAGTGACGAGTTTTGTGTTGCTTCTGAGGTAACGTGCTGTTGAAGCGTCTTCTCGGGGGATTGAGATTTGGGGATGTTGTGGTTGCTCTGAGGTTGTAAGGATTGTAACTGTTGGCTGAGTAAGAGTATTGTTTCTTGGCAAGCTGCAAGCTTCTCTGTTGCAGATGCTATGTCTTGCTCCTGAGAAACAAGAAATTTGTAAATTTTAGTTAATAAGGTGCTTATTGTATCTGAATAGAAGATGTTACAAAACGGATGAACAAAGATAGTCTTATCAAGAAAAGATGTAAGATATGTACCTGATTAGGTTGGAGTTTGGATGATGAACACTTTTTGCAACTCTCATTCCTTCAGTACAAGTCAAAATTAGCAGAATAAACTATGCATGTATAGAGTGGAAGATTTAACTAAGTTTTAGCTGTTGTACCTTTGCATTTTTTCTTGAAGGTCTCTGCATTTTGCTAGAGTCTCCTCATGGCCACGTTTTTCTGTGGAGAAAGCCATTTCAAGTCTTTCTGTCTCTTCTTCCAAGCTTTTCACTTTACCTTCTAGATCTTTGGCATGGAGTTCAAGCGATTTGTATGACTCAGTCACGCATTTGAGTTGTGTTTCTGCCAAGCTTTGGAGATCTTCTGCAGAAGCGAGCTGTGATTTAAGCACCGATATGAGCTGTTCTTTTTTTTCCAACCCTGCCTTTGTAATTTCAAGATTCTGCAAGCATCTTGATAATTCTAATGCAATGTTCCCTTTCTCCAACTTTAGCTGTTCCACCTCTTTCAACAAGCTCTTGCATGATGATGAATCCAACTCCTGACCATTAATCAAGTTATCTACAAGGTGACCCTCTGTCTCAGCAAATGTATGTCCCAGTGGATAAGAATTTGACTCTTCAACCTCTTTAACTAGCAATGTAACCTTGTTGCTGTTCTCTGCAACAGAGGTATCTTTACTATGGTGCTTGAGACTCAAAGCACCATTGTTTAGATTACTAGCTAGAATCGAAATGCAAGAGAGTTCAAGAATAAGGTCAGAAAGGCTTGATTCACCATTTGAATATTTACTAACCGATGAAGAGAAATCCTCCAAGCTCTCACGTAGTCGTCCATTCATCTCCTGAAGTTGTGTTGATTTTGTAGTTGATTTTATGAAGTGGTGAATGTTGGAAATAGCTGCTTCCAAATCTTGTTTCTTTGTATTTTTCTCTACATATCCGCTGCTTTCGGTATCCTGAGATGACAAAACATGCTTCTCTAGAGTTTCATCAGTAACTTCAAACAGAGGTCCTGAGATTTGTTTGGGTGATGATCCTTGCATCTCCTGGATCGAAAATCTTGCTGCTTCAACGATTTTCTCGGTGCTAATGCCCTCTTGAGATTCAAATATCCTGTTGATTCTTGAACGAAGAAGCATTAACAGCTGATCAACTGTTGTTGTGTCCTCATTTTGCTCCCTGAACTTAGTAACGGATTGTGTGCCAACAGATATACTACTACAGGCACTGTTGGAAGATTTTGAAGCTGAGTTAGCTCTATCTGGATCGTTAGCTGCCAACTTTTCAATCTCCAGGAAGTCATCCATTAACTCCAGTCTATTAGAACTCCTAAGTTTTGAAAAACCATCAACACTTACTTTTCTCACTTTATGAGAATCTGTTGAGGTTGCTGGACCACACTCAGAGGAACTTCCTTCTTCATCAAACCCATCTTCGGATACTGAGGTGACACTAGGCGGATAGTTATGATCATGACCACTGGATGGACTTTCTGAAAGATTTCTGCTATTTGATTTCGGAGCATTCTTGTCATTGTGAAACATTTGCACCTGCCCTTCAAGAATCTTAAGCTTTCCAAGAGTCTTAGCGCATACATTTCTTGAAACTTGCAGTTCATTGTTACGCGCAGCTAGATGTTCTTTAAGTGTCTCAATCTCCTCTTCCATCTCCAATGTACGCCTCGTGAGATATGCATTCTCTCTTTTGCACTCTTCCAACTTAGGATCAGCAGAAATCTCTCCCTTTGCAATGTGACTTGGATACTGAGCTACAGCTCTCTGTGCTCGAGGGTCTGTGAATTCATGCTTTAAGCTTTCAACTTCTATCTTCATTTGAGCCATAGCAGCAGGACCAGGAAGCTTCTTCCGCAGAAGCCCTCTTAACCTTTGGCACTCTGCTTCAAGTTTAGCAATCTTTTTCACTCCTTCCAGATGCTGTTTGTTTGCGATTTCTGCTGACCTCAGACTCATGTTTTTCTCTTCGTTTCGGATTTCTACTTCTTTTGAAGCAACATGAACATCGTACTTCAGTGAACTAATCTCCTTGTCAGCCAACTGAAGATTAGCCTTCAGCTTCTCGACGTCAGCTTCAGATTTAGACTTGTCCTCACGGATATTTATTATCATCTCTGATCGTTCTTGCAACGATCTAGTGAGTGCTGCATTGTCAGAAGCTGCTCGATGAAGTCCTTCGCTCAATTCATCGATCTTTTCTTCAAGCTCGGATTTGATCTTGTCCCAGTGAGTGGTCTTAGCAAGAATGACATCTTTCAGCTTCTGGTCACTCTCATCTTTCACAATCCTTATCTGCCTTGTGCACTCTCTCAGCGCATCATCCAAATGCGATGCTCTATCCTCAGCAGTGAGCTTCAAGAGTGTAACATACTCGAGTTGACGTTTGAGTGCTAAAGTTTCTGCATCAGCCTTCTCCCATCCTAAAAGAACAGATTAAATGAATAATAATCAGAAACAAAAACAGTCTGCGTTTTCGAAGACAAACACACACAAGATCATGTTAACATTTCAAGAACTATAAAGGTTTTGGTGGTCTGACCTGAAACAGCTTCTTCAGCGACTTTAGCATGTTGAAGAATCAAAGATTCTTTAGTCTTAATCTCAGAGTGAGCAAGAGTGAGTTGTTCTTTAAGATCCTTAACTTCAACTTCAAACAACTTGACCTGATCCTCCATTCTACTCATATGCGTGTATGAATCCATAGTAATCTGAACATAGTTTGTATTTTTACACTTCTCCTGAAAGAACACACAAAGAAAGAAACTTAAAAAATTGAAATCTATAATATCTAAACCAAAACTGACACAGTAGCACTTAATCTCTCCATTGTAAAAACAGACAGAGCTATCTATATATGGTTAATATAAAAGGAAAAGAACCTGATTCTCGAGAGAAGCTAAATAGGACAAAGAACAAACAGGAGTTGACTCGTTTGCAACAACTGGTTTGTCTGTCGTAGCTTTGTCCGAAGACTTTCTCTTCCATGGCCAACCTCTACCGTCCATTACTTTTGGCTCCTCCTCTTAAGAAAAAAAGGAAGAAACTAAGCTTAATAAAAAACAAAAACAAAAACTGTAAAAAAGATTTGAAATTTGAAGTAAGATACAAAAAAAAAGGAAACACAAAATCTTCCGTAAATGTAACTTTGAATTCCATCCGACAAAATCCCGCTATATTTATTATACTGTGTATTCAGCTCAAACAATGACCGTTTTGTTGTTTCTTTCTCTTTTCTTTTTTCTTTGCAGTGAATGACATTTAATGATTTAATTTCCATATTTGTAACCAATACTATTTCAAATAAGAAAAAAATTGAATAAAGTTTGCTAACAACCAAACAAAAAAATAAATCAAATCACATCTCAATGGGCGCGAGGACTACACATTAAACCCGATCATCATCAGCTACTACACTATTCTCACTTACAAACACAAAAGAGTTCAAAAAAATCAAAACAATATACAATTTCTAAGTAAGCTTCTTATAGAAAAAAAGTAGCAGAAACGTGAAATCAGAGAGAAGCAACAAACATACCGGAGACGATTGATTTTTTTGACAGAGTTGAGAATGAGAGTGTGTTACTGTGGTGCGAAGATAAAAAAAAACATTAGTCGAGCTACAGAGACAGAGAGCTAGAAAGAAAGAAAGAAAGAAAGTGGGGGGAGCGTGTGTGTAAGTTGTGCCAGAGAAGAAGGAGCGGGTGTTGTGAATGATTTATGCTCTTGGGGTCGCTTTTTCAACTTTGACGCTCCACAAAGAGACAACAAACACCTCTCTATTTCAAATTACCTTCTTTTTTTTAATTAATTACTTAAATTTTTTATAATATCCATTTATATAAAAATCGCCCATTGTTGTTCTTTTTTCAAAAACGGAATGCGAGGAGACAGTTCTCCGCTGCGGACTGGTGTACTAGAGAAGCTCCTGGACTTTGACTTATCAAAAAAGAGATTCAAAATCTTCCCGGTTTTTTCGTTTGGGCTTTTAATAGACTTTCGATAAGGCCCAATTACGAGGGATAAATGTATCACACAGCCCACTAGGGTTTTCTGAGAGACTCTGGGTATAAACCTAATTTTGTTCATTGCTGTTGCTCGCCGTAATCTGAAGACGAAGACGAAGCATTTCCCCATAATTCATTATCCATGGGTCGTGTCATCAGAGCTCAACGTAAGGGAGCTGGTTCCGTCTTCAAATCCCACACTCACCACCGTAAAGGCCCTGCCAAATTCAGGAGCCTCGATTTCGGCGAGAGAAATGGTTATCTCAAGGGTGTCGTCACCGAGATCATTCACGACCCGGGACGTGGTGCTCCCTTAGCCCGCGTTGCTTTCCGTCATCCTTTCCGTTTCAAGAAGCAGAAGGAGCTCTTCGTCGCTGCTGAAGGTATGTACACCGGTCAGTTTCTCTACTGTGGGAAGAAAGCTACCCTCGTCGTCGGAAATGTTCTTCCCCTCAGATCTATCCCTGAAGGAGCTGTTGTTTGTAACGTTGAGCATCATGTTGGTGATCGTGGTGTTTTCGCCAGAGCTTCTGGTGATTACGCTATTGTTATCGCTCACAATCCTGATAACGACACTAGCAGGTTTGTATATCCAATGCTTTTGCTCGCGATTCGATTGTTTAATGATGTATATATCGTGGATCATTTGGTTGATTGCATTAGATTTGATTATAAATGTTTATGCATTTGGAAAAGATTGCTGCAAATGGCTTGTTCTTCTCATGTCAAGATTCATATATATTGCTGGTAGCTGATTCATAGCTAGCTCTGCGCGAGAATTGTGGTTTAGTTTTTAGGGTTTAAACTGACACATGTTTTTGACAGGATTAAGTTGCCATCTGGTTCGAAGAAGATTGTGCCAAGTGGATGCAGGGCCATGGTTGGTCAAGTTGCTGGTGGTGGAAGAACTGAGAAGCCAATGCTCAAGGCTGGTAACGCATACCACAAGTACCGTGTTAAGAGAAACTGCTGGCCTAAGGTTCGTGGTGTGGCTATGAATCCAGTTGAGCATCCTCATGGAGGAGGTAACCATCAACATATTGGTCATGCCAGTACAGTTCGTCGTGATGCACCACCTGGAAAAAAGGTTGGTCTCATTGCTGCAAGGAGGACTGGTCGTCTCAGAGGTCAAGCTGCTGCTCTTGCTTCCAAGGCAGAATAAGGATAGGAAGATTCAATATGAAATTGTTTACATTTTTGGGTTTTTGGTTGAGACCTTACTTTGAAACCATGACATTAACAATCATGTTCTTTTTGACCTTTCTATATCAATTAGAGTCTATCTTTGCAGGGTTAAGCCTTATCATTGTTATGCATTTAAAAATTTATGCTTCGGTTTCGAATTTTGATTTATTTTCCTTTGATTGAATTGGCCGTCTCTAAGATAAACGTTCCATTCATCTTTTCAAATCATATTATACGTTGTCGTGTCTTGATTAGTTATATATATAAAATTGTATTGACAGTATATGTAGATAGAGTAAACTGTAAATACATGCTTTTAGTAAGTTAAAGTTAAAATTTACGGTTATTTAGATTTTTCAGATTGGAGCATTGAGCGGATATTACCAAGCCCTTGTAAAAAGGCAGCTGGGATTTCTCCAGAGTAAAGCTCGGCATAGGGGAGTCGATCAATAAAACTAGGACTCCATGTTTCCGACCTTATCAGTTTGCCTTCTTCTCTAAACCAATATGGAGGCTCCACAGGCATAGCAACCATACCTGAAGTTGCCTCTTCCCCTGCTAATCACAACAAGACAAAACAATCGGACCCCAAGATTCTCAGAATCATGATAAAATGGGTGAAGTCATGCGATTTCGTCCAATATTAATACATCAACAGAATTTGAAACGCACGATTTGGAAATTTGCCAAGAGGGTAAACTAAACAGAGTTCTTGCAGTTGTACCTTTTTCCAAGGAAACCGAAATCCCAAATGTTTCTTTCACTTCTTCAGATTCCGAACTCGACAAAGAACTGATATCTGTCACATGAACTTCTTCTACTCTAATCAACTCGGAAGAATCTTTTGATGTTGCATGATTTATCTTCCTTGAAACATGACAATCACTTTTTTCGATCATGTTTGCTTCATTATCCCTAACAAGGAAAAATATCATTGCAAAAAAGCATAACCGAGATGAACTAATGGCTAAATTTCAACTAATCTGAGGATTTTTAAGTATAAATAATAGAATAAAAACATACCCCTTGCGAGAATTTATTCCAGTTATATTTGATAAGTCGGCCAAAGCTCGCACCCATTTTTGTTTCTCATCCTTTGATTTGCCTATGCATGTGGTTTTAAAGGCCCTTCCAAAGTCTCCAATCTGAAGCCTGACATCAGAAGGATCCACATTGTAGAAAATCGCCACAACTCTTTGAGCCAACTCTTTCTTGCAGTTCATAATCTCTACCAACTCATCCAAGCACCTACTCGATGAGGCGTAGTTTTTTGAGAGCACGACAATCGAACCTTTCGATTCTCTTACTGCTTGTACGAGCTCTGGGATGACCGACTTGCTTCTCTTCATTTTGTCTTTCAATTGACTTATCTGTTTGCCTTCGAATTCTGCAAGAAGGTTGCTAATTTTATTATTACAGTCATCTTCCTCGCTGAAACTTGTAAAGACGTCGTATTTCCAGTTGTGTGACAAAGAAGAAGTAGAATCATTGTCAACGTTCTCAGAACCTCCGTTGGACATTGTTGATCTTTCAGGCAGCGTGGATTGTTGATGGAATATCTCTCTACCTATCTTCTGAAGTAAAACTTGCCGCACTATAACACCGTAAGGAGATAAATGTATGAGAGACTTCTGGGCTAAGACCTCAAGCCCCAAACTAATCCCCAAGCCATTGCTAGCAATAAGTGGTGCCAACAAATTAGCTCCCTCATCGTTGAACAGACATGCGATGTAGAAAAATAAATTTCTTTCATTCTCGTCTAAGCTATCATGGATGACCTTCACTACGTCTCGAACTTCATTATCAGAAACTTGTCGCATGTAATCCAATGATGACAGCGATTGACTAGCGTTACGGCTTGTATCTTTCTTTTCCGCAGTAAGCACATACACTCCACATTTTGTCACTGTACAACTCTCATTGAGAAATTTCTTCTGATTATTTACGGTATAGAATTCAAATACGACAAGATCAGCCAATATACTGTGGTCATTTCCTTCACAGGAACTCGGATGCATATTGAGATCACAGAAGACAAACATATGATCTTTTGAAAAACCTTCTCCTGGAATCCAACAATTAAAGTTTTTTTCTAGCCTATGAGAGACACATTCCCTGTCTTTCCATCTGCAAACACAACTAATGCCAAAATCACTAGCCTCGTTGTAATCCTGTGAAAATGCAACTTCTACGAATATAACAAAGCCGAGCGTGCTTCTCCAAGAAGAACCCAGTTGTATCATTACAGAAGCTCCTGACTGTATATCAAATGTGATTTCTTTACTTGCAGGTGAAGGCAGAATTAAGCTGAAAGCCAGAGTTTTGTTGAGATTTCGTTCCTGCAAATTAAACTAAATAAGATATGACAAGCTGAGAGAGAAACTGAGAGAGAAAGAGAGGTACCTGCTGATATTCTCTTGTGATACGTTCCACATTAGTCAAAGCGTTCTCTACAAATTTCTTGACCACTTGTGCCGAAAGAGAAAAGCAATTACTGAATGTGTAATACCTAGGAAACTGCTCGAAACCAAAAGGAATGGACATAAGAGACACACAACCATGTGCATTCAAGATTTCTATACTCAAAGGGAGCTGTGGAAGTTTTTTTATGGCTGTGCCAGCAAGATATAACTCTTTCAGGTTCCGTGGGAAACCCTGAATATCGTCGAGCTTTGAGCATCCAGACATATTAAGAACTTTAAGAGATTCTAAATCAACCAAGTGAGGCAGACTTCGCAAAAGAACACAATCTTTCATATTCAGGGAAACAAGTTTGCCAAGATGTTGATTTGATGAGACAATTTGGACCTGGCTTGTTAATTTCTTAAGGTTCAAAGCACTTGAAACACCTGAGAACTCAGCTAGAATATTGGAAAGCTCTCGGTGCAACTTATCTTGTCCGGAGAGGGTCACAATGGATATTGGTAATTCTCTTATGCCAGTTCCCTGGAGATGTAGTTCCTCAATATTTGGTGAAACCTCTGGGAAACTTTTGATCTCTCTGCAACCTGAAAGGTTTACAACTCGGAGATGCTGTAATTGACCTGTGGCTGGAAAACTCTGCAATTTTGTACAACCTTGTAGATCTATTAGCTCGATATTTTGAGCTTTACAAATATCGTCAATTTGAGTCAGCTGCTGAGAATGACAAAGACTGACCATCCTCAGCATATCGATATTCTGAAGAGAAAACAAAATAAAAATTGAATATGAAATATATGAATTTAGACAAAACGCATAAGAGAGCGGAGAAGAGTTTGCTTACCTTGGTTCCTTCCCAAAGTTTCTGAAGCTGACTGTAAGACATATTGAGTTCAACAAGGTGGCAGGAGTCAAAGTCTTGCGGCAAGGATTGCAGAGGATAGTTCTCCCAGTGGAGGAGTCTTAGCTCATAAGGCAGAGACTCAAGTCCTTTTGGAAGGCGAAGTCCAGAAAGGTTATCATTGGCACAGTAAATCTTCAAAAACCTAAGGTTAAGCATATTTTCAAAAGCAGTGGGGTTCAAATCAAAGAGTATATCCGATGTGTCCAGAGCTATGCCTTCGATGTCTTCAGTAGCCTGAAATATAAGGGACTGAGATAGATGAAGGAGTTGGTTCATCTCCAAAAGTGACTAAGTTATGTACATAAGAGTATTGAATTATGCCAAACCAGAGCATGTGTATAGGCTGCTTTGGGATCTCCATTTGCTTTGAATTCGCCAACTTCAAGTAGGAACTTGATGGCCCAAGGTTCCCACAGTCTGCGACGTCTCTCAATCTGTACTGTTTCTCCATTGATTATTTCTCGGCCAAAATCTTGGACTATTCTATGCATTTTCACTCTGTTTTCTGAAATAGTCACTAGACACTTCTCCACAAGAACATCAATTCCAACATGCGGAAAAAAACCACAAGCCTCAAGAAGTCGCATCACATAGTCAACATTTTCTCCATTGAAGAAACAAGCAATGTCCAGAAAAATGTTCTTCTCGTTGTCATCAAGTGTGTCATAACTGCTCTTGAATAAATCATAAATTTTATATGGCATACGTAGCTTGAGTTTTAGGAATGCAGTCTCCAGTTCTGAGTGTTTCTTTCCTTTAAGCTCTCTTCCGTAAAAGCTGAGAGCTAATGGATTTCCATTAGCATAGTCAATCACTTCCATTGATAGCTTCAAGAGATTTTGTTCTCGCATATCTGCTAAAAAAGCAGAGTGAGAGAAAAGCTGCAGAGCCTCGTTCTTATTTAAACTCTGAACTTCATACACGTGATTGATCTGACAAAGGCGGAACACCTGTTTATCTCTAGAGGCTATAATGATTAAGCTTCCCGGGCCAAACCAGTGAAACCCTCCGAGAAAAGACTCCACAACTAAAGGATTGTGCACATCATCAAGAACAACAAGAGTTCTCTTCTTGTTTAACTTGTCCCGGGGGAGGCTGGGTCTTGTAATGCTACTACATGCACGAGGCAATTGCCTCAAAACTTTCCCAAAATGTTCCTCCAACAAGCATTGAAGTCCCTTCTCATGGAAAGCTTTGTCAAAGTGTTTGATGAAACCAGAAGCTTCATAGCCTCCAGATATTTGGTCAAAAAATGCTTTAGCAAGTGTCGTCTTGCCTATGCCAGGCATACCCCAGATTCCTATGCGACGGATACCCCATGTCTGTTTGCGGAGCAACTGTTCTATTTCCAGTAGCCTTGAGTTGATTCCAATTTGTTCTGTGGGAAAGAGTTTTTCATACACATCTTTGACAATCTCTTCCACTAGTTCACGCTCACTGCATTCCTTCCTGTTTGTATTGTTATAAAAATTATAAATGTTAATTGCTGGAGAAATCTTAATGAATACTGAAGAGTAAAATGTTTAGGTTCAACTGCCTCATATTTAGTGAACCCTATTATTCAATTTCAAACTATCATAATAACACTATTAGTTCTATTTAAACCTTGATTTTACTTTTGTGGTGTTAGATTTGTTAGGTGGAAAACATTTTGGAGTAGAAACTTAAATTCTTCTAAAGCTGCAAGCGAGATCTTAATCTATACAGTTACCTAGACTGGTGGCCTAGTAATTCTCTCAGTTCGTGGAGCGTGCTACTCCATTCTCTTATCTGATCCGCCGACTCGTGCTCCTGCACCACCATATCTGATAGACTAATGCCATAGAATACTGGAACCACTAGCTGATTGGTTTTCCTCCGACAATGAAAAATCCTCACAATGTCCAGGTCTGAGGTGGAGGAGAAGCAGCTCTTGGAGAAAACTACCACAGAAGCACTAACCCTCTCTATCACATCCAGAGTCTCATTGCAATTTACAAATGCATAAATTCCTTTTCGGCGGAATTCCATTGAGAGGTGGCTGGCGAAGGAGTATTGTAATGTATCTGCGCAGTAGATATAGACAGTGTGTAGTAATCGATTAGACATTCCTTTGAAAGCTGTTTCACTTGTATATATATCTTCCTGAAGATTGACACAAAGAAGTGAGTATAGATAGTTAGTTATCAAATGAATTCAAATATGCGTAGATCAACGAAATGGCAATGAAATAAAGTGTCTGAAATGGCACATGCCTTTAGATCTTGATTTGTGATGATACATTTTTTCCTCACACCCATTGCAAGATACTGTTCCATTCTCTCATTCAATTCCATGTCGTGTAAACATGATATATGATGATGAGATAATTCTTTATCTTCACCACATAAGGAATCATAAGTGAGTTTTATAATGCTCCCTATTTCTCCGTCAAGGCAAGTCCTTAACCTTGGCATTTCATTTTTCCAATATTCCAAGGACACTCCCCGAAGATAGGAGCCCATAAATCGTAGCCCCAACGGATATTTACCAGAAAGTGTTGTAGTTTCCTGAGCAAGCTTCACAAAATCATCATATGGGGACTTTTGACCAAAAACATACCAGCAGAAGATTTGGAGAGCTTCATCAGGCGGTGGAGATTCCACCTTGTAGATATCTTGGATCCAAAGTGAGTTTAAAAGTCTTGGATCTTGTGTTGTGATGATAATTCGACTTCCAGGACCAAATGACAGAGTTTCTTTCGTCAAGGCATCTAACTGTGCTGAGCTATCCAGGCCATCGAAAACAAATAACACTTTCTTGTCTTTCAAACTTCTTTGTGCAACTTCCAAATGAAGAATCTCATCTGTGTTCAATAGTCTAGACAAAATTTGGTTCTGTAACTGCAGTTCCGCATCGTACTCATTGTGGCTTGGTTTTGCCCATGCTTTGACATTTGTCATTGTGCTCAATTCGAATAGATGAGAGTGTTTGCTAATTAGAAATCTGGCTATGGTGCTCTTACCAATCCCACAAGGGCCGTAAATTCCTACTATCTTCTTCTCATTTGAAACCAAACATAACATTTGTTCCATCTTTTCCATATGAGCTTCCATCCCAACTAAGCCTTGGAAATCACTAGAGTGAGTGGAATTATTCAAAACTTTTGAAATATCAGTGGCAATGTGTTCGATCATAGCCGCAGTATCACCATGCCTAAAATCATTCAAATACACGTATAAAAAAAAAATTATTGATAATTTAAGAAAGATTAAGATTTAAGAAGATGTAAAGTGGTATATAATCAAAAGAACTAACCACTGGCTAGAGTGGTACCCAACGATTGTGGCTACTTCTGCCAAAGCTTGACTCCATCTTTCAGTGTCTTCCTTTGTTTTAGGCCTAGATGTTTTTCTGAAGATTCTCCCAAAATCCCCGGTCTGTTTTTCTACATCAACTGGATCCAATTCATAGAAGACGGTCACGACTCTTTGACCCGACACCTCCCTGCACTTCATTATCTCCACAAGCTCGTCGAGACACCACGACGAGGAAGCGTAGTTCCTTGAGAGGATGACAATGACGATTCTCGACACACTAATCACTTTCAGGAGCTCAGGGCCGATAGATACGCACCTCTCGATTTCATTATCAGTGAGTGGATCGAATCCCTTTCTTCTTAGCTCCTTCCAGATCCGATTGAGAAACGATATGGGGACATCTACGGAGCTGAAGCTCGAGAAGACATGGTGTCCCCAATTGCGAGATGATGGAGGAGGAGGTGAAGCCATTGTTATGTTTTGCGGATTGGATCTGAATTTTTTATAAAGCACCATCATGAACAATAGTGTACCCAACGCACAGATGCCAAGGAGGGAAAAAGAAGAATCCATGGAAAGGAGGATCGAAATCACAGAGCTTCTCTGAGAGCTTTCTCTCCGTTAAGTAGAACGTTGACTCCATTTAGCAATTGGGGAAGCCTTCCTGGCTCTTTCTTATTTTGTAAATCACGGTAGTGTCGTCGACTTGTTAGGGAAAAAAAAATAAAAAAATCAAAGTCCACTCACCTCCAGTTTTTTTTTAGTCAATGGTCTTCTCTCTTCCACACATGCCTCTGCAAAACCAAGAGAATCATGCTTTGCTTGCAGTCTCAACGCAAAACAATCCCCCTGACCCATCGAGATCATGGCGGCCTCATCTTCTTCCTATGCCCAGTCACCGCCACAGCATCAAGTCTTCATCAATTTCCGAGGGAAACAGCTGCGGAACGGCTTTGTCAGCCATCTGGAGAAGGCCTTGAGGATGGATGGAATCAACGTCTTCATCGACAGAAACGAAACCAAAGGTAAAGATCTTAGCACATTCTTCTCTAGAATTGAGGAATCGAGGATCGCGCTCGCTATCTTCTCGACCCTGTACACGGAGTCGTATTGGTGCTTGAACGAGCTTGCGAAGATTAAGGAGTGCGTTGATTTAGGCAAACTTGTGGTTATCCCTATATTTTACAAGGTGGAGACGGACGATGTGAAAAACCTGAAGGGGATTTTTGGTGACAATTTTTGGGAATTGGCTAAGACTTGTAATGGTGAAAAGCTCGATAAGTGGAAACAAGCTTTGAAGGATGTTCCTAAAAAGCTAGGCTTCGCGTTGACCGAGATGAGGTACCTAATCCTTGAATTTCCCAAGTGAAAATACCTCTCTTTTAGCTATTGGGGTTTCTGATTTAGTTCTTTTCAACTTCTTCTGTAGCAATGAAGGTGAATACATCAATCTAATTGTAGGCCAAGTGATGAATGTACTAACTGACATTTCGACAGATCAGGAAACAGAAATCCCCATTGATGATCCTTGTGCATGTGACGAGGAAACGCCTGAAGCTGCGCCCGACTCGCTACCTCCTCTCTTTGGCATCAAAACACGTCTTAGGCAATTGGAAGAGAAGTTAGATTTTGAGTGCAAAAGTACTCTTACCATTGGGGTTGTTGGGATGCCCGGTATCGGTAAGACTACCCTGACGAGTATGCTGTATGAAAAGTGGCAACACGAGTTCCTACGCTGTGTTTTTCTTCATGATGTCCGTAAGATGTGGAAAGACCGCATGATGGATCGGAGCATTTTCATGAAAGAGTTGTTGAAGGATGATGATGTGAACCAAGAAGTCGCTGACTTGTCACCTGAATCTTTGAAGGCACTCCTACTGAGTAAGAAATCTCTCATTGTTCTTGATAATGTGAGTGACAAGAAACAGATAGAGGATCTTCTCGGAGAATGTGACTGGATTAAGAGAGGTAGTAGAATCTTTATCACGACTAGTGACAGGTCGGTGATTGAGGGGATGGTTGATGATACATATGAGGTTCTGAGATTGACTGGCAGAGACAGCTTTGAGTACTTTAACTATTTTGCCTTTAGTGGTAAGCTCTGTACTCCACAAGGAAATTTCATGAATCTTTCTAGATTGTTTGCGGATTATGCCAAAGGCAACCCATTAGCTCTCAAGATATTGGGTAAGGAGCTAAATGGAAAAGACGAGACTCACTGGGAAGAGAAACTTTGTAAGCTAGCAAAAAGTCCCAATAAGACGATACAAGATGTCTTGCAGATAAGCTATGATGAACTAGGTTCACATCACAAAGATGTCTTTCTTGATATTGCGTGTTTCTTTAGATCAGGGGATGAGTACTACGTGAGGTGTTTAGTGGAGTCCCGTGACACTGAACCCATTGATGTTGTGAGTGAAATAAAGAATCTTGCCAGTAAATTCTTGATAAACATTTCTGGTGGACGAGTGGAGATGCATGATCTACTATATACATTTGGCAAGGAACTTGGTTCACAAGGGTCATGTAGGCTGTGGAACCATAAATGTATTGTTGGTGCTCTGAAGAAGAGACTGGTAAGATAAACCTTGAAATGTTTGATATTTGGGTGTAGCAAAATTTTGAAGCTCTCCTTTCATATGATAAATTAGAAGCTCACTTAGCACACGACCTCTACTTGCTAACTTCTTGTCATTAATTGGTTAAGCAGGGAGCAGACAGAGTGAGAGGTATTTTTCTCGACATGACTGAACTGAAGAAGAAACTTCCTTTGGACAGAAGTACCTTCATCAAGATGTGCAATCTTAGATACCTCAAATTCTATAGTTCTCGTTGTGATCGGGAATGTGAAGCTGATTGTAAATTAAACTTCCCTGAGGGGCTTGATTTTCCTTTGTATAAGATACGATATCTCCATTGGCTGAAATTCCCTATGAAGAAACTTCCAAAAGACTTCAACCCGAAGAATCTTACCGACTTAAACCTGCCTTACAGCGAGATTGAAGAGGTCTGGGAGGGAGTTAAGGTGTGTGCGTCTTTCTTCAAGTTCACTGTTATGATTTTATTAGCTTACTTGATTAGGCTTGCTTAATTTTTCTGACTGTTCATTGCAGGATACACCAAAGTTAAAGTGGGTTGATCTTAGCCACTCAAGAAAGTTATGCAATCTTTCAGGGTTGCTAAATGCTGAAAGTCTCCAAAGATTAAATCTTGAGGGCTGCACGGGGTTGGAGGAGTTGCCTCGTGAGATGAAAGGTATGAAAAGCCTTATTTTTCTTAACATGAGAGGATGCACGAGTCTCCGAGTTCTTCCACATATGAATCTGATTTCTATGAAAACTCTCATCCTCACCAACTGCTCAAGCCTTCAGAGGTTCCACGTTATTTCAGATAACCTAGAAAATCTACACTTAGATGGGACTGCGATTGGTCAACTTCCAACCGACATGGTGAAGCTCCAGAAACTGATTGTATTAAACGTGAAAGACTGCAAAATGTTGGGGGCAGTTCCAGAATGCCTAGGGAAGTTGAAAGCTTTGCAAGAACTGGTGCTATCTGGTTGTTCAAAGCTCAAGACTTTTGCAGTTCCTATTGAAGACATGAAACGTTTGCAGATATTATTGCTCGACGGGACAGCAGTTAAAGAAATGCCAAAGATATTGCGGTTTAATAGCTCAAAAGTGGAAGATCTACGCAAATTAAGACGTGGTATGAACGACCTATCCCCATTGCGACGTTTATGCTTAAGTAAGAACGATATGATCAGCACTCTGCAAGTTGACATCAGTCAACTTGATCATCTGAAATGGCTTGACCTGAAGTATTGTAAGAATCTCACATCAATTCCATTGCTTCCACCAAATCTAGAGATCTTAGATGCTCATGGCTGTGACAAACTGAAAACAGTTGCGTCTCCCTTAGCCCTTTTAAAGCTTATGGAGAAGGTTCACTCGAAATTCATTTTCACCAACTGCAACAATCTGGAACAAGTTGCAAAGAATAGCATCACATCGTATGCTCAAAGGAAAAGTCAGCAAGAGGCACGTCGATGCTATGAAGAGGTCCCATTTCACACCCTATCTAATTGAATTACTATTTAACAGTTTATGATTTTTTGTGTTATTTTTGCAGGGAACTGTTTCAGAAGCTTTGTTCATCACTTGCTTTCCAGGAAGTGAAGTACCTTCGTGGTTCAACCATCGGAAACTTGGATGCGCATTAAAGTTGAAATTTCCGCCACATTGGTGTGACAACAGGCTTTCAACAATAGCTCTATGCGCTGTTGTCACATTCCCTAACACTCAAGATGAAATTGACCGCTTCTCAATAGAGTGCACTTGTGAGTTCAAAAACGAGCTTGGGACATGTATACGTTTCACTTGTATTCTTGGTGGAGGTTGGATCGAACCACGCAAGATTGATTCGGACCATGTGTTTATCGGTTACACCAGTTGCTCACACATAACAGAACATTTGGAAGGGTCATTGAAGTCGCAAGAAAATCATAAATGTGTTCCTACTGAGGCTTCAATCGTATTTGAAGTGAGAGATGGAGCAGGGGAGATTGTGAATTGTGGTTTAAGTTTGGTGTACGAGGAACCAAACCATGTCCTTGTTGAAGGGAACTGTAATGGAAGTGATATCTCAGCTGGAAATAGTATGGTGAGCTTTGCTGCTGGGTATTTGTCCGATGCTTTTAGGTTTATGTGGCTAGGTGTTATATTCTTTATGGTTTATGGGTTAGCTAGATTTTTTGTAAGATAATTTTTTTTGTCATCACAAACTTACTTGTTTGTGTTATATATAGCAAATAAAGATTTGTATAGTGAAATTTGTTACTGACCGGAAATAATCCAGGAGTTTATGGTCTTTTTTAACGTTATCAAACAAGTTTTATGGATCCTAATATGCAGAGTCCATGGTTTCTTCACTCAAACAACAAACATAACCAACCAAGTTTTTGAGTAATCTCTCTTGAAGAACTCCACGAAAATGGACTTATTTCATGCTCCAAGCCATGATTACATTTGGCATCATTCAGTTTTACTCTCATTTTTACTTTTAAATGTTTTGGTTTGGAAAATTGATTGAAAGACGACAACGTGGGCAAAACAGTGATTCCCTCTTCTGTCAAGTTCACATTACAGTCTCGTGAGAGGAAAAAATGAAAGAAGCTTTTTGACTTAGGGGGTGTTATTCAACCTTGTATTTTAATTGATTTGGATGTATTTTAAAATCTAGCGTTATTTAACGATGTATTTTAAAAACCACAATAAAATCTGCTGTTATTGGATTTAACATTTGTTGGATGTATTTTAAAGTATTTTAAAACAAGCGTTATTCAATTTTCAATAGATTTTGTTTTCTTTAAGATTTTAATGTATTTTACATCTAAAACACGTACAAACACAATCCTAACATTTTTCAAAGGATTTCATCTCTTTCATACCAAATCCATCTTAATTGTATTTAAAGGCTATTGAACTTTAAAATCCACCCGTAATTAAAATTCCTTAAAATTCTCCATCCAATAACACCCCCTTATATTATGGAGGATACCCATTGGTCAAGATTCTGCGATACTTTTTAACTTCATATTATTTTTCCCCAAAAGAGAGAGTAGACTAGAAGTGGTCAGTGGGTCTAACACATATCCTAAAATAGTCGCATGTTTTAGGTCTATTATACCAAAAACCATATAACACAAATACAAACATGTCTCTATATAGTATATACCCCCATCATTAGCTTGGTTAAAAGTGCGTAATTGTTCCTAATGATACCCTTACTTACTTTTTTTACTTACGTGGAGCTCCTACAATGGTAGGTAATAACGCGGAAACAGATGTTTTGATCCTACACTAATACTACTGTCATAATTTTAATCAAATTCCGCACTCATATGGATTTGAAATGTACTGTGCTTTTAAAGGCTTCGGGAAAGAACAATACATTTGCCTCTAGTTTGCTTATCTATTTGTTATGAAAGTAAATTATGTCTTAGTATTTCAACTGTTTCTGTTACTTATAAATTCAGAAAAAGATATATAAAATTGTTTTTGCATATTAACCATTTGCAATATTTTGAATTCCTTAGGAAAAATACATTGAAGATAGAAAAGAGAGGATTGCAATGAAGACATGAGACGAGTGGTTTAGTTGGCCCACCTTAAGTATGAAATGGACAAATCACAAGCCTTGTCTTCCCTTCAATCACCCTTCAAAAGCTACCATCATGTAAAATCTCCATTGCCAAGATCTTGTCATCTCTTTTCGAAAACAATATATATAAACTACGGTATCAATTAAGGATTATTCAATTTTTTTTTTTAAGTACGTAAGTGTTTCTAGTAGTAGACCAAGGGTACGGATGTCGATTCAATTAGATGCTCACACGTTATCTTGATCTCTTATTTTGCTAATCCCTTAGACTTGATTTGTCATGAGGGAAAAAAACTAACTATTTGGACAGAAATACTTCTGATATGACAAAAACTCACTATTCAGAGATGACACGAACAGGCGACTAGTCGTCTTCACTGAAACTGTTAGAGATTTGTATAAGTTTTCACAAATATTGGAAATGTTACTATTTTATTGAAACACTTTAACAAAACAAATAAGAGTAACAATTTTTCTTTGGAATTATACGAAATAAATTATTTAAGGATAAGTAGTCACTATTTTAAGAGGAATTAGAATACATAGGGAAATAAGAAAGAGAAGAAACGAGTAAGGAAGGAGGCTATGCTCTTGAAACGACGACAAAGCATGCCCATCGGACTCCCATCTTGTACGCCGCACGCTCGACAACTCATAGGCCCACTTTGGGCCAACTCTCTTTTGTTTATTTCGTTACTCTTAACACAGTTCATCAACAATCCCTAATTAAACCTCTCATTTAATCAATTCATGCTGTTTCAATTTACTTTGATGTACAAATTAGACCACACATAAGCTTTAAATCATTCTTGTACGTTAAGTTCCAATCAAACAAAAAAAATTGGTGTAATTTATTTAGATATACGTGAACTCTGCACTACGTAAAAAGAATATATAAGAAAACGAATCCCATACATAAACCAAAACCCTAAACTATATAATTCGTTAACGTTACA
Organism: Capsella rubella; assembly: GCF_000375325.1. Classification (NCBI taxonomy): domain Eukaryota; kingdom Viridiplantae; phylum Streptophyta; class Magnoliopsida; order Brassicales; family Brassicaceae; genus Capsella; species Capsella rubella. The sequence goes on along the minus strand of NW_006238917.1, from coordinate 1,527,610 downwards.
TCGAACACAAAAATAAATAGCATTTATCTTCACTCATTCACAGCCATACATTATTCTTTTTAACGAAAATTAAAAGTGTATATAAGAGAGAAAAAAAAATCTTTCACACAATCTTTAGTCATATATGTTATACGCACTATATCAATATATTCTACGTACATATATAGCGAACGTTACGCACCATACTTATAGCCTTATCTTTGATCAAACATGCAAATCCTTATATAAGTCATACTCCAAGTTCGAACATAAGAATCCACTGATGAATCTGTTCTCTTCTTCTCTGTCACTCAATAATGTGGAAGAAACAGTCTCTACTCCGTTGTTATTGCTCTCTTCGTTATTGTAATGACCGATTATTTTATTGCTATCTTCTGCTTGATGGCCTCCAAAACCTGAAACTCCATCTTCTTGGCTCATAAGTTGAGAAGCAACAAATTTATCTAGCGCTCTCCAATCAGTAGTCATCACTGATGTTTTCTTCTTCTTGTTATCTTTATTATCACTACTTATTAGCGCACTGAAGCTCACATCCTCTTCTATTAACTTTCTTTTGTAGCTATTTTGGTTCTTCTCCAATGATGTAATTGACGTCGAGCTCACTGGCCTTTTCATAAGAGGGAGTGAAGGGCTTTCGAGCTGCGGAAGTTGAATGAATTGATCGCAGTGGATGAAGTTTAAACCGATATCTGATCCTTCTAGTTCTTGCTTGAACATTAAATCTTGTGCAAAAATATTTTGTTTCTGCTTAGATACGTAATTGAGTGGCTCCATAACCGAGCTTACTCCACTTGGTAATTCATCGTAAATGTAACTTGAGTTCCAAGTTTCCGTGTTCTTGGCTTGCCCCGTCGTTGGTCTTTTCTTGAACGCTCTACAAACCACCCATCCTTCTTCCTACGATACACACAATCATGAAAAAGAATGGTGTATTACATTTGGTGTAAATATGCCAAACCTTTAGGCTAATGTCAAACAAAAAGAAGAAATAATGTTGCTTTTATTTGTAGTGAGACACAATAAGAGCATGCCTTAAAAGTGTGAGACCACAGGAAAGATAGCTAGCAATAAGCATAGGTACATACTCATATTTAAGCTATATCAAACTATTATTAATTATAAAATTTCCATTTAGAGATGTTGCATGAAATATGATACGCATACACACATCATTCATAGTATTTACAAAAATTTCGTATCTAAAAGCTAGATAAAGGATTTGAAACGATATGTATAACTCGCTTTTAATACATGTATTTAGTCAGACGACTTAATATAAGACTTTAACGCCCAAATTTGTTTTAAAAATTCTTATTCATATAAAGAGGAACGAACCTTGGTCTACATGGAACTGAAGTTTTAGGACATACTTTTTACTTTTTGTTTTGTGATTAAAGGTGGGAAGTAACATTTTACATAAGTCTTAAAGATACTCGACTTTTACCTAAAAGGTTAAAATGTGTCTCACAAAAGAGCTTATGAGACTAAACAAAAAGTCTCTTGGCCCCATAAAGGACGAGTAAACTAACATGTAATTTCCCAAAGATGATAAAATCTAGATATTGAACATCTAGTATAACAATTACCTTATCTATTTCAAAAAATGATATCAGGTAAAACGAAAATACCTGAGGAGGCGCATTCTCATCTGACTCTAGCCGGTATTCATGCATGATCCAATCGGTTTTTTGGCCATTAGGGGCTCTTCCTTTGTAGAACACAAGTGTTTTTCTCATACCAATCAGTTTTGACTTGTCGTAAACAGCCTTGTCTCGACCTGTGGCTTTCCAAAACCCAGCCATGGTCGCTCTGTTTGTTCTTGTTCCTGTTGGATATTTCTTATCTTTGTGGCTGAAGAAATACCATTCATTTCTTTCCTCGTATCCGATTCGGCATCTCTCTATGAAAAGTACATAATTAAAGCTCATCAAAATCTTTGTATTCACATTGTCAGATTAAGAAAACAAATCCTAAATTAAGCATGCATCATGTCTTTTGTAAAAAACCTTGGAGATCCCATGGTTCGATTCTGTAGAGATCAATATCTCTGATGACATCAAGATCGATCTTTTGCGATGCAACTTTTTTCCTTAAATAGTAACCAACGAGCTCTTCGTCTGTTGGATGGAATCTAAATCCCGGAGGAACACTACATGATTGATCCACTGATTCCATTATTTCTGCACAACACCAAGTTCAACACCAGTATGAGAGCGCTATACATAATGTCATATATACGTATGTATTATGTACATGTGTATGCATGCTGATATCTTCATGCATGCGACATCACAAAGACTTGGGGTTACATATAGGAGAGAGGTAGGGAAAAGTTAGATAAATGGTTTCATGGAAACAAACACAAAAGAAGGAGAATGCTTATTTGTAATTAAGTATATCAGCTCATTTGGTGGTTAGTTCCCACTTACTTACCATTTCCATGTTGATGTACGTACGTAGTTACATGTACTCATGTATTGTTTTTGTGTTATTTATCAAAAAGAAGTCAGAAGATGGAACAAGAACATGAAAACTAGGTTTAAAGTTGAAGAAATCAAAGAGAAGACATGCATGAGAGCTTCTGTGACGCTAAGAGAAAACGGAAAAGGAGTGTTTAGTCCAATGATGCGTTCCTGTTGTAACGTGGTTTACGAATTAATGGAGGCAATGATCATATCGAGAAACGGAATTTTTTTTCTTTCTCAACCTATATTAATATTTTATAATAACCCAACCTAGCTGCATTACATATAGTATATGATATATACAGCATTATAGAATACAAACAAAAACAGCTTTTTCCACATCTTAAACAAAACAAAAGCAACAAAAAAATCATCAAGTCTGAGAAAAACCTGTAATAATGGTTTCAGAGTATATGTCTGTTTTATCTTCATTTTGGAATTGCTTTAAGTACGCAAGACTGTGCTATATATATGGAATTGCTTTAAGTACACAAGACTGTGCTATATATATACTACTACAGTACTGCTACACATACATAAATATATATATATATATAAATAAATATATATATATATATACGTACGAATGAGTTACACATCCAAATGCATGTCTGAACTCATGAGACCTAGCTCAGATATTATAATATGGACATACAAAACAAAAAGTTTTAATAGACAGATCGACAATTAATCACATAAGCAGATCGATGAAAGGGTTAGTAAAACAAAATTAAAATGCACATGTAAGTTAGTGAGACGATGCAGATATAGACTCTTTTGATGATGAAAGCCTTTAAGTAAATTAGGTTTTACCTTTTCTTGAACCTGTGGAGATATATATGTGTATGGAATACTATTTACTCGTTTGAGGACTATTAAAGACAAGAAGAAGAAGAAGAGGTCAAAGAGGTATGGATGTGTAGAAGATGATGATCATCGAGAGAGAGAGAGATGAGATAGTGAAGAACTTGGTTATAAGCTCCGAGGGGATATGAAAAGAGAGAGAGAGATTGATGATTCGGTGAGAGATATAAAAAGGGTAGAGGAGAGAGAGTGTGGACCGCTCAATTGCGCGTGGCTTTCTCCATGTCCCCATTTGCGTACGTCACCCTCCTCCCGCTTCTTTTAGTTCACATTCTTCTTCACTCTTTTTTTTTTCTTTATATAAATTATTCTGCACTATTATACATATATGTCTTATTAGAAGTAAAACGGAGTTATTTACTTACATAATTTTGATATTTTCTTCACTATATATTATGACCCAATAAATTATATCAAAATTATTGTTACCTCTGATTATTAAGATTGGTGCATTATTAATATTTTGGTTACATATATTGTTAAGAATGCTCAAAACATATAATATCATCTTATACCTTAAATATTTCTTTTTATAATTATCAGATCAAGGTTTTGCAGCATATAACATGGACTAGGACGTTATAAATCTATTGTTAGTTTGTTACACACACACACACAATGCATTTCTTTTTCGTCAAAGGTATTCAATTCAATTCGTTATATTGTTCGAAATCACAATTTTTGATTTATTCATATACCCTTCACAATTTGTTTTTGGGTTTATTTGTACATTGCATCTACCACAAAACTGCCAAATAACTCTGACATTCTTTCAACTTGGGACCTAACTTAGTTTGTACATAGATATGATCAATAATATATATGTACCATTTCGTAACTTTTTCTTCGGTCCAAATTGTTCAAAGCTATAGGTAGTTGCGACTGAGTAATATATTAACAACAGCAAGAAAAATAAAATAAAAAGATTAAATAAAAATTTTACCGTCAGACCAATAAGGTCACGGGCCTATTCAGTGTTGCAAACATTCTGACATTCTGGAACATGCCACGCTGGCACAACAGAGAATGTCCCTCTGCCACGTGGGAGTACAATAAACCAAAAAAACCCCCCGCTTCACATGGGATTTTGTGACCTTTTACCAAAACATCCTCGCACCACTTCGCGTTTCATGAAGGGTATATCCGTAACTTTAGATACAGCTCCAGTGACAGCCTTCTTCTTCTCCAATGATTTAGCGACAAGAACCAACGAGAAGGGAGTGAACTCGAACCGCAGCCGCTACGTGGCGATCTCCTGTTGGCTGTTCGACTATTATCTTTACGTAGAAGACAAATAAAGCTACTACCAATTTATATACATATCATGCGAAACGAAGAATAAAGTTATTATCTTATTTTGGTACCAAAAATGATTTTCATCTATTTTGGGAGCGTCGTTGTGGCATCTTCGAATGTTTAATTTTTATATACATATATGCATCCCCGCATAATCAGTATGCATCTGTTCTTCAAATTTACATATATAATCATGTCGTGTTTACATATATATGCACCACCGCATCAGAATGCATATGTTTTGGTAGAACGTCTTCCATTTAATTGCATATATATACACGAATATAGGATTTATAGACATTGATTGGTGAAGAGGTTCTAAATGACATGCCACCAAAAAGGTACAGAAAAAACATAACAAAGTGAAACAGTCGACCATGGTCCTGCATGCTTTGGACCTATGCCATTATACATACTTTCATCAAAACGTGTTTCGACATAACTTGTTGGGCTTCAAAATTGCACTTATCACCGTTCTTTCGACGTTGACTCTTTTATTAATTAACAAACAATATATTTGTTTCTAAAGTACGTTTCAGAGTTATTTAGCCATTAATTTGTGAAAACCAAACTAATATCATACTTTTTTAGATACATTGATTATGATTTAAAGTAACAGAAATTACCATTTAGATTGATTAGTTACCAGAAATTAATTAATAAGCTAAGTGGCTATAGGTTTTCTTATGAACTTTGCTCTTTCAATCAACGTTGACAAAGATGTCTCGGATTCAAAGCTCCAAGCACGTGTCAATTGCATGTTTATATTCGGATTGAAGAAGTGCTTTGCGCTTGTTTTCTCTGCACATTTTGTTCGTTTCGTTTGAAGTTGACGCATGCTTTTGATTGAAAAACAAATAAAATTAATTATTAGATCTAGACGCATGCTCCTAAACCGCTCTTAAAGGTGAAGAAAAATCCTATTTATCTGTTAGGCTGTTACATTAGGAAGAGTATATGTGTCTCCCATTCAATAAATAAACCAAATAACCTTTATATATAAATTTTGATATTTGTCTTTTTCACGTAATTTAACTGTTTAGATATCAAATGCCGTGTATCTAAAATATTAAACTTGGCATGAAACACATAATTCATTTTTGATAACTCGAAAGCTTGTACGTACGAATATATCCATGAAAAAACAAACGTTCGTATAATATGAACTAAAGTATTTATACCTCTTGCTTGAGTTAGGTCAATATTGCATGCCGACGAAATCCACTAAAACATATGTCGCTTTTTCGTTTTCTTAAAAAAGGGTGAGATTTGTTTCAAGGTAAAACTAAACTTCTTCACTTTTTTTGTGTCGGCGGTTACGGTAAAAATAATTACAACTTGGTACTTTTGTAAATGTAATTAAATAGAGAAATCAGAAAATGAGGGAAGAAGGAGATCATGTCCACGTAGGACGGTGGTGGGTCGGCCGGCGGTCACTAATCAAGCGGCGGAACTCATCATTCCTAGGTGGGTCCTATCCTCCTTTCCCTGAGTTTTTTGGCCGGTGAAATATATAAAACCTCTTTTAACATACCTTATAAATCTTATGTATCACCTTTGTGATCTTATTACTTGGATATTCTAAACTCTTTATACATTTACTTAGATTTTAGCTAGTTTAAACCCGTGTTATCATGTTAAATGCATCCAGTAATGATCAAAGATCAAGTGACGTGTTCGTTTTCTTTTTCAGCAAATAGTGACTGTTCACAACTACCCTAAACTATAAAATTTTATCAATGTAAAGATAGAGGGAGAGAAAGAGGTTAGCGTAACCGGCAAAAGAAGATTCTATATATAGTGGGTCACATTAAGATCATTTTACACCCTTGTGAGTTGTATAACTTGTAAAACAATAACATTTGTCCTAGTTCTTTCTAAGATGACTTGATGAAAAATCATTATAACGTTTTTTTTTCAAATTCCTTTCTAAGATCATTTGATCATAAATCATTATGATTTCTATCAATTTTATTGGATCATTTTTTTCGTTTTAATTATTGAAAAGTCATGTCATGTCTAAATGATAATATATAGTTGACAAAAAATATATATAGTTGACAAAACCAGTAAACTGTAACTTCAATATACAAATGGATTTATTACTTACAACTTAAAAGTATGTGTATCTTTGTCGTTGAAATATGTATCTTGACAAATTTTGCCTTTGCACCATAACTATTAACTATTATTATATAAAAAAAAGATAACTAAGTACTGCATATGCTGATAAGCTTAAACAAACAAGTCAAAAATTAAAATCGCCGTCCTATTATATAAGATCATTCACATGCACTTAGCACTACTTACACTGGGGATAATGATAAAATTGTCATCTTATCTAATGCCGATCTTGAGAATAAAAAAGTTGCACTTTGTAAGTCACATAGTTCAAGATCGACATGATCACATTGGCTAGTGCTAAGAATTAAGAAGGACTAATAAACAAATAAACCAAAATTTTAACTTATCTGGATCTCATCTACAACAATCTTAAACTTATCTATTTAATTAGGTTCACTTAAGAGTTTAAAGACTAGTTAGAGTCGTTATATTATAAACTATTTAATCACCGGTCAGTTATACTTCCCTTGTTTATTTTTAACAAAAGACGATTAATAACATGATTAGATATATTTGCACAGAACATAATAAAGATGTACTCATTGAAATATATAGCAACCAGCCATTAAACGAGAGTCGTATGACCCATATATATATATGCCTAGGGTGGGTCGAGCTATGTAAAGGATCCACAAGAAGACATCCACGAACCGTACGTTACAATTTTTACACACATGTACATTTGCACGTTCTAAATAAAACTATTTACAAGTTGAATAAGTCACATTTGAAATTCTCATAAAACTATTCTGCTGAAATTTTAAGTTGTGAATAAATAATAGCTCTTTCTAATCACGCAACAATCTTGAAATTCACTCATTTCTTTTTGTCTCCGCCCACTAACATAATGCGTCGTCATACACAAAACTGGCGCACACATATAATATATAGTTCTCTCATTATGCTTATGCTAGAAGTGTAAACCACAAGCTTCTTTTTGCGACAATTTCTTATTTTTATTTTTCACAACTTTTTGAAATCTCTATTAATTAATATATATGTTGGTAAATTTTAGTATTTCTCCTCCAAGAAATTGAAAATGTTATTTAATGGTTAGTTTCCAATCGTACTATAAATGTTCCTTTTCGCTGGATGGATTTATATTTTGATGCAACTATGGCATATTGGCTTACACCAATAGTAATGTCATGTCACAAGGGCAGCATATACGATTGGAAAGACGACCCAATAGATTGATCATTTTTGGAATCGTGAAGAAAAAGAGACGATGATTGATCATAATTTATGATAAGAAAGAGTTAGCTAGGGATCATTTATGTACTGTCGTTTGTATGAAACTGTGAATGTGAGTAATAATAATATATGAGAAGATAGTAAAATTTAAAATGTCATTGATGAATTATTTAACAATTGCAAGCACTTTAAATTTGGTGTTCTTTGTCATATGATGAACCATATGGGTTTATAATTAGAATAATCAAACAATTTTTTTTTTAAATGACGAAGAAGACTATGCATATATATACCAATTGTTGATAGATGCGTGCCATGGAGTTGAAATCAACCTATGATAAAAGCTATAAAAAGCAAGGTAATGCGTATAATTACTGGTGATTGCGTGGTTTGGTTTGTCCACGTACATGATAATTAATTATAAAAATAATAATACGGTATAGATTGTGTTTATTTCATTGGCTGAATAAATGAACGTGTGGGTGGGTGAATTGAATCCTCTCTTAATATCATGAATCATGATACTACAAGTTTCGTAATAATCTCAAAACAGCTTTGAACTTAAATTAGTTACTGGCTTTTTACTTTCTTCAAAACAACAAATGCGTAATTCATGAAAATAAAAATTCAAAACCATTATTATGGTCTGCTGAATTTTAGAAGATTCGGCCCAATATTATTGGGCCTCTAAGTCTATATCAACGCAATCAGGGCCACATGGGTAATGCCCAATGGGGGGAAAGAAAAGAAAAAATAAAGAATTTAAATCATTTGTTTTTTTCTTAATGGTAGTGATTGTTATAATGGGCCGCGCGCCTGTTAGCCCACACCGATAAAGTCCGTGAACGAGTTTAGCCCGCAATTCTTGTTTCAGTGATGTTTTCATAAAAACGGTGTCGTTTCTAACACACCCTCTTATCCACAGTCACTTGTTTCTAACACACTCTCATTCATTCACTCAGTTTAGAATAACGGTGGCTAATTCCGTTTCTGCATGTGGGGATTAGGAGACATTCTAAAATTTAGTGATTACGTTTCCTAAAATCATTCATCGTTCGGTTCAGTTCGTTTTAAGAAAAAAAAAAAAACAAGACCCAGATGAACAACTTCGACAGTGGACTTTTTCCACGTGCAAAAACTGACCGGAGAAAAGGACAGGAGCAGAGTCAAAACAGTGCCAGGTTGTACGAACTTTTATAAGCACCGGCACGTGACTGCATCAGTGGCTCAACGGTCATATTCAGAGACATCAGCACCACCAACTACTATAGTCACGTGACAAAGACCAGACCCCACCCACGACACCAATCATCTTTGCTCCCTTGTCGTCTCCTTCCCTTTACCCCCTAAAGGCCAAAACCAGTGGTGTTGTAACTTACTTTGATTTAAACAAAATTTTCGACAAAAAAAAACCCCATTAGTGATTTGTAGTAATCTAAATTATTGATTAGTGATTTACTAATCTAAATTATTGGTCGAATGATGTTTTTTTTTCCTTTCTTTATTTAGAAATCAAAATACACTTCGGCGCGAAAAATCATAAACTCTCCAAAGCGTGTCCCACATGCATCAAATCCGGGGATGCGTAAATTACGTTTTGACTAGTAATAATAAATAATCTCTAGTGGACCACTTCGACTTTGGAACAGCAAATTCAATTCGAGTTATTATTGGTTCCAACAAAAGACATTAAAGAAGCTCCAAAGACCAATAACTAATGCTGAATCTTTTTTAACATTACTTCTTGTTTCTTTTTTTAAAAAACTAAAAAACTTTAAAATGAAGAAGACAAATATTAAAATAAAAGAAACGGTTAGGCCGGTGAAGGCTGAGAAGTTGGGTCGGCGGAGGAAGGAACGTCGGGACCAACACGGCAGCCTTCCAGCATGAAAACGACATCGGACATTGATGGTCTGTCTAGAGGATCCGTTGCGGTACATAGAAGTCCCACTTTTATTCCTAACAAGAACTCTTCCCATTCTGATGATTCTGGATCCAGTTCGAGTAGCCCCGGTTCTAGTAGCTCTGTGACTTGGCCTCTCTGCAGCTGTTTCTTCACCCATTTCACTATATCCTCGTCTTGTGTGAACATCACCGGTCTTTTTCCCGTTAGGATTTCGAGTAGGACAATTCCGAAGCTGTAGATGTCTGATTCTCTTGTGATTTCTCCTGTCGATGACGCTTCTGGAGACACGTATCCAAGACTCCCTGTGGTGGCTGATGTCACGGCTGATCTTGACGGGGATCGCACTGTGAGACGGTCAAGCCCGAAGTCAGATAAATGGGCTTCGAAATCAGCGTCGAAGAGTACATTCTGTGGTTTGATATCCCCATGAACCTGTTTGGGATAAAGATATGTTAAAAAAACTGACAATGAGGATGTATAGTTGTGGAAATATTTTTAATTTAAGCCATAAAAGACTTACCATGTTGGATTGATGAAGGAAACCAAGTCCTCGAGCGATCCCGAGAGCTATGAGGTGGCGCATTGGCCAGTTTAGGACATGGCCATCTTGGTGGGAAGCTTCTTGGAGCAAAGTAGATAAGTTTCCGTTGGGCATGTAGTCATATACCAAAAGCCTTAAATCTGGTGGACCTGCGTAGTAACCTCTAAGGACCGTGATGTTTCGGTGCTTGACTTTACCGAGGAATTCAGCTTCTTTTTTGAACAAGTTCTCGTTTAATAGTGAGCCATTGGGTAAGCGGCGGACAGAGAGAACCATTCCGTCATTGTAATTGGCTTTGAACAGCAATCCGTATCTGGTTCTACTAAGAACATTTTCTTCATCGAACTGTCGTGTTGCTTCTATTGTTTCGGCCAAAGTGATCTTGTTGTTGAACATTACTAGCTTTGGCTCTCCATTTTCTGTGCTTGATCTACTCGTGCTGCTACGAACTCTACTTCCTGCACTTGTTCTACCAGGACTTCGTTTCTTCTCTCCCGTTGTAGACTGTTGTTTCAGCTTCTTTCTCCATTTCAAGAGTGTGTATATGTAGAAGCAGCAGAAGAGCGATAAAAGGAATGCACCTATTGCAGCCATAACTATCATAATAATCATTTTCCTTTTCTTCTTCTTCTCTTCAGCTGTGCTGCTTTCGCATTTTCGGTTTAATGGCTTCCCGCAGAGCTCTGTATTACCTGAAAATTCTGAAGCGTTGTTGATTCTTGAGCCTAACGAAGCTGGAATTTCTCCTCTGAGGTTGTTGCTTGAGACATTGAAGTATACCAAGTTACTGGAGATAAGGGTGAGGCTAGCCGGAATCTCCCCGCTTAAGTTATTAACAGACAGATCTAGCTTTGTCAAGTTTGATAACCTAGACAGAGATCCAGGTATGACTCCTGAAAGATGATTGTGGTCAAGTGACAACGAGTTGAGAGACAAGCTCTGAGAGATTGCTGGGGGGATTTCGCCTGACAAGTTGTTCCGACCCAAGTCAAGCACGTTTAAACGCGGAAGATGGGAGAGATCAGCTGGAATATGACCCATTAGCCGGTTAGATCTTAACTCGAGAACCTCAAGAGCAGAGCAGTTTCCAATTTCAGGTGGAATAGACCCAGAGATATGATTATCTGCCAGTGACAGAGAAACCAACAACCGAAGAAACCCGAAAGTCTGCGGAATCTGACCAGAGAAAGCGTTGGAGCTAAGGTTCAAATACCTTAAACTCACCAAGCTACTGAACCCTTCAGGAACAACACCAGAGAAGTCGTTTCCCTGCAATGCAATCACTTGCAAGTTGGGCAAACCAGAGAGCTCAACCGGAACCTCACCAGACATATTCTGTTTGCTCAAATCTAGAGCTGTTAGCTTAAACAGATTGCCCACACTAGCTGGTATCTCACCAGAGAATCCATTCCCACTCAAATTCAGAAAACTAAGGTTACTTAAGTTACTGATACTGACAGGAACTTCCCCGGAAAACCTATTTCCACTCAGATCCAGCTCAGACAGATTCGTCAAGGCCATTAACTCCACCGGAAAACTCCCATTCAAGTTGTTTTCACCTAAGTTAAGCCTATCAAGCTGCTGCAGATTCACCAAAGACGAAGGAACATAACCTGAGAAGCTGTTTCTGCCTAAAGATAAAACCTTTAAAGCCTTCATGTAGCCTAAAAACTCTGGAATCTGACCTTTTAATCTGTTTCCTTCGAAATCAAGAACATTTAACGAACCACATTGCTTAATCTCAACAGGAATCTCACCGGTAAGAGAGTTATTAGCCAATTTCAGTTCTTCTAATCTCTTTAAGTTGCCAATATCCGGCGGAATTTCACCGGAAAACAAATTTCCAGAAACATCAAGATTCGTCAATGACAAAATCTTTGTTAGCCACAACGGGAAAAGACCGGAGATGCGATTTTCCCGGAGATCCAAGACCTGTAAACCGGTACGACAGTTCGCCGTCGTCTCAGGGCGTACGATATCGGAAAAAGCATTGAAGCCTGACTGAACAATCCTAAGCGACGAGTTGCAGAAGAGAGAAAACGGCACAGTACCGGAAAAGTTGTTAGTAGAAAGCGAGAGAACCTCTAGTTTCGGAAGAGCACCGAACGCGGCGGGAATCACGCCGCCGATTTCGTTCTCAGACGCACTCAAGTGAACTAAGGAGGAGCAGTTTGAGATCGCCGACGGTAATGTCCCTTGCAAGAGATTGAAATCTAGCCATAAGTACTGAAGACTCTGGAGGTTACCTAGACTCGCCGGAATCTCGCCGGTTAACTGATTATACGAGAGATTAAGAAGCTGGAGCTGAGTCAAGTTAGCAAGTCCACTCGGTATCTGACCAGAGAAGGTGTTCGACGAAATGTCAAGGAACTTAAGACTCGACGGTAAACCCACGGAGATCTCACCGGAGAGACGGTTTCCAGCTACGTTAAAGACCTCAAGCGATGTGAGATTCCTCATCGCCGGTGGAAGTTTACCGGAGAGTGAGTTGTACTGGAGAAACACGGCGAGTAGGCGCGTGCAGTAAGCGAGTGAAGTAGGGATAGTACCGTTCAAAGAGTTTGACCGGAGGCTTAGCTTTCGTAGCATGCGTAGGCCGGAGATACGATCGGAGATTCGTCCGGATAGCTGGAGACGAGGAAGACGGATCTCTGTGACACGGTGGTTAGTACAGCCAACGCCACGCCAGTCACATGGAGCCGTTGGAGTTGAAGGATCCCATGAAGTTAACGCACCGAGTGGGTCGTGGAGGTTGAGTTTAAACGCCGTGAGAGCATCAATCTCGGCCTGAGACTCATCGGCGTGTAAAAGTAACGGCGCGTTAATCACGAGAAAAATGAAGAACAGAGATATACCCATGGCCATAGATCTGCTGAAGAGAACAAAAAACGAAAACTTTAGGTTGAAGAAGGTGAGAGAAGTGTCGCCATGAGTGTGAGTTTCTTGGAGAGAGAATGAGGAAAAAAAGGGAGTAGAGTTAAAGTTTTTAAAGAAGAAGCCGAAACAAAATAAGACTATAGATAATTTGAAATTTATTTGAAGTCCGCACTATAATCCATGCGTTACTTAAAAAAATGATATTTGTTACAAATTCGGGAAGCATTATTCTAATCATTATATTGTCCTTGCAAGTCTTTTTATTTTTTTATTATTTTTTTTAGTGAAACAGAGAAAATCATTATTTTGTTTTTTTGGGTCCATTTATTTGTTTTAACTTTTAAACATCCCGGAGATAGAAAATCACGGCGAAAGATGTCGTCGGCGCCGCTTAGCTTTGGTCTACTCACTATCTTCATGGTGCTCTTGTCGTATTCAAGTTTCTCTCATGGATTACTGCAACCTCGTAGGATTTCTCATGGATTGTCCGAAGGTAGCAAGTACTTGACAAGGGATGAGCTCTGGTTCAATCAAACCCTAGATCACTACTCTCCATCTGTAATCAAGCTTTACCAACTTCGTTTCTTATTCGATTTCAATTTATGTTCTTCTTACGCTATTGAACTTCTATATTTTTATTTGAGATGTCGCTACAACAATATCGTAATAACCAATTCGAATTGTTTCTAATTATATATCAGGATCATCGCCAATTCAGACAGCGATACTATGAATATCTCGACCATTTACGGGTACCTGACGGGCCTATCTTTCTGATGATCTGCGGCGAAGGTCCTTGTAACGGTATCCCCAATGACTATATAAGTGTAAGATTCTTTGCTCAAAAGAAAAAAAAAGTGTAAGATTTTGATTGATCAATCTTTCTCATAACATATTTGATTATTTCTGAAATTTGCATTGCTTTCCATCATAAACATGTAATTCAGGTGTTAGCAAAGAAGTTTGAAGCGGGTGTTGTTTCTCTCGAACATCGTTACTATGGCAAGAGCTCACCTTTTAACTCATTGGCCACTGAGAATCTCAAATATCTTTCATCGAAACAGGCCCTCAACGATTTAGCTGCTTTCCGCCAATATTATCAGGCAAGTGGTCTTGTGGTTTTTATGCTCTAGACTAGAAGTGGTTGGGTCTATGATTCAATGAGCATGTTTTTTGGATTTTGATTGTGGATGCAGGACTCTTTGAATATTAAGTTCAATAGAAGTAGCAGTGTCGAGAATCCGTGGTTCTTCTTTGGAGCATCTTATTCTGGAGCTTTAAGTGCTTGGTTCCGACTCAAGTTCCCTCATTTGACTTGTGGAAGCCTCGCTAGTTCTGCAGTTGTTCGTGCCGTCTACGAATTCCCTGAATTCGATCAACAGGTATTCATTACAAGATTGAAACTTTCAGTGAGGACATGATGTGTCTTTTCATATGAGAGTTTTGTTGCTGATAGAATCGGGATTTTTGTGTTTTATTGAGCAGATAGGTGAGTCGGCTGGACCGGAATGCAAAGATGCACTACAGGAGACAAATAAACTTGTAGAACTCAGGCTCAAAGTAAACAACAAGGCTGTGAAAGCTCTCTTCAATGCCACCGAGGTCTAGCTTTGTTGTTTCTCTTCTCCTTTGAGTAAACCCAAACAACTATGAGTAAGAAGTCTGTCTCCAATCTGATATAAGTTTTTGAAATTTGCAGCTTAATGTTGATGCTGATTTCTTATACTTGATAGCGGATGCACAAGTTATGGCGGTAAGCAAGTTCATTTCATATTTTTATGCTTTATTATTTTCTTTCTAGTTTTAGTTGTTTATCTACAAGATTTTCGCAGATCCAATACGGGAACCCAGATAAACTATGTGTACCACTTGTGGAAGCTAACAAGAATGGTGGTGATTTAGTGGTAAGTTCTTTTTCTTTTAGATCTATCTTTACTTATGCGTGGTGTATATATATGATCAACGATTATATATGCTAGAGCCTAGAAGAACAAAAGAACTCGTTTTGCAAACTAAAGATTTGTATTTGCTGATACATTATATTGGCTGTTAATGCAGGAAGCATATGCTAAATACGTTAGAGACTTTTGCATGGGAGTTTTTGGGCTAAGCTCTAAATCATATAGCCGGAAACATCTGCTAGACACTGCGGTCTCCTCAGAGAGTTCAGATAGGCTTTGGTGGTTCCAAGTTTGCACTGAAGTGGCATATTTCCAGGTGGCACCTGCGAACAGTAGCATCCGGTCTCATCAAATCAATACTAAGTACACACAGTCCCAAGTTTATATGCATAACTTGTACTTATCGTTTCTATTTATCATCCCGTTTATGTTTCTTCTAATATCATAGGTATCATTTGGATCTATGCAAGAGTCTGTTTGGGAAAGGTGTTTATCCAGAAGTCGATGCAACAAACCTGTACTATGGAAGTGATAGAATTGCTGGTATGTAAATATGTAATAAAGGAAAACTTCTTGATGCTTGTTTTACACTTCTGCACGTCCCAACAATTTCTTCTTATTCTCAATTTTGCAGGGACCAAGATTATCTTCACAAATGGGTCACAGGATCCATGGCGCCATGCATCTAAACAGACGTCATCTCCTGACCGTAAGTCTTCATTTAGTTTGATCAGAACCGCACACCATTAACTCAGGCTTAGTCTATGTCGTAAAGTAGCACTCAGACAAATACTTTCTCTGTGACACTAACAAGTTCATGCTTGACTGGCACAGTGCCTTCTTACATCGTGACTTGTCACAATTGTGGCCATGGAAGTGATCTTCGTGGATGCCCTCAATCTCTAATGGTCATCGAAGGTAGATATTAACAGCTTTTTCTCTCTTTCTGATGCCTGAAGTCAAAGATAACTAATGAAACAGCTGTTAAAAAATATAATGTCCCCTCTTTTTGTTCCCATTTTCAGGTGATTCCAAGAATTGCAGTTCACCAGATGCAGTAAACAAAGTAAGGCAACACATAGTAGAACACATCGATCTGTGGCTCTCGGAGTGTCGCGGAGGGATCAGGAGTTCCATGTAAAGTCACACGTACCGTGGTTCTGCAGATAAATAAAGCATCAGATGCATGTTCCAAACTTGTAACTTTGTACAATACTTGTAACCTATGATGTATAATGTTTCGAACTTTTATCTACGAAACTTATACAGCAGTTATACGCATGGACCGTAGCCGTTGAGACTCATGATCATGGTATAGCGGTTACACGCGTGGATCATCTGGCTGGGTCTTGCCAGTATCATGATATAGTGTGTAAACTAGTCTTCATTACTAAAGAAAATGCAAAACAAAAGATATCTTGAAAGTTGAAACTGTACACAAATCCGCTTTAGTCTAGCCAATCAGCATACTCGGTTTTCACGTAACCCGGGGATAGAAATTCACGGCGAAAAATGTCGTCGGAGCAGCTTAAGTTTGGTTTACTCATTATCCTCACGGCGCTATTGTCGTATTCAAGCTTGTCCCATGGATTACTGCAACCTCGTCGGATTTCTCATGGATTGTCCGAAGGTAGCAAGTACTTGACGAGGGATGAGCTCTGGTTCAATCAAACCCTAGATCACTACTCTCCATCTGTAATCAGTCTTTCCTGATTTTCGATTACTGCTTGATTTCAATTTATGTTCTTCTCAAGTTATCGAAATTAGGAAATCGATATCTTTTTAGATTTTGTATTTTGATTACGGATTTCGCTGCAAAATCTTATTTACCAATTCGAATTGTTTATAATTTGATCTCAGGATCATCGCCAATTCAGACAGCGGTATTATGAATATCTCGACCATTTACGGGTTCCCGACGGTCCAATCTTTCTGATGATATGCGGCGAAGGCCCTTGTAACGGAATCCCCAATGATTATATAAGTGTAAGATTTTGTTTGATCAATCTTTCTCATAACATATTTGATTTTATCTTAAATTTGCATTGCTTTCCATCATGAACATGCAATTCAGGTGTTAGCAAAGAAGTTTGAAGCGGGTGTTGTTTCACTCGAGCATCGTTACTACGGCAAGAGCTCACCTTTTAACTCATTGGCCACTGAGAATCTCAAATATCTTTCATCGAAACAGGCCCTCGACGATTTAGCTGCTTTCCGCCAATATTACCAGGCATGTAGTCTTTTGATATATGTCCATTATATGCTCTACAAGTGGTTGCGTCTATTATTTAACGAGCATTTTTTTTTGGGGATTTTGATTGTGGATGCAGGACTCTTTGAATGTTAAGTTCAATAGAAGTGGCAATGTTGAGAACCCGTGGTTCTTCTTTGGAGCGTCTTATTCTGGAGCTCTGAGTGCTTGGTTCCGGCTTAAGTTTCCTCATTTGACTTGTGGAAGCCTTGCTAGTTCTGCAGTTGTTCGTGCCGTCTACGAATACGCTGAATATGATCAACAGGTATTCGTTTCAAGATTAAACTTTGGTGAATGACATGTTGGGTGTTTTCATACAGAGTCTAGGTTCTTATAGTATTAAGACTTTTGTCCCTTATCGTGCAGATAGGTGAGTCGGTTGGACCGGAATGTAAAGCTGCACTACAAGAGACTAATAAACTTGTGGAACTAGGGCTTAAAGTAAACAACAAGGCTATGAAAGCTCTCTTCAATGCCACCGAGGTCTAGCTTTGCTGTTTCTCTTTCTACTCTTTAAATCTAAACAATGATGGACGTAAGAAGTCTGTCTCTAATATGTTTAAGTTTCTGAAATCTGCAGCTTGATGTTGATGCTGATTTCTTATACTTGATAGCGGATGCACAAGTTGTTGCTGTAAGCGTGTTCATTTCATAGTTATATGATTTTTGTTTTCTTTCTTGTTTTAGATACTTATCTTTAAGATTTTGGCAGATCCAATACGGAAACCCAGATAAACTATGTGTACCACTTGTGGAAGCTCAGAAAAATGGTCGTGATTTGGTGGTAAGTTCTTTGCTTTTTAAGATTGATATTTGCTTATGCTCTGTGTGTATATATATATATATATATCACTGATCATATATCCTAGAAGAACAGATGAACTTGTTTTGCAAACAAATGATTTTATTTGCTGATACATTATATTGGGTGTGTTACAGGAAGCATATGCTAAATACGTTAGAGAGTATTGTGTGGGAGCTTTCGGGCTAAGCTCGAAAACATATAGCCGGAAACATCTGCTAGACACTGCAGTCACCCCAGAGAGTGCAGATAGGCTTTGGTGGTTCCAAGTTTGCACTGAAGTGGCATATTTCCAGGTGGCACCAGAAAATGATAGCATCCGGTCTCATCAAATCAATACAGAGTACACAGTCCCAAGCTTATATGCAGAATTTGTTCTTTACCGTTTCTATCGACATCACCGCTCATATTTCTGTTAATATCATAGGTATCATTTGGATCTGTGCAAAAGTCTATTTGGGAAAGGCGTTTACCCTGAAGTTGATGCAACAAACCTGTACTATGGAAGTGATCGAATTGCTGGTATGTAATGTCGGAAATCTTCTCAAGCTCATCTTACACTTGTACACATGTCAACTGTTTCTTTCAACTCAATTTTGCAGCGACCAAGATTGTCTTCACAAATGGGTCACAGGATCCATGGCGTCATGCATCCAAACAGACCTCATCTCCTGATCGTAAGTCTCCTTTTAGTTTGATCAATATGGCAGAACACTCAAACATAGTCTGTGTCTTAACGTAGCACTCAGCCAAATACTTTTTCTGGGACACTAACAAGTTAATGCTTGACTACACAGTGCCTTCTTACATCATCACTTGTCATAACTGTGGCCATGGAAGTGATCTCCGAGGATGCCCTCAATCTCCAATGATCATTGAAGGTATATATTACTTGCCTTTTTTTCTGTTTCCCATCTTGAAGTCAAAAGAAAAGTGTTGAAACAACTAATTAAAAATATGAATCCATTTTTAGGTGATTCCAAGAACTGCAGCTCACCAGATGCAGTAAACAAAGTAAGGCAGCATATAATAGAACACATCGACTTATGGCTCTCCGAGTGTCGTGGAGGGATCAGGAGTTCTATGTAAAGTCACACGAACCACGGATCTGCAGATAACTAAAGCATCAGATGTATGTTCCAAACTTGTATCTGTGTAACTGTAACTCTGATGTGTTATGTTTCGAACTTTTATCTACGAAACTTATACAGTAGTTTACACGCATGGACCATAGTCGTGTGGTCGCATGGTTTTAGCATGTCGTGTCAAATCAGGATCATGATGTTGTATTAGTTAGTCTTCTTGTTACATAAAGATAAATAAAAGCTAGAGTGATGCTGAGCACAAATCCGTTGTAGTCTAGCTGGTCAGGATACTCGGCTCTCACCCGAGAGACCCGGGTTCGAGTCCCGGCAACGGAGTTTTTTTAAATATTAATTTTGGATTCCTGACGACGTCGTTTGTTAATGAGTCATCAGAGTGAAGACAGATGTCTTACCGCTAATGGACGAGAGTGAAAAGGAAAACGGATGACTCATATAGTCACGGAGTCATCTTTCTCGGGATTTCAAAAATTTGACGGTGATCTGACTTCCGACGAATTCTTCGCTTTTGTGGATTATTTTTGCCGATCGGTGAAAATCAAACGTTTGTTTCGGTATGGTAGAATCTACGTCGAATTTGACTCCTACACAGAGATATGCGGCCAGCGCATTGTTCGCGATCGCGCTAAACCAAGCGCAAATCAACCAGACCCAGCCGTTGGGGATTCCGGCGTCGGATGTCGACGACGGAGCTGACGAAGAGCGAAGGAGCAATTCGAGTAGCGGAGATTCTGTCTCCGATGACCCTAGCCTTTGGGTACACGAGACGTCTGGCCTTCTTCGACCCGTTTTCAGGTGATTTCCCAGATTATCCAAATTCTCATCGGTTCTGAAGTATTGTTTCTATGTTTTGGTTGGCTAGTCACGTTGAAAATCAAATCATTTAGTTTGAACTCTGTTTAAAATTCGTTTCTGTCCACAGATGTCTTGAGATTGATTCACCGGCTTGGCTTGGTCTCGAGCAAACAGCTTGCTCTTCTCCGGCTAAGCACCACATCGGAGCGGTATGTCTATTGTGGAGTTTGAAATTTGGTCTTATGGATCCTTAATTCTTTGTTTTGTTATTTGTTCTTTAACTTCTATTTTTCGATTTTTTTTTTTTTAGTTCACTAGGTTACTCTCAGAAGAAGCAAGTGAAGCTTCTGTCGAGATGGTGGAGCAAGAAATAGCCTTAGCTAAAGCTGCTGATGCTATGGTGCATAGCATTCAAAGCTCTTTATCTATAAATGCTAAGAAAGAGAAGCATCAGGAATACGAAAACGAATGCCGTGAGAAATATGCGGTTCCTGAGGTAAAGTCAAAAGCTGTGGATATGGATAAAGATAAAGATAAGAAGGAGGCGGCTGATAGTGCTGAAACAGAGAGTCTCGAAGCGGGTGTAGTTATTATAGATGGAAGCCACAAGCCTGAAGTTCTTGAAGAGGAGAAATCTGTTGAGGAAGTAACATTGCTTAGCCATCAGAGGAAGATTAATGTTCTTTATGAACTCCTTTCCGCTTGCTTGTCAGATAAACATCACGAGGATAAGAAATGTTCTCGGCGTAGAAAAGGCTATGATGCTCGTCATCGCGTTGCTCTCCGTTTACTTGCGACCTGGTTTAACATTGAGTGGATTAAAGTGGTTCGTATAGTTATTTCTTCCAAATCAAGCTCACAGTGAAATCTAACGTTTTTACATAGTATTATCACTGTTAGGATATAGAATTGGCACTACTGTAAAGTCCAGTCATCTGTTACCATTTTCGTTCTTTTTTCTCTTTTTGTTCTGGCAGTTGTTTGTTAAATGATTTTATGTTCCTTTCATTGTTATAATATATTAACATTTAGGTATCTTCAAACTCTAGGAAGCAATTGAGACAATGGTCGCATGCTCTGCCATGGCCATTCAGAAAACTGCTGAAATGAAGGGTGAAGATGCTCTGTCTCCTACGAGTTCATGGGATAAGTGGAAGCGTGGAGGCATCATTGGTGCCGCTGCTATTACAGGGGGAACTTTGATGGCCATCACTGGTGGTACAGTGAATTCAAAGCATTAACCTTCTAAATTGGAGCGCATTTTGAATTGGTTACCTATCTTGCATTTACATGGTTATATTCAACAGGATTGGCTGCTCCAGCTATTGCTGCAGGGTTTGGGGCATTGGCACCAACACTGGGCACACTTGTACCAGTGATTGGAGCTGGTGGGTTTGCTGCTGCGGCTAGTGCTGCCGGAACTGTTGCTGGCTCCGTTGCGGTTGCAGCATCGTTTGGAGGTGAATAAGAGTAGATGGGTTCACTTTTGCACTATATGGATAAACAGTACGCTTACAATTAGGCATTAAGTGTTTTGGCTTCTCTTTCATCCCCTCTAGTGTATTAAATTTTTGTTAAGGGGAGTCTAGGATGTCACTAATGCTTTGTTTTGAAAATCCAGCTGCTGGAGCTGGTCTCACAGGGACTAAGATGGCAAGGAGAATTGGGGACCTTGATGGATTCGAATTTAAAGCTATCGGCGAAAATCATAATCAAGGAGTGAGTTATTTACCTCGGCTGCTAGATCACTGAAACTTGTTTTTGCATTTTTGAGAAAATATTGGTTGTGTCTCCTCTCCCTCCTCCCATTGGAAATCTCCTTGCTCTTGAGTTTTCCCATTTTTGTAGGGCCACGTTTTTCACTGATATGAAAATGTTTGTGACAACCAATGCAACAGCGGTTAGCAGTGGAAGTCTTGATTGCTGGTGTTGTTTTTGATGAAGAAGATTTTGTCAAACCATGGGAAGGGTTAACTAGCAATATGGAGAGGTATGTCGAGTGAGAAATTGGTATCTTAAAAAGGAAATAGGATTAACATCTGGTGCTACTCCTTGCATTAGCTATTATAATTAACGTTTGTGTCTGATTCTCAAGAATAAAACTATAGTTGCTTCTTACAGTCTGGTCTTTTACTCTTTCAGGTACACGCTGCAATGGGAGTCCAAGAATCTAATCTTAGTGAGCACTGCGATTCAAGATTGGCTTACTTCAAGTACTTGGTTTTTATCCAACTAAATAATCATGTAGATGTAAAATTGTCAAAGTTCTAATATAATTGTGATTTTGTTATGATTTCCCCAGGGCTTGCCATGGAACTGATGAAACAAGGAGCGATGCACACTGTTTTGGCCTCTCTTTTAATGGCATTGGCGTGGCCAGCGACTATATTGGTAGCTGCTGATTTCATAGATAGCAAATGGAGTATTGCTATTGATAGGTAACACATCTCCCTAGCTAAGTAGTCAATTGATGAATGCAGCATTAACTCATCGCATCTCCAACTAAAGACCAAATATTTTGAAACCCCCGTGTAACCCTGTAGGTCGGACAAAGCAGGAAGACTTCTAGCTGAAGTGCTACAAAAAGGCTTGCAAGGAAATAGGTAAAGAGTTCACAACTGCTGCAAGCAACTGAATTGAATTTCTATATGTAAAGATTTGGCGTCGTGTGTTTCTTATATTTCCTCAAATTGTTGGAATTCAATCAGACCCGTCACTCTTGTGGGTTTTTCGCTTGGAGCTCGTGTCATCTTCAAATGCCTCCAAACTCTGGCTGAGACAGAACAAAACGGTAGTTTCGCATGTGCCACATAAGAAGATATCTTGAAAAGTTGAACCCCTGCTTATGTTTTACTCTTAACATGCATGTCTTGGCAGCTGAACTTGTGGAAAGAGTTGTAATTCTTGGAGCACCCATTTCAATTAATAATGAGAACTGGCGAGACGTAAGGAAGGTAATTAATTCTGTTTTGAGTTCATTAAATTTTACCAAAACATATGTCACATCAATAGTATCGAATCTTAACCAGAGTGTTTTTAAAAATTTATTTCTCTGGTCCTGTTTGCTAGATGGTAGCTGGAAGATTCATCAATGTTTATGCGACAAACGATTGGACCCTTGGTATTGCATTTCGGGCTAGGTACATACATTACATAGAATTCCATTAATTCAATATTTGTCCTTTTCACCCAACAAATCAACTTGTTCTACGAATCCTAACCTTGATCTTGCACAGTCTATTTTCTCAAGGATTAGCCGGAATCCAACCAATTTGTATCCCTGGGATCGAAAATGTAAGCCATCTCTTTCTTTTGGTCCCTCATGTGTTATCCATTAAAGAGACAAATGATTAGTTGTTGGAGTATAAATTTAGTAATTGTGTTGTCAGAAAAAAAGAAGATATGAGATCACTTTCAAAAATTGTAAAGTTGCAATCATAATAATCATCGCTTGATCCTCAACGTGTAACAGGTGGATGTAACCGATATGGTGGAAGGTCACTCTTCATATCTATGGAAAACTCAGCAGATTCTAGAAAGACTCGAGATCGACACTTACTACCCTGTTTTTCGAGACACTCTCTAAAGAAATCAAATTAGATACATATCGATAATATAGAGAACCAAACGTGTTCACATGTTTGAATCACAAAAATAAAAAGTCGTTGTACGTTAGACATTAATTAAAGGTTAAGTCCTGTATTTTGTTTGTTTGTTTGTTTAGTCGTCGTCTTTGTCTTTTTAGCGTTCGTCGACTCCGGAGAAGGACGAGAGCTTCTGTATTGTAATTATTTGTATGGAACGTCACAGTGAGCCGTCTTAGCTGACCATGTTTTATCTTTGAGTTTCGATCTCCTTTTCTATATACAAAAGTAAAAACTGAAATGTTGAAATAACCCTAACTTTTGGCTATGTGATTTTTAATTTATTGTAAACGAAAAAAAAAAACAATACTATTGCGACCATTTGCCATTTTAATTTGCGTGAAAGTTTCCATCTTTTTTTGTATTTACGTATCCAACAGGTTTCGATTTGTTTTCTTTGATCCAATATTATGCTAAAGTTGTCTTAAAGAGAGAGTATTATCTATTCTCCACCACTTTTGGTGGTCCATGCAAGTAAAGAACACACTACATTACATCGTAAATGATATAACTAAACCCACAAAAATTATTTCTTCGTCCGAGCATCACATTTATATTCATAAAAAAAAAAAAAAAAAAAAAAAAAAAAAACCAGCCTTGCCAACTCCGTGATTTGTCACTTTCTTAATCTTTTCGTCTCCGTGATTAAGATTCGGTCGTCGAGACACTACTAGTACTACTAACTCATTTTTCTATTTATATTCAACGTGTTTTTTTGTTTGTTTACGTTTTTTAAATATACCTCTATATATTTTGTTGGAGCCAAAATTCATTTTTTTCCCCCTTGAATTGAGGAGCCAAGGTGCAATGTATCTGTTGATTTTATAGAGAAAATGGATTATTTTCGTCATTGATAATAGCCAAACAACCGATCTTTCTCCTTTTAACAGATTTATTAATAATGAACTTCGAAATGATTAAAAACGAAGGAGTTAGTTCAAGTTTAAATATCTTAAGCCATCGATCTCTTTCTCTCGTCATTCAATATTCGCCAAATGCATAATTCATTCGTTTACATGATGAAACAAGATTCGTTTTCCAAGTGAACGGAGCTAGTGTCAAGAGGGTGTCAGATCGCTTTCAACTAAAACAATTATTGAAAGGTCAACTTAAGATGACCTTCAGATTAATTGGTGTAAGATGGTTTAAAAATCACATAAAAGAAAATTTGTGAGAGATCCAATCATATATGTATACATATTACATTCACCATCTCGATCTCATTAACATTACAAGTGAAAATGTAAACAATATGGTAGAAGGTCACTCCTCATATCCTTAGACAACTCTAGCAAATCGAAAGATGGAGTAATAAGTATCGATTTTGACCTATAACGATTCATATTGCAAATTTGACAAATGTTAGATATACCCTCTTGTTTACCTCCACGTGTTATTTGCAAAATAATTAATAACTTAGAAAATTCAACAATGACTGTAGTGGCATTTGTCTTTTATGTATCTAGTTTGATTAAGTGATATGGTATGAGAGTCTAAGAGATGCTTATAGTCCAACGGTTGGGACCTCCTTAGTTCAGATTTTCACAAGGTTTCACATGTTGAGTTCTAAAACTTAGAGAGAACAAAAGAAAATACAGGTCATCAATTCAACGTAGAAATTAAGGGTTTTTTTTTGTTTGTTTGTTAATTATCAATAGCTTTGTTTGAACGTTCTTCGACGCCGGTAAAAGACGACAACTTCTGCCTTGTAAGTTGTAACTTTTTGAGACGTCGTCGTTCTGAACGCTGAATCAACAACCACATGTCAACCGTTTTCGCTGACCATGCTTGTCTTTTAATTTAGCTACCACTCTTGTTTCCTTTTATTGTCAAAATTGAAATTGTCAATTATATTATGATGTTTGTATTTATGCCTGAAACAAAGTTTGAGACTATTTTTTCGAGGCAATGCTAAAACTTGTTTCAATCGAGTTAGCGTATTAAAGTCACGTACAAATAATGTTTACTTGTTTAGTAAGACTATCGCCTCTGTCTCGTTGGTCACAATGTTATGCGCTTCATTCCTCATGCATCCAATTTATAATAAAATTCAGTATTACATCTTAACATTTAGACACACACACACACACAAATCCATTTGATTTATTTACTTACAATTTCAGGCATGCATCACTTCTTTCATATACATATATCAAGCTATGCATCATCACCTCAATTCTTTTCATAAATCTATTACAAACCATCCATCACTGCATTTATTTCACAAAATCTAGTTTAGCGACTTTACCAAACAAAGTTTCAATGGATATGGGGTCATATATGCATGGCTCAATGTCCCCACAATCACAAGTACAAAACTCTTTATGACAAATGACAAAAAAAAAAAAATCAAACGCAATGTCAATTATTTGGTGAAAATACGTATAGTGATCGATGGGTTGATGTGTCGAGAAGCTGTCATATATAGAAGACAAGACATACCCTATTAGAACCAAGCCCTTTGCAAAGATGTAGCTTATTACATACTCAGGTTATACAGTCTTTAAAAGTTTTGAATGTTACGTTTGGCTTAGAGCTAATTTTAGCGATGTCTGCTTCATTCACACAACTCATTACTTTTCTATAAAACCGTCATTTTCTTATGTTTCCACTCAACAAAAACAAAAAAAAAGTGGCACCGCTAATTATGCTTTGGCTTTTATGTATTCGGTAGACATTTTGCTGGAGACATATGTATTTTTGGCATTGAGAATAGTAAAATAAATTATTCGTGATATTCCTGAGTCCACGTAGGGTACGTGTGTATGCGTATATGAATGTGCTACGTGTGTAGCTACGCAAAATGTAACGAAGTGATCGTAATTTATTAGTAATATATTTTTCGTCATGGTAGTTGAAGTTGTGATTGATACATCTTGATGTATTCAGTTTATTATAAGTATATAGTTTCGATGTCAACTTTGACATTATTCATCAAGAAAATCCGAGTATGGACGGTGTTAGAATAACTTAAGTAACACATACGTACATTTGTATTAGGTGAATTTCACCTTAGTATTTAGGATGTCCAATTAGGTGAATTTCACCTTAGTATTTAAGATGTCCAATCCTAACCAAAAAAAAAACAAAGTCACACAATTAATATATCCTATAATAAAAACGTGACTTTTCAATAATCTTTTTTTCTTCTTCCAGATAACCTTAAACTCTGGTTAACCACGAATTGAAGATCATTGGGTCTGAGGACGACTACTGATTTCGATATTGCCAATGCCCATGGGTCCAACAAACTCATGATCCTTGGATCTATGTAACATGCAAAACTAATAGTCAAAAAGAATCTTATTTTTTACCGGTTACATTTCATTCACGGAAAAATCCCCACAAAAGAAAAAGAAAAACACAAAACGAAACAAAGAGCCAATTCATGTTTTCATCCAGAATACATACACGTTGTAGATACATATTCATACTATAGATAACATCCACAAATCCTCAGGGGGTTACTATAAACTTTTCACACAGCTTCCCAAGAACCCCATACCAAACTCCAGCCACGTGGTTCGAACCACAACTTTAGAGAGGACATATAAGGCGCGTGGTCGGCACAGCGAAAAGACGCGTGGCCTTGGGAGCCGTGAGACCAAACACATCATTCATGTCGAGCTCGCTTGGTTTCATCCCATCAGGTAATTTCCACGTGAAGCAATGTAATATATGAGCCACGGCTAACTCAAGCGCGTATAACCCTAGTTGCATACCCGGGCACGATCTACGACCCGACCCGAACGGTATGAACTCGAAATTACTCCCCTTGAAATCCGGTACGCCCGGTTCCAAAAACCTCGACGGTCTAAACGTTTCCGGATCGGCCCAAGATGTCGGATCGCGTCCAATCGCGAAAGCGTTGATCATCACACGAGATTTCTTGGGAACGAAGAAACCGTCGATACTAGTGTCCTCTGCGGTTTCGTGGAGGAGGAGTGGGATCGGTGGGTGCATCCTTAGGGTTTCCTTGAGTGTGCACTTGAGATAAGTTAACTTTTCGATGTCTTTTTCTTCTACACGTCGGTCAAGTCCGACTACTTCTGCGAGTTCTTGTTGGACCCGTTTTAGATCCTCGGGGCTCCGTAATAACTCTGTTAAGGCCCACTCTATCGCCGACGCAACCGTTTCTGTTCCTCCAAACATAACGTCCTGTTACATCATAAACATTTTTTTTTTTTTTTTCATCATAAACAATTCACATTAGAAAATTCAGTATTTTAAAATTGTATATTCACATTTACTTTTTCTTTTACATATTTATGTGTTTTAGAGGTTTTATTTAATTTGTAAATGATTACTTTCACGATTTTCTTACTACTACTATTAATTAATGAGGAAAATACTTAGAAATAAAAGAACAGGTTAATGGGTAAGTATTAATTGTTACGTAGGGCATTAATAATCATGACTCTCTCAAGTGCGTTTATTAGAAATACAGTACTTACCATGATAATTGCTTTGATATTGTCGCGTGTAAGTTTGATGGAATTCTGAAGATCCGTTGCCTCGCTCACTAATTTGGCCTCTTCGCTGTAAAATGCAAGAAGATCATCAACCATATCGGTATCAACAACATCTCCATCATCCACAGTGTTTTGATTCTCTTTCTTCTTCATATGTTCATCGATAATATCGTCAATAAATCCGTCTAGGTCGTTACGGGCTTTCACCAGCCTCTTGTTTATCCCTTGCGGATCAATCCACCCGAAGTACGGTATGAAATCCGCTACGTTGAAGGCTCCAAACAGCTTAGAGAACTCTTGTAAGATTCTTATGAACTCGTCTTGTCCATTTTCGCAAGCTGACCCGAACGCTGCCCGGTAAGTTATGTTGCGGGTCAGCGCAAAAATTTGCTCCCCGACGTTAATAGACTTACCTACAGATTTTTTTTGGTTAAATATTAAAATACAGTTTTTACTTTTGTATACATAAGCGCACATAGCAAGAGTGGATATGTGAGCTATCTTACCAACGTTACAAGAGACCGACCGGACCATTTTGTCCACTTCATCACGAACTGAAGCCCACGACTCAGCTCGTTTACGGCTAAACACCTTCATGACACACACTTTCCTCATCTGTCTCCAAAACGGTCCGTAGTGAGCGAAAGCCATGTCCGCTCGGTCGTAAGTCAAATAGCTTATAGCTATAGTTGCAGGCCGGTTAGAGAATACGCTATCTTGGACTTGAAGGACTTGTCGAGCGACGTCCGGTGATGAGACAGCGTACATATGGAGGAATCCCATGCGGAGATGGCACAAGCCACCGTATTTTTTAGCTAAATTGGCTAGACCACGGTGAGTGAGTTGGTCCATCATAAACATATTGCCTATGATGGGCCAACCACGTGGACCGGGAGGATACGGAGCCCTTCGTCGCCGTGTGATGAGGCCGATGAATATGAAAAGAGTGACGACGACAAGAAGAGCCGTCGTGGGATCTGATACTTTGCTTAGTGTTTCTGATATAGAAGACTCCATACTGGATTTTTTTTTTCTTTTCTTTTTTTGCTTCTTTGCTGAAAAGTTTTTCTTTTGGTTGTGGAAGGGCTCAGGAGGCAGCGTTGGCCATTTTGGGATGTGATTAGAGAGGTGGCTTTTATAATCAAATTGTGGTCCCTTCTATTGACATTTTATATTTTCTAGTGGGACTTAATTTTCGTCATTCATTTATTTATTTTTATTTAAGAAATAAATTGTAAAACGTTTTCAAAATTGGATTTAAATATCGGATCCCGTTAAAAACTAGGGAAATAGTAGCATACTGAGGTCGAGCATATATGATGCATTATATTATTGGTATTTAGTGAACTGGTGAAAACATAATTAAACACAGCTGCGGATAAATGACTGCTAATCTAACATAATTGGTAAATGTATTTTTTTATTCTCAATTTATTTTAATAATTTAAAATAAAAATTACTAAGTGGCTAAAATAAGAATTTTTGGAGATTTTTGTTCTATTTAATTTCAGCAAATTTTCAACTCAAGGTTGCATATATTGTAAAAAAGTGTTTTTTGGTTGAATAAAACTTAACATTCATTAAAAAAAAAAAGTCCTAAGAAATTCACCTTTTTTTTACTTAAAATAAATAAAATCAAGACTTCTCACCCACTTATTTCTTCTAAACCAAGAAAAATATGAAACAAGAATAATGTTACTAGGACATAGATATGATTTTTCAGTTAGGTTTGTATTTTTATTTTTTGGTATAATTTATGATCAAGTCAGGCTTAGACTTACGAGATACATACAAACTCAAAAATTCTTTTTAGAAAAAAAAAGGATCTTTGATAGTAACTTACTATTAGTAAGATACTAATAAGATTACTTGAATCAGCACCACAAATATAAGTCATTAAATTTGGTAAATATGTACTACTTCCTAACAAATTAATGTATAATATTAAGTTATGATGAATATTGCCGGTAAATGGAAACATTCACTTTTTAACCAACGTTGCTAAAGATATTCACAAGTGTATGTGTAAATTATGCAAACGTACGAATACGAAGACCCAAGGTGTAGTAGTATTTATTTAATTATTGATATTGATTAATTGCTCTAAATTTTAGACAGAGACTGACCACTAGCAGTGAGTACGTTACACAAGGATGATTAATTAATAACTATTAATAGTATTAACTAATAGCTCGCTAAATCTTAGACATAGACTCATAGTTAAGGTTGAACAACAAAAAAAAAGACCAATAATTAAGGTGTCTTTTTTTATTTTATTATTGTCGTGACTCACAGGGTTCCGCTGGCAATGCATAAAAGAATAGCTTTTTTTTTTTTTGGTCACCAAAAGAATAGCTTTATATGTAAAAATCAATAGCTTTAGCTTTGTATTTTTAAACTTTAATGCAATAGCTTTATATTTAAAAAGCTAAGGTTTTTTAATGCAATAGCTTTATATGTAAAAAACATTCTTAATTAGGAGAAAAATGAATGTGTTTTAATTTGTTTGCTTGTAGTAGGTACTTCTCAATTATCATCCCTTTAATTTAATTCTCAGGCTTCTTTTTGTTTTTATTACCGAATATATTGATTAAACACAAAGACATTTGATGAAGTTAGATACTTTTGCGTTTAAGATTTTTTTTTAAAGTGATGTCAATTTTATAAAATAATTCTTTCAACAAAGGTACACCATGAATTTGATAATTATAAGTTCCATCATACGAGTTTATATGAGACGTAAAAAGTTAAAAACAATAAAGGGCTATGAAAATATATAGATATACCCTATATTTAATTAAGTTCAAAATCATAAGTCACGCTCGTAGCACGAGGGTGTGCATGTATGGTACTTGGCAAACCCTGTAGTCTTATTTATGGAACAAACAAATAATATATATAATAAGATAATCACATGTATCATCCTCGACTGCCCATCCAATCAAAGGCAAGGCAAAAACCATACGTTATTTCGAGATATATATATGTCTTGTGTACTGACGTATTCTGCTTTTTTTTTTTTGGTGTAGAGTAAAACAAATATATTCACATGCATTGATCAATAATCCCATGTGATAACCCAAATATGAATATGATGTAAATTAGGCGGACATAATTGTGAAATCGAGTGTCCTCCTTAGTCCTTAGGCTGTTTCAGTGAGATAGAAGAGCTTCCTAGTGGATTCCTAGTTACTGACTTAATCGCATGTGTCGTTAATATTCGGTCTCTGCTTACACCTGTCTACATAGAATCTCTAATTAATCTTAGCTTTGTTCTAAGTCTAGTTTCTTAAATAATCATTATAATAAATGTCTTCTTGTAAAAAGATAATACTATCACAAATCATAATATTTCTAACAAAACCTATTATCGCGCAGAGTCTTCTTTTTTTTAGGTATTGTGTTTTCTTGTATGGATACTTAAAAATAAAAATAAAAACTATATATGGACTTCAGATTGTTAGCTACAATTTAAATTTTTAGCAAATTTTTTAAATCAAAGCACAGTTTAGTTTTACTTTTATTGCCTAGTTGAATATGATAAAGTTATGCGGGACCATTGGTAAGCTCTCTTTTGAGAGTAAGATGATAATATGCAGCTTCTGATTTGGTATCTAAATCGATCGGCTGGATCAGATCAACATATATGTGACATATTTATTTTTATAGATATATTTCTGATTGAGTCAAATAATATATATATTTTATAATTGTAATAGTGTGTTCTTACCAACTTCATGCCTTTTAAAAGTATATATATCTGTTCTTACCAACTTCATGTCTTTTTAAAACTATACAGTGACTGAAATATATCAACCTAAATTTTGCTAATTAAGAAAGGAAATGGAGCTAGATTAATTCAAACGTAACTTATAAATTCCTTTTCTACGTTCATTGTGCATTTCCTATTATCTGAGTCTCAATCGACTACCATGTATATTAAAACTATAAAACACTTCATATGACGTTACTTAATTAAACATGTTTCTGATCCAATAATAATAAAAAGGCATAAATTTTACTTGGTTGTGTTAAAAGAATTTTCTAGGCTTTTAGTCTTACGTATTATCGGGTATGGGACGAGTTCTTCGCATTATGTTATTGTATTTTTGACAGTTTTGATTTTACGATGGATGGATATTGTAAGATACGAATGGTAGTGAATTAGTGATAACCCATACATATTTCATTTTGAGTTGGTTTTTGCTTAAGCACAAGCAATAGTTGATAGGTGGGCAACTTATAAGTGTTTGATTACCTTCGTCAACGATATGAGCTTAAAAGTCTTAAAGGAGTAGCTGATTTTATTCTATAACTGGGATTGGTTATTATGAGTCCAAAGTATGATATGAGGAGTATAATTAAGGTTTTGTTGGATTTAGCTGGATTGTTTCCGAATCTTTGGAATAGTATAACACTTTGGGTTTTTTCTTTTCCATTCAGCGTCGTGACTAGTGATTAATTACCTATAAACTACATAACTTTTCTCAAACTATATGTATATATATATATATACACCATGAAATATTAAAATAATTCTGTATTGGACAAACGTGACGCAAGTTTTTTTTTGTGAGTGTTTTTTATAATTATTTTGCCACTATCCGAATTAAGCACCCAGTTTGCTCAAAATGTATAGAAAACAATGTTAAAAGAATGTTAAAAGAATTTGTTACTTGTATAGATAATATTTGTAAAGAGTAATATATTATATACAGTCTTTTCTTTATTGTTGCTAGAGTTAATTAATAATTATCTGTTTTAGTTTTGTTATAAAAACAGAAAATCTCTTGGCTCGTTTTTTTCTCAAACTTTATAAATATCCGATTTGAAAATTGTAATTATTTTCTCTAAATGGACCCCAACTACTACGATTAAAGGGTGCGATGACTGAAGCCAACCGATACTCGCAAAAGGACATATATTTCCTTTTCACCTTTAATAATATAATAATTAATAAGATCAGATCAAACTATATATATGACAAGTCTTTGAACACACAATTAACTCTGCAACGTAACATTATTAATTTATTAAACCAACTTCTTTCCATCAAATCTCTGGTTGAGGCACTGTTTATGCGCGATGCGAATGCGAGGTACGATTGGGCACGATTACAGAAATATTACATTTTTTATGTACTGTTTCAACTTAGTAAATATGGTGTTTTTCCCTTTTGATCTGCTGGTGACATATGTATTGATAGAAAATCTTTTTCTTTATCATCTTTTTTTTTTGGTCACCATCTTTTTCTTTATCATTTATATATAAAAATATAAATGTAAAAACGGAATATTTGGTTTGTTCGTTCCATTCTGCATCATATTACGTATGTAAACAACTCTCTACATAGTTGGCTTGTTTGAGCTATTTTTTTAGTTTTGTTGAAAACAAATAAAAAAGTAAATAAACCAACTTCTTGTCTTTTTGAGTTTTGCCTAACCGTTTTGTATTGTAATATATTGTGTTTGTGTCCACAAGAAGAAATCTCTCCTCTCGGAGTATCTTTTTTTGTTTGTTTGATAAACCAGAGCTAAACTAATGATTATATTTTGGGATTTGATTGGTGATTATGTTTTTGATCAGTGTATTTAGATTTTTTTATAAACACAATTACATATGATTACAATTTAAAACCGATAAAAAGAGTGAAAATATATGATAAGTTAATAACTAAAGGAGATGAATAAAAAAAAAATTAAACTATAGGAGAAAATAGTTGAATTATATGTTCCAACTTCCAAGTGATAAAGTTTTATTTTAATGATATTATAGGAGCCTAACAGCTCACTGTAGTAGTTGATGAGATCGTTTCAAGTATGCCTACATTTTCCACCATGAAGCTTATGTTAGAATGTCTTTATCTCTTAAATATAAGATAATATTTGTATAAGAAGAGAGTCAAATGTACAGTCTATAAGAGATCGTCACCGTTTTTTTTTTCAGCTACTCTCACCGTTTTTGAGTAAGTGTCAAATATTTATATTATGTGAATTCAAAAACAAGGTTAGATATATACGGGAAAAATCCCCAAAAAAAAAATATACATCTTCTATTTTTTATTTAAATGTTTTATATCTAACTATTTTTTGTTGGCAAACTAATACCCAAAAAATATACAATTTCAAATATAGTTGTACACTATTGACTATTTACTTTTCTATTATTGGGTTTTGTGGAGACAAAATGGGTACTGAAAATATTACTCTGAAATTTACGATAGTTTTCTAACAAATAAAATACTTCTACAACGATGATACCATAATAAAACAAAACAAAAAATAACAAAAACATTCGTGAAAGTTTTTTTTATTCCCACCTTGTGGGATGATGTAAGATGTTTTAATTTAGATAAATCTTATAATATTTTTTTTAATATGATTAAATACGTGTCATAGGATAGAAAAAGTTAGAACAGAAGAATACAAAACTAACACATACATAATTTTGCTTTTAATAAAAATCGTACCATTGTATACAAGTTTACGTATACAAACTAAATGTTATTGACACAGCAGTGTGATTTATATTAACTACGATGTAAAATGTAAATTGTGTTTGACAATGAAATGTACTTGTAAATTGTGGTTATTCACCCCGACTTTTCCCACTTTCTATAGTCAAGTAATTCGAGATTTTGAGAAGGCGGCTAAAAACCATGCACTAAAATAAACATAGTGCTCCTGTCTCCGAAAAAAAAATAAAAAAATTGTGAAGTCTTTTTTAACACAAAATAAAAGTCTTTTATATTAAACAAATAAATTGTTATTATACTTTTGCTTTTAACAGTAAAAAGAATGTTATGTTAAAATACTGCTTCAGTAAATCAAATGTTTTCTCAACTGACTGTCTTTCGATGATAACATGTCAATTTTATCAGAGTGTAGTTTTAACTTTAAGTTATAGATGTTGCTTTATTTCATTTCTGCCCAAGCCTCATCCTCATGCTATCTCATAAATCAAGACCAATTCCAACACTACTGATTATCTTATTGGTAACGTAAACAGAGGAATGTTTAATTGCCAATTCTTTATTTTTCTTTTTAGCTACATGGAATTTTTCCACCGTTTGCAACTAAGGCTCTTGCGTTTTTCACTGCGGGAGAAATACGGTGCGGTTCAAATAGTAACAAAAATATATAGATATATATGTATATGCATATATTTTGACATTGTTACAATAGTGATGCGGTGCGGTTTTATAGTACGGTATAGTTACCATTCGGAGCCTAAAAACTAAGAAGAAGGAAAAATATCCAAGATATGGTATATTTTCCACCGTTTGCAACTAAGGTATTTTCTGAAAATTAATATTTCAGTCCACTTATTTCTCTCATTTCATTATATATATTGCATATATCTTCCAATTGCCACTAAAATCCTAATACATACCCGACAATTATGTTATGTCAGAGTTTAGCTGAATGCAGGTTAAACACTAAACTATATCGTTATCAAACAAAAATATTCGAGTGTATCATATTGCAACTAGTACCAAACCATTGTAATTGGCTCACATATGATAAAATAAAGATACGATTCACGATACATCACATGTTCATATGCTTTTTCAAGTTTGGAAAACAAACCATTATTGTATAAATAATCGTATCAACAACTTTAGGTTCTCGTGCCTGTCGCCATGTGCTGATTAAGTCGTCGACGCTAGTTTACTACATACCGACATACATAACTCCGACGACACGGGATTATGTTTCACTTAATTAACTTCACCATCTCGATCAAACTGTTCTTTTCCAACTGTTGGTTACGTTACTAGTGGAAACTTGCATGTAGTTTTTTTTTTTTACCTGCATGTAGTTTCTATTTAACTTTTAATCTATCTTTCAAACTTGTTTTTCTTTTCACTCATATCTAACATTTCAAAATTTTATTTCATATTTGCAAGCTATCTTTAAGTCTTATAACGTTTACCTTTATAATAATATAGTCATATAGGAAACCATTCAATAAATAAACCCGATAATGAAACAGGTATAGTAGTAATAATTTCATTCTTGAAATCTTAGTTCATTCTTGACGTCGTCATAACGTCATCTTTACATAATGTCCATTATACAAATAGGATAAATAGATAATAACAGTTATACAAATTGAGTAATTAATTAAAATGACAAAAAAAAAAAAAGAGAGTAAATAATGGAATATGGATTTGGGCCTATCTTTTACGGCTCGGTGCGTTTGTGGTTACCGTCACTTCACGCGTCTCCATCGTTTTTTCTTATCAAAAATCAATTAGAGAATTCTTATCTCGTCTATTATGTTTTTAAATTCACATTTGTTTTCATTACACTCTACTCTCTCTCTCTCTCTTTTTGTTTTCTTAGTTTGAATTATGAACTAGATGAGACAGAGACTTCGTCGAATTCTTTTATGATCAGGTCTAATTTATACATCGAATGTTAAGTTCTTTTTATGGGTTTTGTCCCAAATTTACAGTGTTCGTAAATGAATGGACTCAGTCTAAAAACTTGGGCCTAATATTTTCGGCCCAAACAAGTAATGACACGGACCCGTTCACAGTTCCTGACCCAACTTATGGACTTCAAACCGATAGCATCTAAAGTTTTTTAAATTCAATTTCGGTTTTTTCTAATTTTATAAAAATGATCGCAAAATGTAACATATGGGTATTCCTAAAATAAGTCAAGGGCTATTTTCCTATTTAGATACAACCAACATCTCAACGAAACGTCTTTCGTGTGATGGCATTATCGAGATTGGAAAATAGCGTAAACCAAAAGAGAAGCCATCCATAAAGAAAAATTTGTTTCGTAGGGTACGTTAGACAATACCCTTTTGGCTCCCACATTACCTACTATTGTGATCATAAGTTCTTTTTTTTTTTCATTCATAGACAATGTGTCTTGTGTTGTGCCGACAGACATAAACTATATGAATTTCCGCATGCATTTGCTATGATCTCCTACGTACCCACTTATATACTATACAACTTATATATTAATGCTAATTCAAGGGGCGGATAATTAAATCTAAAACACACTTTTGACTGCACTTTCTTATACATATCGATATACATGTAAAAGAAAATGTTTAATTTCTTTAGCCTTTAATCGAATACGTCGATCGTGTATGGTGGACCGTCTTGCGCGTGAAGCAAATTTCTATAGTTTGGTCACTACTCTATGATGATCGATAGATAAAATGCGGACAAAGTTTAATAATTCAAGAGCCTATACTTATATATTTATATTTATAGCCTCTACTTTTAAGTTAAAGGGAAATAAAAAAAAAGTTGGTAAGTTCTGTATGGATAAAATGCATGTGCATGAGATTAATTAAACTAATTACGTAGGATTAACAGTCAGCTTGAGTACATAGATAAATAGTATAAAGAGGATGGGAGGGAGAGGGTGTCGAACCATAACATTTAGAAGTGAATATATAATATATAGTTCGTTTTGAGCTATACTGATATATTCAGATGGAGAGTATAGTAAGAGAGAGATCATCATCAAGGTTAGTGCTTTTCTTGTTCGGTCTTGCTTATGTTTTCCTGTCGCTAAGCTCAAACTCTGTTAATGGGTTACGAGAGCTAAAGGAGAGAGATGTAAGTGAGAGTAATTTCATGAATGCTACTACTTCTTCAAGCGTTTTGATCCACTCTAAGAATACTGCCAACATTTCGACCGTTGGGTTTGAAAATGCCTTAGTTGGTCAGAATAGTAACGTTGACAAGAATGGCAAATGTGAAACACGAAGCGGAGGAGGAGGCGGTGGGGGTGGAGGCGGAGGAGGAAATAGTGGGAATGGAAAAGACAATTCCCACAAAAAGAAAAATAGAAGCGGTGGCGGCGGAGGAGGAGGTGGGGGCGGGGGTAGCGGAAATGGCTCAAGCCGTGGTCAGGGTGGAGGAGGCGGAGGAGGGGGAGGCGGTGGGGGAGGGGGAGGCGGCGGTGGTGGAGGAGGAGGAGGGGGAGGTGGTGGCGGCGGCGGAGGTGGAGGAGGAAATGATGGGAAAGGCGGAGGATGGGGGTTTGGATTTGGATGGGGAGGTGATGGACCCGGCGGCTACGGTGGTCGCTGTTG
This sequence comes from Capsella rubella, assembly GCF_000375325.1. Lineage (NCBI taxonomy): Eukaryota > Viridiplantae > Streptophyta > Magnoliopsida > Brassicales > Brassicaceae > Capsella > Capsella rubella. Next base: position 1,489,304 of record NW_006238917.1, on the reverse strand, counting down.
GTATCCCGGTTGTGCTAAAAAGTCAACGGAAACTCATAATTAAAAAGTCAGAGATCGCCTGAAAGAACAATGATACGTATGTCTTACAAATCATGCTTTGTAGTTTAATTTGTCACCACTTCTTCATACACAATAATTCCCCTGTTTTTCCCTTTACAACGATTTCTTTCTTTTATTCTTGTAATATCTTTGCTTCGATTGAAATGTTAAATGATGATATTTTTCGAGCTGTTTGTTCTCGCTTCTATTCCAAACTCTGACTACAATTATTTATAAAACCAAATTAAAGAAGTTGCCAATTCTTCAACTGATTCTTATATGGACCTAATACGCAAAGAGAATATTCTGTGTTTCAAAATATATATACTGTGTCTAAAAGAACCAAATGCATTGGTAATTGTAGCCGCACAAGTATGGATTGGTTTTGGGTTCAACGAGTTTGAATTGGTCATACGATGGTTCTACTATTGTCTTTGCCTCAACGAAGACAAAAGAGTCGCAAAACAAGAAGAAAGATAAAGGACACCAGCGTAAATGAGAGGCTCGTACGTCATAGGTTTAGGTTTCTGTTATTGACAAATAAATTTGGTTTAGGGTCCGAATAAATGACCAATTTAATCATAGCCAGTCTCAACTTAATTAGATGATAATTGTTTACATTGGTATGCTTTAAACAATTGTGGCGTAATCCAATGGTTTGTACTATTTACGATGATGTATCATAAATTTAATTTATGTGACTTATACTACCAATTATTTCTTTTTTCCTTTTATGTTTGTTGGTTACTATTAAATTTTGATCGGCAAAAATAATGTCTCATCCTACACATAATCAGCAAACAAATATTTAATACAACTTATTACACGTTATTTTGGTGTGCTTGTGTCACGTAAAGTTGTGTTATGGACATGATGAATTTAGTAAGTAAAATCTTTCAACGATCATATGATTTCTTAATCACACATTCCATAAAATAATATATCACTAATTCAATATAGCTTCAAATTCATGAATCTGAAAACAACCTACGATCTTTCTGATCACATTATGCATATGGAAACTGATAAATTTAGTGAAAACCACGGGTTAAACCCGACCCGGATCCGCTGATTTCATGAGCCGCAGCTCCAACACTTTCCGGTGAGAGTTAGAGTGAATCTCGGTGGAGAATGTCGGGCTACAAGCGGGTCTATATTCGGGTAAAAGCCGACCCGACTTAAACCGAACGCCGCAAGCATTACACAGTGTCTTGGCACCTAACGGACCCATTCTCCACTGAGGCGTTTCCTCTACTCCACAATGGCTGCAGCACCGCTGCTGGACTCCGTCACCGGACGACACCTCCGCCGTATGTTTTCCTCTCTTCTTCTTTCCGGAAACGGCGGTGGGTAGCAGGGGAGATGTAGACTCCAGAGACCATATACGGCCATTGGTGCGGCGACGTTTGCTTCTGGGTTTAGCTGGAACACACTGTCTCTGATTCTGAGCCTCATCCACCGACACCGGAAAATCACCGGACAAGTAAGATTCCGAGAAAGAATCCTCCACGAATTTGGATAACCACTCTAGGTTCTCCAGATCACCAGCCTTGACAGACTAAAACAACACAAAATGACAAAAAATAAAACATAGCAAAAATCTAAAGTCAAAAACAGAGTAAAAACAGGGGAGTGGGAAGGAAACAGAGTGGGTAAGTAAGTGGGCTTACTGGAACGTCGTCCCTAGGAAAAGATAAGAGATCTTCGAGCGGTGAAAGATGAGTACTTTGGTCGGAAAGGCTTTTGGCTTTGTCACGTTCTTGTTCATCTTCTTCTCCTTCTTCTCTTTGAGATGAAGATGACTCATCTTCTCGTATGAAAGCAGTGTCGGCGTTAGAGAAGTCGAAAAGGTCGTCGACGGAAAAATCAGCGAGTAATGCTTCCACACACTCCATTTTTCTTGTTTGTCTGTAAAGTGTAAGCGTACGAAAGCACTACAATTATTTTAAAGGTAAGATGAGCGAGTCCAAACAAATAAAATAAAAATGTTTGTTCGTCTTCCAATATTTTTTACACAAATTTCATTTCCTCCTTTTCAAAAATTTAAAATTTAGTACGTGTCTACCGAGAGAGAGATAGAGAAGCGAGACAGTAGACAGAACTGATTGGGTTCTGTAACTTGTAAGCAAGGGTGGGTTTTTAGGACTTTGCGAGACTTTTTTTTGTTTGTCAATGGTCTCGTTGCATATCAACAAACCACGCATTGCCACGTCAACATTTCACATTACAAAAAAAAAGAAAAAAGGAAAAACGAATATACTTTTCTTTTTTCAATAATTTAAAAGAAGGTACAGATAAAAGGTTAGCTAAATTTTAGCTATAGAGTTAAGAGTTAAGACTTACAAAAAGATGAAAATACTTATCAAGTTGAAAAGATAATAAAATTTAGCTATAGAGTTAGAACTATATCAAGTTGCAAATCCTTAGAACTATATTAGTCTCTCAAGTCTCAAATTTCTAATAAGTTTGTAATATAACAAGAGACACGCCAAGATATATATTTCATAGTTTAGAACTATCATTCATCAATTTGCAAGTCTTTTGAGTTACTATCAAATTAAGTCATTCATAACGAGTTTTGTCAATGTAATTTCTGAGACCACAGTAATATATATATTACACAAACGCACGCATCAATCCATAGTGATTGTATACTTTGACTTTGCTTTTTTTCTCAGTGACTTGGATATGAAAGTTTAAAAATGGAAGATCTGTTTCGAAAAGGAACTATATACAAGCAAATAATGGAAATTATTTTTTAAACAATTGTGAAAATAATATATAGTGGTATTCTAACGATCTAATGAAGAGAACCACTCATCAAACCTAATTTACCATGACTGGTTTGTCAGTGTTATTGAACCAAAAACGCCCACTTCTTCGTCTTCTTCTCTTTAAGCTTAGTTATTAGTCAACCTACTTTAGCTACACATATTTTTAGTAGTGTATATCCAGGTCGATCGATAATTACGAAAAAATAGGAAAAAATGAAAAAGAAAAGCTAACAATATTTTCCTTTGCAAAAGAAAATTAACAGTAGTAAAAAATTGCGGTAACGTCGATAGAGAGGGAGAATAATGATTGAAAAATTATGGACTACAAAGTCTGGCTACATGGGCCCACTCGACCGTCGGTGGAAGGCCCAATTGAGAAATCTGATAAAATGGGACCAAAAAACAAGAAAGAGGTTTGTTCTTTTGAATTCAAGAATGGAAACCATCACATGATGACGTTGATGAGCGCGTGAGACCATTTTCTCATTGCTTAATTTTTGAACAATTCTTGGGTTCACCCCTTGGGGTGAACCTATCTCATTCACCCACTCTAAGCTAACCAATCAAAATTAGCCATGTCATCTAATTAAATGAATTAAAATAATTTATCTTATTAATTACAAACTTTAAATTTTAACCACTATATTATTAACCTAAACTTAAATATAATTTAGTTTATTTATAAAATCTAAACCCTAAAGTACTAATTTGTCAACCCAAACCAAAATATAATCTTGTTTAATTACAAAATCTAAACCATAACCACTATTTTGTCAACCCAAACCAAAATATAATTTTGTTTAATTACAAAATCTAAACCCTAACTACTATTTTATCAACCCAAACCGAAATATAATTTTGTTTATTTAGAAAATATAAACCCTAACCACTATTTATAAACCCAAACAAAAAAATAAATTCATCTATTTATAAAATCTAAACCCTAACCATTATTTTATAAACCCAAACCAAATAAAATTTCCTAAATAAAAATCCTACAGAATTTGTTTCCTTAATTTGTTTTATTTTATGATTTTAATTTTGATTTATTTTTTAAATAGAAAATGACATGGCACGTTATTATATTTTGATTGGTTAATTAAAAGGGGTGAATGAGATAGGTTCACCCCTAGGGGTGAACCCAAGAATTTTTCTTAATTTTTCACCATGATTAAATTCGAATCATATACGGCCTCGATAAATAAGCCCTAATTTCAGTTATATATATATAATGTACTAGATTTCAAACAATTGGGTGTTTGGTCTAGTGGTATGATTCTCGCTTCGGGTGCGAGAGGTCCCGAGTTCGATTCTCGGAACACCCCTCTCTTCTTTAGTGCTTTATCAATCTTTTCTTCCTTTTTGTTACTCACGGATTAACCGAGTGTTAAAGTTACAGGCCTAATGGGCCGTATGAGCTTAAATGCAAACCAGTAAAAGTGGAATGTTTTCAATGTTGGCAGAGAAGCAACCGACAAAATGGACCAATTTTTTTGTACAACTCTCTCGTCAACTTTGATTTCACTGATTTACATCTATAGAATAAGATAGAAGAACTAAACTTTAATACTAATTAAACTCCAAAGTGTATTAAACTACCACTAACCACGATGATACTTAAGAGCATCTACATTCCTCATACAAAATTATGTCTTTAAATCAAACAGACAAGGAACATGAGAGAGATCCCCTGTCTCCATATATATTATGCCCAACTAATATATTTAAGACATCTTCGTAAGCATAACTAATGAATCGTTTAAGAATATATCCATCTTTCAGGTATGTAAGATTTACCTTGATATAAGAACAATTACTATGAATTTTTGGCTAACTATTTTCTCCTATAAAGAGTTGGTTATATCCTAAACGAAGATAAACACATAACCTTAACCCAAAACGCTGAATCATAAACCAAATATCATTTTCTCCATAATGATCATTATATTTAGATATATCTCCATATCGGGTCTACTAGTTACTAAGAATTTATGCCCAACTATTTTTTGCTAGTTCATAAAGAAAGATAAACACATGATCTACTATTTTTCCCAAATACGATCCACTATGCAATAATTTAAGTATGCAGTACTATTCACGTTTCAGTACACATAATTATTAACTTTCCCAACCATATTTACAAACTAAATCGAACAGTACCACATCATATCATCTATACCCTAGTTTACTCGACATATATATAAATAAAAGCATGTTAAATAAACAAAGATAGTTGTGAGTTTGATAGTTTTTTTTTTTTGGGTGGTAAAAAGTGAATTTGATAGTTGACAAAAAAAGACAGTACATATATATTTTACTGAATATATGAATGTTGATATTTGGCGGTGAAGCATTAAATGGCCGGTGCCAGTATGTAGACGTTCCGGACTAGGTTAGTTGAGGCAGTGAATCAATAAATGTCACCGATTCATATAATATAAAGTATTTCAAGAAGATATATATCATGTGAATTCAAGAAATCTATCAATTCCAGCATTGAATTCAACGATATGGACTTCCATCTTCATGATAACGACTTTTAAAGCAGTAGTAACACAGCGAACATATTTATTACCTACCTTATCATTTCCCCAACGAGTTTATTTTCTCCGCATTTTTAATCATCACCCTATAAGTGGGTTATGACTTGAAATAGAAACACTCTAACTCTAAAAGAGACAACCAAACAAACAGTTCGTAGAGCTTCTATAACCAAACTCTGGATTCTGAGCAGAGTTCGAGGATTCGAAGCCAATGGAAGCCATGAAGGAGACTGTGGAGGAGAGCTTGAGAGAGATGAGAGATACGTTCGCGAGTGGGAGGACAAGGAGTCTGAAGTGGAGGAAGAGACAGATCGAAGCTATATACGAGATGGTTAAAGACAACGAAGACAAGATCTGTACTGCTCTGTTTCAAGATTTGGGCAAACACAGTACTGAAGCTTTCAGAGATGAGCTTGGTTTTATCATGAGATCAGCTACTGCTGCAATCAACGGTCTTGATAAATGGGCCGCCCCCAAACATGTAAGAACCACCGCTAAGCATATAACATTATTTATGGGATTAATCTGAATTTAGATTTATCAAGAAACTGATTATTCTTATTTATGTGGTTGGATAATTGTTTTCCTGGTTCTGAAAAAAACAGAGCAACCTTCCTCTGTTGTTCTACCCAGCAAAAGGGAAAGTCATATCGGAACCATTTGGGACGGTTCTTGTTCTGTCTAGCTGGAACTTTCCTATATGTAAGATTCGGATCTTGAATTAGTTATTTCTTTTTTAGAAAGCAATAATAATACGAAAGACTGAAAGAGTAACAATAATATTGAGGTTTGTTTTTTTACGGTTTGTTGTCAGCTTTGTCTCTGGATCCATTGATTGGGGCAATAGCAGCAGGAAATACCGTGCTTCTCAAGTCATCTGAACTAAGTCCTAACGCATCTGCCTTCCTTGCCAAGACAATCCCGGCTTATCTCGACACTAAAGCCATCAAAGTTATCGAGGGAGGACCTGATGTCGCCACTATCCTCTTGCAGCAACAATGGGACAAGATCTTCTTCACTGGTATCAACTCCATTATTCACCCTTCAACACGCGATATCTTGGTTGTAGCAGAATTCGCATGATTTTGATGTTGTTGTTTGCTTTGCAGGGAGTCCCAAGATTGGAAGGATCATAATGGCTGCAGCAGCACAGTATCTGACTCCTGTGACATTAGAGCTTGGTGGCAAATGTCCCACCATTGTTGACCATCACACCATTGCAAAAAACATCAAGGTCTGCTTTTTGCTCTGTTTTTCTTACCTCCCGATTTGATTGCAACGGAAGCTCTTCATCGGAAAAGCCCCTAATTTTGAATTATTGGTGACGATACAGTCGGTTGTAAAGAGGATTACTGGAGGAAAATGGGGATCTTGCAGTGGACAAGCTTGTATCGCTGTTGATTACGTTATTGTCGAAAAGAGTTTTGCGTCTTCTCTGGTACGTGAACGCACACAATGTGAACCCTCGCAAACTCTGTTTCTGTAGGATTTCTAAAAGTTTGGTGGTTTTTTGTAGATTGATATGTTGAAGCCATCCGTAAAGTCTTTCTTTGGGGAAAATCCTAAAGAATCTGGATGTCTCTCAAAGATTGTTACCAAGCAGCATGTTCAGAGACTGGCTCGTCTTCTCAATGATCCTCGTGTCCAAGCTTCCATCGTCTATGGTGGTTCCATAGACGAAGAGAAGCTGTAAGCTTTAATTTAGTCATGTTTCTTGGATCACACGAAATCAATTCTACAAGTCAGTTAACCTAAATTCTTTTTAACAGGTATGTTGAGCCAACGATCTTGTTGGACCCTCCTCTTGATTCTGAGATCATGAATGAAGAGATCTTTGGTCCAATTCTCCCGATTATCACGGTAGGCATTTTCAAAGTATACAGTATATACATTAGTAAACAATCAACTATTCAACTAATCGTTGTTAATTTTGTCTATTTCCTCCGATGCAATGAAGGTACGTGACATCCAAGATAGCATAGGGATCATCAAGTCAAAACCAAAGCCACTTGCCATTTATGCATTCACCAAAGACGAGAACCTTAAAACTAGAATCTTGTCAGAAACGTCCTCGGGAAGCGTTACCTTTAATGACGTCATGATCCAGGTACGCCATAATCGTTTTATTAGCTCAGAGTTATTTCTTTAGGTCTCGATAATGACTCATATCGTCTGGTTAAATTTTGGAGTATCGAGTGAAAACACACGATATATAAATTTTTTCTCATAAGTTAGTGTTGATGGAATTGCAGTATATGTGTGATGCGTTGCCCTTTGGAGGAGTGGGAGAGAGTGGGATAGGGAGGTATCACGGGAAATACTCGTTCGACTGTTTTAGTCACGAGAAGGCAATAATGGAAGGAAGTTTAGCAATGGATCTTGAAGCTCGATACCCTCCATGGAACAACTTCAAGCTCAGCTTCATTCGACTCGCATTCCGTGAAGCTTACTTCAAGCTTATCCTCCTCATGCTTGGTCTAATCAAAAGATAAAAGTGAGAGAAAAAGAAACACAGAGACACAATATACACAATATATATGTGATTGATATCACTCTTATGTTTGATTTACATATTTTTCACCTAATAAGTCACATTCCAGATGTCTTAAATGATAGAGAGCGGAAGCTAAAAAAAGGATAAATTTGGGAATACTCTTCCCCGTTCCCGAAAGCTCGTTAGATAAGTTGGGAATACTCTTCCCCGTGCCCGAAAGCTCGTTTATAAAGGAGAAACCTCTCAACTTTATTAATCAAAATCAATATCATAAACTAAATTACAAACTTTCCTAAAAGTCTCTATTTATAATAAACCTTAAAACCCTAATACTTGGAATATTCTAGAATAATAATAAATAATTAGCTAAAGATAATAACTAAAGATATTTGAGAATATTTGGAAATATTTCAAATATCTCGCTGCATCAGGTCTCGCCGGCCAAGAAAAGATTCGTCCTCGAATCTTGTATCTGCGCTGCATCAGCTCCCACCGGCCAAGAAAGATTCGCCCTCGAATCTTCAGCAGGGTGTTGAACAAGGAAAATTTTCGCAGATCCATTTTAATAACTAACTTTTGATTTTGCACAAATTTTGCACGAATCCGGTTTGACCCGAAATTTGCACGAACCGTATCTTGCCCGAAATTTGCACGAACCGTATCTTGCCCGAAATTTGCACAGATCCGATTTCGCCCGGTATCTGCACAAACCAGATTCACAAAATCTTTCTCTTTCAAGACGAACTCTGAAACCATGGTGTCATCTTCATCACCATCGTTTCCATCATCATCCTCATCAACAACAGCACCATCTTCGTTATCGCCTTCAACAACTTCATCATCAACATCGTCTTCAAGATCGGGTTCAACATCTTCATTGAATCGATGGTTATCATGAGGCAAAACTTGTTGTTGTTGTTGCAGTCGATCAATCAATTGAAGCTGGGCTTGAAAGTATACCTCAAGGGCTCTACCAAGATTCTGTGTAAAATCCAGTAATGCTTGTTGTAAAGCATCAGGTAGTCCGCTTTGTTGGTCTTGTAAATTCTTTGGAGGCATCATGAAAAGAACCGTTTTAGCTCTGATACCAAATGATAGAGAGCGGAAGCTAAAAAAAGGATAAATTTGGGAATACTCTTCCCCGTGCCCGAAAGCTCGTTAGATAAGTTGGGAATACTCTTCCCCGTGCCCGAAAACTCGTTTATAAAGGAGAAACCTCTCAACTTTATTAATCAAAATTAATATCATAAACTAAATTACAAACTTTCCTAAAAGTCTCTATTTATAATAAAGCTTAAAACCCTAATACTTGAAATATTCTAGAATAATAATAAATAATTAGCTAAAGATAATAACTAAAGATATTTGAGAATATTTGGAAATATTTCAAATATCTCGCTGCATCATTAAATCACTCAACACTCAAGCTTGAGATTTTTTTCAGATAAGTAATTTTTTTGGTATCTATATTTATTTCTATTGGATATGATCTTACTTCTTAGACCACCCTATATTTTTCGCGAAAACTTAAGAATTATATTATTCATTAATAAAGAAAATCTGATTGCAAAACTACTTAAAGTGTTTTCGAAGGCAGATCTCATGATTAGTATATATAGAAAGTACATCCACACAAAATTCCACAAAAATAGTTTCGTGAATTGTGTATCACCTGAAATATAACTGAAACTCGATATGAACCATTGGACTACACAAAGAATGAATGCATGTGATACCTCAATTAAAATTCATATTAAACTAGTAAGATTGTTCTTATAAGGACCACTAAACCGTATATTTAGACACACATACACAGTAACTGAAACAAGATTGAAGATGTCCGCATCAGTAATATACATACATACTGGCTGTGTACGTATATATATGTGTGTCTTGTCAAAAGAAAAAAAAAAAGAAACGAAAAGCTGATAGAAAGTATGGGCACACACGCCACAATAATAGGTTACTGCATCACTGAACCAGTTTCTTTCATCCCCACCCTAACTAAAGCTCTACCAAAAACCCTAGCTAGCTTCTTTTTTTTTTTCCTTCTAATCTATATCTTTTCTTCTTTTTGGTACGTCGTCCTTACTTGCCTCTCTTTATCTCCAATCTCTGCAGCATTCCTCATTATTAATTTCATCTTTCCATCTCTCCCTCTCCCTCTCTTTGTCTATCTCTGGATATGTCTTGTATATCTTCTTGAACTCAATTCCAACCAGAAACCATATTTCTTATAGTTGTGTATTTTCACTCTTAGAGAGTTAAAAAAATAAGGGGGATGATTGACTTGTTATTCAAGGCACGTTCCCGAGGCTAAACCACGTGAACTTCAGGTGATCTAATCGTTTCTTATTTCTACTTCCTGAATTTTCGTTCACCAAAGTAAACGTGTCGTATATATATTGATCATATTTACATAGTAGTCTACTCGGAGAGGAATTTAGCATCTTGCTAATCCTTGCTATATATGTATTATAGACATATATTAATGGCGTTAAACAGGTGCGTTTGAGAAGATTAATGTTTTAATTTTTATGTTCCTACATATGCAGTTCGCCATATTGTTAATTAATTTATAACGTTCGTACATATGCACTTCGCCATATTATTAATTATTTATAAAGTAAAAATTACAATATACATGATTAACTTTTGTTTTATATTTTCCCTCAGCATATTAGCCATTGAGCACCTTTTGACTTAAATATTTGAAAAATTATTGCATCACACTAATATTAGATGGTCTTCTTGCTAATTAATAAAGTTACGTTCTAAGACCGTATCTAGATGCATTAATTTAAATCAATGAATTGTATTAGGAGATCTTTTCATTAAGCCTTACGAATAAATTAACTATACATATTAGTAAGCTCTAAATTAAACTAATTGGTTTCATCTACCATAGGCACGTGATGCAAGAACGTACGAATTATATAATTAATCCTCGAGTTTAAAAAAAAAAAGAATCGACGCGAGTTGCTTCATATATATATTCGTCATTTATTCTTCAAACACCAATTCATTGCGAAGTATGATGAGTGTATGGAATTGACAATATATAGGGCCAGTACTATAATCGTAACTTATATATTGTGCCCTCATTTGCTTTCTTGTCGTTGTCACTATTTAATTCACTCTAATTAATTCACCTTCATATCTATCTATATAGATTAATTCACTTTACAGTAACAATATAAAATAGTTGATGGTATATATTTAAGATATATATAGTTCTGATTTCTGAATATCTAAATCATTTTAGACTTCACTAGACCTTATGAAAATAATAATAGTTTATCCAATATTATAACACAAGAATTTCTCGAGTTTATCCAATAGGAGAAGCAACCGGCAACATCGGCATAATCATGGAAGAAAAAAAATAACGTATCGAGAACCAAAAATACTTACGTGTTTTTAAACCAGCACATACTTATAAATTATAATAAAGATTCATTACCGTACAATTTAAATAATAAATTAACACATCCATTATACATAACAACAAACAGCACACAAATGTTTATCCGATTTGCAAAATCGTCAAGTATTACATATAATTCATCAGAACAATAAAACAAAAATCACATTACATTTATAGAATCAATATGAAACAAAAACAGAAAAAAAAAACTCAAGTTCTTGATTTAATCAAGATCTAAGATCTTGGTGGATTTTGATAGAACTGCGTACCTGGTGGCATGAACACACTAGTCGTCATGTTACTTGAATAATATCCACCAGAGTTAGGATCTACAAACATTGCCGATGATCCTCCTCCGCCACCGTCGGCCACAATGGGTGGATTAAACGGATTTCCTCCTCCTCCTCCGCCTCCTGCGGATGAGCTTTGATGATCGCTTCCCCCACTACCTGCACTCATGTAGCTGCTTTCAGGGCCTTGGTCATACAAAATTCCTTTGAAGAGATGACCTCCGATATTGACCGTCGTTTGATAAGCATATTGACCATCTCCATCGTCCACGCCACTCATTTTGACACACCGAAAAAGCGCATCTGAGCTCACCTCCCCGGGGAAACTTGCTTCCCCCATTTCTAACCCTAAAAACATATGTAAAGAAATACACATTAAATTTCAAACACTTAACAAAAAGAAAAAAACCAATGCATATAAACACAAGATTACTGCGTCTGTGTTTTCATGTTATATTATATATGTGTCCAATTTGAAAATCGAACACAACATTGTCATGTTTTTATCAAGCATAAACATGTGTTAACCGAAACGAAAATTACAATTCAGAATGAAAAAATGTGCAAGTAGTAAAAGGGAATTTAAACTCAAAAAAATTGTGTGTAAAAAAATATGAGTTTCTTTTAACAAAAACATATGATTTGAATCTGAAGTTGTCCGGATCTCAAATAGTTATTAAGACAATAAATAGAAAACAAAAACCTGCTGAGTCGGATGGTAAGCGAGAGGAGGAGGATGTTCCTGCAGGAAGAGTAGTATCCCTATGGCGTTTAGGGATACTCGAACCGCCGCCTACACCACCACTACCGCTTCCGGCGCCATCGCCACCAGATGTGGACATATGAAGCTGCTGTTGTCTCTCACGGCGTCTGGCAACGGGTATCCACGTGCTCCTCACGTGTGTAGAACAATCGAATCCACGGCTCTTACAGCAAGTCCTGCAACGCATGTGAGTGCAGTCTTTCTTTGCTTGGTTCCCACAGTCCCGACAGCTTATGGTGATGGATCTTGATGAGGTGGCTAAATCAGAGACGTCGATCTGATGACCTGGATAAAGATCTAAGCTTTGTTGTTGTGGATGTGGATGATGATGCATGAGCATCTGCTCTGGTGGAATCTGCCATATCTGTTGGCTCGAGCCTGGGTTGATATTAGTGGCGTTCGCGTTTGATCTATACCAAACCCAATTTGTCTTTTGTTGTTGCTGATTTTCTTCTTCTTGGTCTCCGTTGTTGTTGTTGTTGTTACCTCCTAATGAGAATATCCCAGCCATTTCCTAAGACCTAACACTTCAAACCCTAATCTTGATCCAACAATATCCATAATTCAGAAACCCTAATTACCATGAAATCCTTAACCTTTATTTTCTCCTTCTCCTCACTAAAATACGGGACTTCTTCTCACTCGAGGGTGTTCTTGCTCTTTGAATCTAAATTCTAATGCTTGCCAAGGTCTCTCTCTCTCGCTCTCTCTTGGAACAAAGTGTGGTTCTTGGTTGTGACTAGTGAGTAGTTGAGGTGAGAGAAAGTAGGAAAAAGAAACAAAAGAGAAGAAAGAAAGAAAGAAGAATTTAAGCTGTCTCTGCTTAATTATGAGTCTTTATTTTTCTCTATAAATTTCTGCAACGCCGCCATGGACGGTTTTAGAATTCTCTCTCCTCTGCTCTGCTCATCCCTAGAATTTAAGACTCTCTCTTTCTCTCTCTCTCTCCACCACTCTGATTTGGTTTTTGCAGATTCTATGAAAACCAAAGTGAAAAGCTTTTCTTTCCCCTTCTCACTTCGGCTTTGTCTGAACAAAACGCTTCTAGTTCTGTCCGTATGAAAGTAAAGAAAGGATTAAACAAAGACTCTCTCTCTCTCTCTCTCTCTCTCTCTCTATCGACTCAGAGTTCACACCCACGAGGGATGATCCACCGGTTCTAGCTCTCTTGTTCCCATCCCATGGTCCAGAGTTTTCCACGTGGCCAATGCATGTGTTGAGCTTATTTTTCATCTTAAAACGGAACAATTCAGTATTTTTCTTAACACACAATTTTTTTTTGTGGTTATCAAGAAAGAAAAAACAAAGTTAGCCCATGTGTCCGTACATACTAATCAACCGTATTAATTAAGGTTAATTTGAAATCTACCGCTTAAATATATGTTTTTGTTTTGTCTATAAATCTCAAAGATTATTAACTGCCCAACACCTAGATGCCTTTAGGGTTCTCTCTTTGTGGGCGTTTAAATAAGCTTTAATACCGGAAATATTTTTTTCATATTTTACTAAACTCTAATGCTATACGTATTAATACATTAACCCTAATTACTTGGACGTTTAAATTATGCCAAAATATTAATACATCTACCCTAATAGTTTGCTCATATTTACTTGTATCTCAATCACATATATCAACATCAGTCATAGCTTAAATAGGAATGAAATATTATTTGTTGCCACCTTTCTGAGTTAAAATGATAAATTTGCATAACAATTACTATTATAGTTTTGTATTTCCGTAACAAGTTCCTCCCTAGCTAGTTCTTACAAATTGGCGTGGTTGTGCTTTACATAAAAGAAAAACAAGTTCCCTAGTGGCTATTTCTTGCATTACGTGTAAGGAAAGCGGAATGGTTCGAAGTACGCGTACATAGAATGTAGTATAGCCATATTTAGATTGTTCTGAGGTAACTAATCCTGTGTGATCAAATCATGACACCTCTTTTCTTCCTTAATAAAATACTCCCGTATATCAGAGAGGATGTAATGGTGTTGGCGAAAACGCCAAAACATGTGGTTGGTTGATAATCTACAATTAAAAATTATTTTACCAAAAAAATTTTTTTTTTTTAAAAAAACAATACAAACCCAAACGATCGTTATTCTGAGTTGACAGACTAGAGTAACACGATTGTTTTTAAGCAATTACAAAACATACAATTCTAAAGATACTAATCATATATATATATATATATATATATATATATATATATATATATATAATAAATAAATAAATAAATAAAATAAAGTAAATAATAA